>NC_064860.1:96270814-96570814 GCF_024139225.1 Suncus etruscus | reverse complement strand
CTCATGAATTCTAAAGCATTGTTAATGAGTAAAAAGCTTATTTATGTCAATGTAGGTGTCCATTACTATGAAATACCTTCCATGAAAAGTTGCCAAGAAACAACTTGTATGTCTGCCAACCAGAAGTACTTCAAGAATTACTCTCTTTTCTATTCCTCTCCTGTAGGCAGCTGCCGGTTCCAAACCCAGGACTCACTTTCTTTGGACAGAGAGACTGCATCTTCTCAGAGCTTGTTTTTATTCTTTATTCCTCACATCCCTTTGATTTGTCTATTCTTAACTTTAATTGGTATCTATCTTTCTAGCTGAAGAAACTACTTTTGTTTGTTTGTTTGTTTTTGATTTGGGGCCTCACCCAGAGGGTCTCAAGGGTTACTACTGGCTCTGTGCTCAGAAATCACGCTGGAAGGCTCAGAAAACCATATGGGATACCGGGGGATTAAACCCAGGTTGGTTGCATACAAGGCAAATGTCCTATCTGCTGTGCTGACACTCTAGCCCCAGGAAACAACTCTTGTCTTTTCTTTGTTGTAATTCTAAAAACATACCTAAACATTTACTTTTTCTTCCCTTATTTTAGTTCATGGGGAGGGGTATTTTTTTCTTTTGCATTTTTATTTCTACTTTGATTTATGGTGCTCCAATCTGGCAATTCACAGAGAGCATCCTCCATATATGACCAGGTTTGACCATCATAGAAAACTTCACTGGGACCAGCTCTGATTTACTCCAAAGTTAAACTACTATCCTCTGACAGTTGGTATTCAGCTGAGGAGCCCCAGACTTTAGATTTACCATGTGGGACTCCTATGTCCTATACATATATATGTATATGTGTGTGTGTGTGTTTCAATTCTTTTTGGCATTTTTTAATTTCTAAATTCAACCAAGATTTCTTGAGTTCTAATACCAATGTTAGTCTTGTATTCATCCTCATTGTACTCTTATTTGTTTGTTGATTTGTTTGTGGCCACATCCAGCAGGGATTACTCCTGGCTCTGAACTCAGAAATCACTCTTGGCAGACCTGGGGGACCATATGAGATGCCAGATCAAACCCAGGTCAGCTGCATGCAAGACACTATCATTGTAGTCTTATTTAAACACATACTTACTGAATCTCTGTGAATATGCAAAGGCCCATATAGAGAGACAGGCATGATTTCAATTTGAGAATGAAGTAGATGAATACTGGATAAATGGATAAAATGCTGAACCTGATAAAAATTAATAATTAAAAACTAACAGGAATAGTTTTGGGGGTACTATTAATCTTGAAACAGTTTCTTTCCCTTGCTTTTTATCATCTTGCCTCTGTCCTGTAGAAAAATATTAAGGTGGGCCCGGAGAGATAGCACAGCGGTGTTTGCCTTACAAGCAGCCGATCCAGGACCAAAGGTGGTTGGTTCGAATCCCGGTGTCCCATAGGGTCCCCCGTGCCTGCCAGAAGCTATTTCTGAGCAGACAGCCAGGAGTAACCCCTGAGCACCTCCAGGTGTGGCCCAAAAACCAAAAAAAAAAAGAAAAGAAAAATATTAAGGTGCCATTGTTGGGGGCCAGAACAGTGGCACAAGTCTACTTTGTGCATGCTAGCCTAGGACAGACGGACTGCAGTTTGATCCCCTGGTGTCCCATATGGTCACCCAGGCCAGGAGTGATTTCTAAGCGCATAGACAGGAGTAACATCTGAGTGTTACTGGGTGTGGCCCAAACACTCCCCCCCCCAAAAAAAGGTGCCATTGTTCATGGTAGAGGGGGCTTCTTAAGAGAAAATACATCTTAATAAAATAGAGATCATTCTTCTATGGGCATGGTAAAAGACTAGAGAGACAGAGGCAAAGTTGCAAATAGGTCTCGTATGGCTATTAGTAATACATCACTTTTGGTGCTAGATAAATTGGACTGTTGTAGGTTAGTTTCACTCTTAACCGTCTCCAAAGGAGTCGGGGAGTTATTTTTCAAGGTAAAAGGTCAAAGGGCAACCAGTTTCCATCTCCTGTGAGCAGAGTTAAGAGGACAGGTTGGATGGGTGGATATCCAGAGGCAATGGACAGTGATTCAGGTGAAAGAAAATTTTATTTGACCCTATTGCCAATGCTGGTGAAATAATTGCACTGTAGAGTTATCATGAGTTAGGACAAAATTGTTTCTGCCCCATCCTCACCCCAGGGTCTAGTCAGTGTCACTCCTGGAAGGTGAGACACATTCTTCCTTGAACAAAATCTGTGCCTCACCTTCCCAGGCACATAAGTTCTTGCCTATCCCACAGATGTCAGTCAGCTCTCCCTGCCAAAAAAAAATCAACACACATGTATTTGGTCATTTAATTACTGCCATTCTAATAACATTAGTCCAATGTTTCAAATAAATGAAAACTCTCCCAGTGAAAGACCGTGGTATAATACGACTGGATCTTTGTCATCAAAACAATTTTCACTCAAAGAATCTCTTTGGGGATTTGATTTCTGTGGTTTATTTCATTTATTCCATTAATATCTGTGAAGCGGCTGTTAATGAGATCAAGTAATAATAGGATGGGTGCTGCCAACAAAGGCCCAGGCAGCGGAGGACATGCAGATGAGAGACTAGAATATGTAGGATGGGAGACAAAGTAGTCTAGAAGGACCAGGATAAAAACAAGAGACACAGGAACTGGTTCTGGAAGAACAATGGACACTCCAAGTTCAATACCTCATGAGCCAGAGAAGGGCAGGAAGAATTTGTGAAGCAGAGACAGGTCAATATTGAGTGTCAGGATGGAAGGGAATAAAGACTGATGTCCAGAAAGGTTTTCCCAATGAAAGCAAGTTACATCTCAAAGGCCCCTGGAGGCTGAAAGGGAAGCGTCAGGGTTTAATTTTTCCTCACTAGAAGGCCACTAGGGTTGAGATTGGGAGCCAGATGGGCCCTGGGCAAGAGAGAGATCCTGTCATCCCATTCATATCCATGTTGCTGAGTCAAAGAAAACTTAATATTTTTTTTTAATTTGCTTGTTTGTTTTGGTTTTTAGGGTCACAACCTGCAGTGCTCAGGGGTTACTCCTGGTATGCTCAGAAATCGCTCCTGGCAGGCTCAGGGTGTCTTATGGAATGCCGGGATTCAAACCACTGTCCTTCTGCATGCAAGGCAAACGCCCTACCTCCATGCTATCTCTCTGTTTTATGATGAAAAAACAGGTTGGGTCAGCTGAAACACAGGTTATTCTAGCATTTGGCCCTCTTTCTTGACCAGAAAGCCTGTAAAATTGTTGAAATAGCAGAACATAAACTCAACCACATTTTAGGAAAATTGAGGTATTTAAGAAAAACTGCATTACTGAATTAAAAAAAAAAAGTAGATTTTTCAGGGAGGGACTTCAGAGCATAAAAGCCGGCTATCCTTTGCAAAAGCTGGCTCCCTGTGTGTGACACCAGGCGGGGAAAATCCGCGAAAGTACACCGGCCCAGTGGGGCTCAGCTGTGAAAGACTGTGAGTGTGACCTGTCTATGTCTGTCTACTGTCCTCTTGCGTGAAACTCTTGCGAGTGGGGCAAAAAGAGCCTCCAGAAACCTCGCTCGCCCAGACGCCATTTTCAGGGAGGGACTTCAGAGCATAAAAACCGGCTATCCTTTGCAAAAGCTGGCTCCCTGTGTGTGACACCAGGCGGGGAAAATCCGCGAAAGTACACCGGCCCAGTGGGGCTCAGCTGTGAAAGACTGTGAGTGTGACCTGTCTATGTCTGTCTACTGTCCTCTTGCGTGAAACTCTTGCGAGTGGGGCAAAAAGAGCCTCCAGAAACCTCGCTCGCCCAGACGCCATTTTCAGGGAGGGACTTCAGAGCATAAAAACCGGCTATCCTTTGCAAAAGCTGGCTCCCTGTGTGTGACACCAGGCGGGGAAAATCCGCGAAAGTACACCGGCCCAGTGGGGCTCAGCTGTGAAAGACTGTGAGTGTGACCTGTCTATGTCTGTCTACTGTCCTCTTGCGTGAAACTCTTGCGAGTGGGGCAAAAAGAGGCTCAGAGGAGCACGGCCGCTCCGCTTCGCTACGCGGCCGTGCACTCTTTCTAAGGAAAGAACTCCATTGCAACAAGAAGGAAAAATCACACTAAGAACGGCGTTATATCACAGAAGCAAACATTTCTCTCTGGACTGTCTTCTCTGTTACATGCTCGGGCCTAAGATTTGACCCAGTGTGAGGCTTCATCCACGGAGGACTCCCCTCCCTTAGAGGCAAGTCAGCCCATCCAGAAAGGGAGGAGCCAGAGGAGTGTGCTGCCTACATCATATAGACAATGAATACCACTACAACACGTAGAAAAACCCACAATACAAATGTGACAATGGGGAAACAGCGCAGGCCAGCATCAGACATAGAGAATGAAGATGACAATTCTGAGGACCAGATAATGACTGAACAACTAATCAACCTCTCAGATAAGGACTTTAGACTAGCAATATGGAAGGTGCTCAACAGACTCCAAGAAACCATGGATCGAGTTGAACAGAACACTAATAAGAACCAAGAAAATATGAAGGCAGAAATGACAAAACTCCAAACTGAAATAACATGTCAACTAACAGGCCTGAAAAACTCAGTAAACGAAGTGAATGACAAAATGGATAAGCTCTGGGACAGGGTATCAGAAGCTGAGAATAGACTTGGTGCTGTGGAAGATGAGATACATAACAATTCCATACAGCAGGAGAGATTGGACAAAAAACTTAAAGCAAATGAGCAGACAATGGAAAAATTAGTCAAAGAATGGGAACAGACGAAAATAGAAGTCTATGATAAGATCAACAGAAACAACTTAAGAATCATTGGAGTCCCAGAGACCCAGGAAGAAAATTTCCAGGAAGAATCAATGGTCAAGAACATCATTAAAGAGAAACTTCCAGAGCTAAAGAATATATGTGATCAAATCCTGCATGCCCGAAGAGTACCAACCAAAAGAGACCCCAGAAAAACCACCCCAAGACACATCCTAGTCACAATGACAAATCCCACAGATAGAGACAGAATTCTGAAAACAGCAAGATCAAAAGGGGAAATCATGTTCAAGCAAGCTTCCCTGAGATTTACAGCAGACCTGTCACCAGAAACGCTCAATGCCAGAAAGCAGTGGTGGGATATTGTGACAAGACTGAATGAAATGAATGCTTCACCCAGAATACTATACCCAGCAAAACTCACTTTCCGGTTTGATGGAAGAATACATGGTTTCACAGACAAAAAACAGCTCAGAAACTTCACAGACACAAAACCAGTCTTAAGAGAAAAACTGAAAGACCTAATCTAAGACAAGACTACCCAAAAGACACACCAAATTTTGAAATAAAGATGGCGTTAAATCCCAGGACAATTCTTTCTCTCAACGTCAATGGACTAAATGCACCAGTTAAGAGACACAGAGTGGCTAAATGGATCAAAAAACTCAATCCAACCTTCTGCTGCCTACAAGAAACGCACCTGAATAGTCAGAACAAACATAGACTCAAAATAAAAGGCTGGAGAAAAGTTATCCAAGCAAACAACACCCATAAAAAAGCTGGAGTGGCCATACTAATATCAGATAATGCAAACTTTATACTCAGGAAGGTTGTAAGGGACAAAGACGGACATTTTATATTAATCAAGGGGTACGTAGAGCAGGAAGAATTCACTCTCCTAAACATATATGCACCGAATGAGGGGCCAGCAAAATATTTAATACAACTGCTGACAAATCTGAAAAATAATATCAACAACAACACAATAATTGTGGGGGACCTAAACACGGCTTTGTCAACACTGGACAGGTCAACCAGACTGAAACCCAACAAGAATATACTAGACCTGAGGAGAGAAATGGAAGAAAGAGGCCTAGTGGATATATATAGGACACTCCATCCCCAGAAACCTGGATACACATTCTTCTCCAATGTACATGGGACATTCTCCAGGATAGACTACATGCTGGCACATAAAACATACCTCCATAAGATCAAGAGGATAGAAATTTTGCAGACTACCTTCGCTGACCACAAGGCTCTGAAATTATTTGTGAACTCCAAAGGGACTCAGAAGAAACACTTTAACACCTGGAAGTTAAACAGCCTCATGCTCAATAACCAGTGGGTCCGAGATGAAATCAAGGAGGAAATAAAAAGGTTCCTGGAAACAAATGACAATAAAGACACAAACTCTCAGAACTTATGGGACACAGCAAAAGCAGTACTGAGAGGAAAATTTATAGCTTTGCAAGCACACATCAGGAAGGAAGAAGGAGCTTACCTGAGTAGCTTAATGACACAGCTAATAGAACTAGAAAATGCTCAACAAAAGGACCCAAGAACAGGAAGACAGAAGGAAATAACAAAGCTGAGAGCAGAAATCAACGAAGTGGAAACTCAAAAAACAATCCGAAAGATCAACGAAAGCAGAAGTTGGTTCTTTGAAAAAATAAACAAGATTGATAGACCACTGGCAAACCTAACAAAGAAAGAGAGAGAGAGAAACTTGATAACTCGTATCAGGAATGAAAAAGGAGAGATCACTACTGATATGACAGAGATTCAAAGGGTAATCAGAAACTACTTTGAAAAACTCTACGCCACTAAAAATGAGAACCTGGAAGAAATGGATAAATTCTTGGACTCTTATAATCTTCCACGGTTGAAGGAAGAGGATGTAGCATATCTAAACACCCCCATCACCATTGATGAAATTAAAACAGTAATCAAATGTCTGCCGAAAAACAAAAGCCCAGGTCCAGATGGATTCACTAATGAATTCTATCAAACTTTCCAAGAGGAACTACTGCCAATCTTGGCAAGACTCTTTCATGAAATTGAACAAACAGAAACACTTCCAAATAGCTTTTATGAAGCCAACATCACCTTGATACCTAAACCAGACAGAGACGCTACCAAAAAAGAAAATTACAGACCAATATCACTGATGAATGCAGATGCAAAGATCCTCAACAAAATCCTGGCAAATAGGATTCAATGCCTCATTAAGAAGATCATCCACTACGATCAAGTAGGTTTCATCCCAGGAATGCAAGGCTGGTTTAACATCCGTAAATCTATCAACATAATACACAACATCAATAACAAGAAAAATAAAAACCACATGATCATATCAATAGATGCAGAGAAAGCATTTGATAAGGTCCAACACCCATTCTTGATCAAAACTCTCAGCAAGATGGGAATGGAGGGAACCTTTCTCAATATAGTGAAGGCCATCTACCACAAGCCAGTGGCAAATATTATCCTCAATGGAGAAAAACTGAAAGCCTTCCCTCTAAATTCTGGCACAAGACAAGGCTGTCCTCTCTCACCACTCCTATTCAACATAGCACTGGAAGTACTTGCTATAGCGATTAGGCAAGAAAAGGATATCAAGGGAATCCAGATAGGAAAGGAAGAAGTCAAGCTCTCACTGTTTGCAGATGACATGATACTCTACTTAGAAAACCCTAAAGACTCTATCAAAAAGCTTCTAGAAACAATAGACTCATATAGCAAGGTGGCAGGCTACAAAATTAACACACAAAAATCAATGGCCTTTCTATACACCAACAGTAATAAAGAAGAAATGGACATTAAGAAAACAACCCCATTCACAATAGTACCACACAAACTCAAATATCTTGGAATCAACTTGACTAAATATGTGAAGGACCTATACAAAGAAAACTATAAAACTCTGCTCCAAGAAATAAGAGAGGACACACGGAAATGGAAACACATACCCTGCTCATGGATTGGCAGGATTAACATCATCAAAATGTCAATACTCCCCAAGGCATTATACAGATTTAATGCCATCCCTCTAAAGATACCCATGACATTCTTCAAAGAAGTGGATCAGACACTTTTGAAATTCATTTGGAACAATAAACACCCTCGAATAGCTAAAGCAATCATTGGGAAAAAGAATATGGGAGGAATTACTTTTCCCAACTTTAAACTGTACTACAAAGCAACAGTTATCAAAACAGCATGGTATTGGAATAAGGATAGGTCCTCAGATCAGTGGAATAGGCTTGAATACTCAGAAAATGTTCCCCAGAGATACAACCATCTAATTTTTGATAAAGGAGCAGGAAATCCTAAATGGAGCAGGGAAAGCCTCTTCAACAAGTGGTGTTGGCACAATTGGATAGCCACTTGCAAAAAATTAAACTTAGACCCCCCAGCTAACATCATGTACAAAGGTAAAATCCAAATGGATTAAAGACCTCGATATCAGCCCCAAAACCATAAGATATATAGAACAGCACATAGGCAAAACACTACAGGACATTACAGGCATCTTCAAGGAGGAAACTGCACTCTCCAAGCAAGTGAAAGCAGAGATTAACAGATGGGAATATATTAAGCTGAGAAGCTTCTGCACCTCAAAGGAAATAGTGCCCAGGATACAAGAGCCACCCACTGAGTGGGAGAAACTATTCACCCAATACCCATCAGATAAGGGGCTAATCTCCAAAATATACAAGGCACTGACAGAACTTTACAAGAAAAAAACATCTAACCCCATCAAAAAATGGGGAGAAGAAATGAACAGACACTTTGACAAAGAAGAAATACGCATGGCCAAAAGACACATGAAAAAATGTTCCACATCACTAATCATCAGGGAGATGCAAATCAAAACAACGATGAGATACCACCTCACACCCCAGAGAATGGCACACATCACAAAGAATGAGAATAAACAGTGTTGGCGGGGATGTGGAGAGAAAGGAACTCTTATCCACTGCTGGTGGGAATGCTGTCTAGTTCAACCTTTATGGAAAGCGATATGGAGATTCCTCCAAAAACTGGAAATCGAGCTCCCATACGATCCAGCTATACCACTCCTAGGAATATACCCTAGGAACACAAAAATACAATACAAAAACCCCTTCCTTACACCTATATTCATTGCAGCTCTATTTACCATAGCAAGACTCTGGAAACAACCAAGATGCCCTTCAACAGATGAATGGCTAAAGAAACTGTGGTACATATACACAATGGAATATTATGCAGCTGTCAGGAGAGATGAAGTCATGAAATTTTCCTATACATGGATGTACATGGAATCTATTATGCTGAGTGAAATAAGTCAGAGAGAGAGAGAAAAACGCAGAATGGTCTCACTCATCTATGGGTTTTAAGAAAAATGAAAGACACCCTTGTAATAATAATTTTCAGACACAAAAGAGAAAAGAGCTGGAAGTTCCAGCTCACCTCAGGAAGCTCACCACAAAGAGTGATGAGTTTAGTTAGAGAAATAACTACATTTTGAACTGTCCTAATATTGAGAATGTATGAGGGAAATGTAGAGCCTGTTTAGGGTACAGGCGGGGGTTGGGTGGGGAGGAGGGTGATTTGGGACTTGGGTGATGGGAATGTTGCACTGGTGATGGGTGGTGTTCCTTTTATGACTGAAACCCAAACACAATCATGTATGTAATCAAGGTGTTTAAATAAAAAAAAAAATAATAAAAAAAAAAAAAAAAAAAAAAAAAAAAAAGTAAACCAGAAAGCCAGTTAGGTTACTATGGACAATATGTTCATGGAAGGTGATGGTAGTGTGTTTGGGGATAAGAGGGAAAGAACCAGGTCACAGAGATTCTGAGAAATGAGGTGACAGGATAATTTTAATAAGAGATTTTTCTAGTACTGATTAGAATAGACGATTGAAGACGAAGCTCAAATTTAAAAGCTACATGTGAGGCCTGAGAGATAGTGTGGATTATGGTTCTTATGGGACTTACTGCCTGTTTCCTTGAGCAGACCAACCCAGGGGGCAGGAGACATTTCTGTGTGAACTGGTTCTCTGGAGTCAGGAGAGGTCAAGCCAGACAGACACAGTTGACCATCTCTGGCAACGCATGAATTGAGCAGTCTCCCAAGAGCCTGGTGCTGCTGGAGGAGGAAGAACATGAGTTTGGAAAGATGTTGTGTCATGAAAAGGGAATTGGAGCTTTCCCGGACAGAATCAGAAACACATCCATGCAAACATGGCTGATCCGCTCAAGAGAACCAGTTTACACAGCATCAAGAAGTTGGCACTGAAAATGTGCCTGGATCAGTAAGACTGAGTCTGATTCTCTCCAATTGGTCACTTATCCTCTCTTTAGGAGGAAAGTTGATTCAGTGAAATTGGTACCAAGTACTCAAATAGGGGCCTCCCTTGTCTCTGCCACCTAACTAACTTGTCATTATTTTACCATACAAAGGACATATCTTCTGCTCAAGCCTTCAGAATGGGTCAATATGCTAAGTGAACACACACACACACACACACACACGCACACACACACACACACACACATCTTTATCTTCACAACCTATAGTGTGATCCAAGTGTATATCTCCTGAACTTTGGGTCCATCTACCTTTGGAAAGAGGCAGGTACATAGATCACACGAATCCAGCAGGCAATACAGTGATGCGCTGCTGTATAGAATCTTGGACAATAGGCTCCTGGACTGGGCAGAGAACAAGTTCCATTGTATTGCTTGAGTAAGTGGAGAACTTAATCATGGGGGCTCGGTAATGGTCAACTTCGGAACTAAAAGTAGATGATAAAGCAGCAGGAATGGGCTTCTGGGGATGGAGAGCACCAGCACGTGAATGTCCAATATATGTCCCACCCACTCAACTTGGTCCTTCTTCCTCTGAATACGAGATGCAAACCATAGTGTGAAAAAAGAAGAGTCAGAGAGAAGGAGAGAGAGTAAATGTTTGCCCCAGAAATAGGTTGGGGAGGGTGGGTTGAAGAGAAGAGGGCATCAGAGAGAGTGAGAGAGAAACTGTTGACTTTGGTCGCAGGAAATGTGCACTGGTGAAGGTCATTGTATATTGTATGACTGTAACTCAATTATGAACAACTTCATTTGTGGGGAAAAAACTGTAGTATGAACGACCTTATAACCATGGAGTTGAAATAAAAAAAATAAACAAACCAAGAGGTGAGTAGCTCTGACTGGCTGCCTTCTACCTACATCAGGTGGGGTCTCCCTCATGCCAAGAGCATTTACTCTCAGCATCCAATGACTCATTGCAAACTCCAAGCTCCAGCCTTATCCTGAGAAGCCATAGCAGTTCTGGCATGGATGCTCTCACCTGCTCTGTCATTATTTTTTGTCTCATCATTGGTTGATTTCTTTCTCTGTTGAGATCTAACTTGAGACACTGGTTTGTTATTTTTTAAATGACTTTATTTAAACACTGTGGTTACATGGTTGTTCATAACATAGTTGGTTATTTCCCCCCACAAAATTGTTCATATTTGAGTTTCAGTTCTACAATGTACATCACCCTTCACCAGTGTGCACTTACTGCCACCATAGTTCCCAATTTCCCTCCCACCTTCCTTCCCTCCTCCCCTCTCCACTGCCTCCCTCTGGGACAACTGTTTCCCCCATCCTGTATTCCCTTTAGACACTCTTGTTTGCAATATTGCTGCTGAAGAGGTATCATGCATATCATTTTATCTCCTTGTAGCACTCAACTCTGGTTCTTAGTTCTTATCAATCAAGTGGTGTTTTCAATTTTAAATTCTTGACCCAAATTATTTCTAAAGAGTAAAGTAGTAGTAGTAGTAGTAGTAGTAGTAGTAGTAGTAGTAGTAGTAGTAGTAGTAGTAGTAAATGGTGGAATCACCACTAACCAGTGTTTTTACTATTCACCACCTATGACTGTGCATGTAAGCTCCGTTGGGTAGGGCTGGTGTAGTGTGTTCATGGCTATCTGCCTGGCACACACAATACTATCAATTACCAGTGCTCACTTAGCACTCTGAATGGAAGAATGAATGAGTGAATGATTTTCCATCCTGATGTTTCTTCACCGGCTCCTGCATATCTTCCTTGAGTGGAAAAGGAAATGAGACTGACTGATCTGATGAACAAAGCCTGAAGGTACCCTGTTATTTAGTTTGATCTTCTATAAAAATCATCCAGTGTAGGAAAGGATTCATATCCAGTTATTAAGAGCCTTGCCATCTTAGTTTGCAACCTTGCTTAGTTTTAGCTTTCTCTCAGTAGTGATGTAGTTCGATGGCCAAGAACAAAGATGTGTTTGAGTCTCATTTTCCCTCTCCCTTAAGTGAGGTTAACTTAAAAGATCCCAAGGGCTGATAGTAGGAGTATAGGAAAAAATGCCAGTGACCCCATCCCTCATAAGTAACAGAGGCAGAATTCTCACATGACCTCTCTAGAGCCCTTTGAACCACTTTATACTACAAACACTTTATGAGACATTTAGGAGGAACGAAGGAAAAATTAGAATTTACCAGGAACATTAATTCAAGAAAATGCTTTGCAAACCTAGATTGACTATGTCCACAAATGGTCAGGCTGAAAGCTATAACCTTGTCTCATTAGCTACGCATCTCAGCCACTTAGAAAGCTGTCCAAGGAGCAACATGAAATTTTAGGGCATACCCACATAAGCATAAAGTCAAGGGGTACAGATTGAGGAAGTGATGATTTTAATAGAAAAATGAAACATCTACCAATATGTATTAGATGTTGGGCATAAAATGTTTCCCATTAAAATTAGGATCTATGTTTCTTCGACTTTTTTTTTTTTGGTTTCTGGGCCACATCCAACAGAGCACAGGAGTTACTCTCAACTCAGCACTCAGAAATCACTCCTGGCAGGGTTAGGGGGCCATATAGGATGCCAGTGGTGGAACCCAGGACTTTCACATACACAGCTAATGCCCTACATGCTGTGCTATAGCTCCAGCCCCTGTTTCTCCAACATTTTTAAAGTATTACTATTAGCAAAACAAGAAATAGTGAAAGCACACAGTCCTAGTTGTAGGGCTCTATTAGTAAATCAAGAAGAATCTGCTCTCTACTCATCACTGGAAATACTTCTAGGGAAAAAAATCAACCCAGATGCTTCTTTTATCATAATAAACAAAAAACATTTGCTAAAGTACAGAAGTCAAGCCTTGCTTTTCTATAGGTTAGGGCTTCTTAAATTTCTCCCATTTGTGACGACTTGAGTCCATTCCATTTTTATGTGACTCCAATTATGTAAGTATCTAACATTGGTATATAAATCAAATGCTGTCTGATAGTAAATCCCCAAGATATTTCTTTTGAAACAAACACTTTTTTGTTTGTTTAATCTCCACATGACCCCCTATGGTTGAAGAAGTTAGAAACAGGAACAATGGAAAATTGAAATAACATGGGGCAATTTCACATCTTCTGTCAGACTCTGGACTCATATACCAAAGCACTAATGATTTTTCTTTCAATATGAAGAAAGGATCAAAGGAAAGAGAATATGGTGTGGGCATGCAATCCCTCACCTCATTTCCTCTGTTAACATTTATTCTTCTCCTTTCTTTCAGTTCCACCTTTTATCCAACCTTTTGAGTTTCCAAGATTCTCTATCGGACAGCGGGTCTTCATCCCGTGTGTTGTGGTCTCAGGGGACTTACCCATCACCATCACTTGGCAGAAGGATGGACGGCCAATCCCTGCCAGCCTAGGAGTGACCATTGACAATATTGACTTCACAAGCTCACTGCGCATTTCCAATCTCTCACTAATGCATAATGGGAACTACACCTGCATTGCCAGGAATGAGGCCGCAGCAGTAGAGCACCAAAGCCAGCTCATCGTCAGAGGTAAGGGGAACAGAACAAGGACGTGGAGTCCATGTGGTCAAGTTCAGTCAACTCCTAGAAGGGATCACTTGGGTTCTTACAAAAATTTATAGAATTCATAGAAGTTGCAAAATTCATAGAATTTGCACTTTGTTCCAGTTACACATGTGTACATATGATTATAAGAACCAACAACAAATTCTGAATTGACCTGAAAAAGGAAGTTACTAATTATTAGCAACTAAGGAATATTGAGGCCAGATAGTAAATGTGGGACCAGAGAGAAAGGACATGTAGTGAATCCAGATTTGATCCCTGGTCCCATCAAGTTCCTGAGCATCATGGAACACAGCCGTGTTGGTCCCTGAGTTCCACAATGGTGGCCCAGAACCTCACCACTGATCCTCAGGCCTTCACTTTGAACAGCCAGCACAGTTGGCTGAAAATCTCTAGGAGGGGTCGCTGAGCATTGCTTGGGAGAACACCCTTCCCCAAGAAAATGTGTAAATAATGAAATAAACATAGGATTTACATAATTTGATATTTCCTATTAATTTCTGAGGACTAAACAAAGTTCAAAGGATCCTTGAAAACCTACTGATTGTACTTGTTCAATAAAATCTTAAAATATTATTCCTACAAGTGACTTTAAAATAATGTTTATTAAAACTTTATATCCAGTTTATTATCTACAGAAACATGAAACAGTGAATTTGTTATACTTTTGTTTAGTTGCAGATGTGTGGTTATTTTTCTGGTTCTTCTATTGTGCTTAGTATTCAAGTTGTCATGGTTTTAAGAGAGTATTGCAATATGAATTGAGTTGGGCCAATTGTGGTCATCTTTATAAAATAATTTAAAATTATTTCTGGTATAGAGAACCATAAAAAAATCTCTGAACATCTAAAACATAAGCATTTGTCATCTCAAATCTCTGCTCAATTCATCAAGTTTCCAACAAGGTAAACTCTCCTGGGACCAGGACATAGAACAGGAAGTTAGGCTCTGACTTTGCATGTGACAGATCCCAGTTCAATCCCTAGTGCCAATGTACTGCCTTTTAGCTATTGCAAGGAGTGACTCCTTAGCTCAGAGTCAAGAATGGGCCCTGAGCACTTTTTCCAGGTGACCCTCCCTCGAAGAAAGGTATCTTCTCCCTTTCCTAAAAAATGAGTTGCTAGTAGTCCTTAAAAATCTACTGAGCTGGGACAATCAGTTGTTTTGTTTTGTTTTTGTTTTTGGACCATACCTGGTGATGCTCAGGGGTTACTCCTGGATATGCTCTCAGAAATCACTCCTGGCTTGGAGGACCATATGGGATGTGGGGGGATTGAACCAAAGCCTAGGTCAGCAGCTTGCAAGGCAAACGCCCTACCACTGCGCCACCTCTTTGGTCCCAACAATCTGTGGTTTTATGAATTTCCAACATGTGTTTACTTACAAGGTAAACATTCACTTACGTTATGAAAGTAGCACTCTGAAATAAAAAACTTAGAATTACATTTAAAGATTTAAACTTACTCATTATGGTACATTTTTATTGCTATCCTTTGATTTTTTTATTATTTCAAAACATTGGCTCCTCAACCTAATAGTCAGGAGGACTTGGTTTCTGTGATCATCAGAACAGTCCATGGGTTCAAGAAGAGTCTGGTTTGAGCAGCAGGTTCCCACATCTTCTTTCCACCCTTTGACCTCGTCCCCAAGACACCTCTTCTTTTCTGCCTGAAAAAGAAATTCACTGTCTAGGTAATTCCTACTCAAAGAAAGAGAAATATACTTAATATCGAAATGTAGGCAAAAAATGTTTCAGGAGTGAATTAGCTAAAAAAGATGCAAATGGCATTGAAGCAAAGGGCATTTGAGCTTTGAGTGTAAAAATTGGACTCTACATAATTCCTTCACTTTCTAAAGATAAATAAAATGGAATCATTTTTTGGAGTCTTTAATTTAACCATTAATTGGAGTCTGTTTCCCAGGTGTTTTTTTTTTATTTATAAGAACTGACTCTTGCTATCATTTGTGAAAAGCAACATAGAACATCAATCCTTTCCAAGGTAATCTGCTCTGAAAGATCCAGGTCAGGGAACAAAAATATTAGATAAAAATGTCCATCAGTGTTCTCTCTATCACTGTCCCATGCAGGAAAGAAAACCAGATTTATTTTTACCAAGATAAAGGTCAGCTTCACTGAAATCCATCCTCAGCTCATGGAATAAAGTCATTTATCACAATTTGATTAAAAAGCTTTCTATAATTATTCAAATATGTTAAGCTTCTGTGGGTTCAATATTAACTCACAAGTTGGTTGATAGAAGTCCCAGAAAGGAAGTAGCTAGAGAAATAGGTAAGAATAATGTGATGGAGAAAGAGAAGGTTCTCAGTCTAAATTTCACCATAGTGACTCTGAAGATTTAAGAAAATGCCAATAGTGATTTTCTGGTCCTATTTTAGTCCCATTAAATCATAAAGTTTTGAAGTAATTACAAATTCAGGTATCTGATGCATGATTTTTATCCCCAAAGTTTATCCATTCATGGTCCAAAATGTTGTCACACAGGTGAATTGCATGGGGAATATTTTTTAATCTGCTGTCTGTTATAGCCATACTAAAAAATAACCTTTTATTTTGTAGGTGAGAACAACATTCGTTGTCATTAGCTTTAGGGTTTTGTAAAATTCCAAAGCCAAGTTTGAATGTGTAATTTGACAAGGCAACCTTTGAGAAATCTGGATATTTTTCTCTAACTGTACAGAGCTCTCAGTGACTTTCACTATGTTAGGGATATGATTTGACTTATCTTTTTAGTAATTTTTAGCCAGCATCTATATGAAGAATATATTAATTGAAAAAGTAAGGCTAGCTCTTAGAAGGCCAAGCACATTAGATAAAGGTTGAATTTCCAATACATTTGGAGGCAAATTCATGACCCATGCTTATAAATTTAATTTTGAAATTGATTAAAAAAATGCTAAATTTACAATGAAATAAATGTGTGCTGGAAGTTTGTTTAGTTTAAGGAAAATGGAAGTCTCTTGCCAATCAAAGTGAAGAAGTAGTAAAGAGTAGTAATTTAGAAAATGGAAAATTAACTAGAATAAATGAAAAGAACTAGATTCATGGAATTCCAGCATTTAAGATTACAGTCAGAATAATATCCACAAAAGACAACAAGGAAGAAAGAAACAGTAAAGCAGAGGAAATGTAGTAGAATCTGTCTCCTGGATATGCAAGAAAAAAAAGACCCATGAATAGAATTAATAGCTTTGATCAACTCCACTGGAAGTAAAAAGAAAATGTAGCCTTGATCATTGGGTCTAAAAAGCTCAGTATTGTTAAATCATCATCAAGATGACTGGTATTGATTTTGAAGAGTTACCTGTTTTATCTACAGTGAATAATTGAATAAAAAGTCTTAAGGAAAGGCAATATATATGTATGTGTGAAATATATAGAACAGTTGTAAGAATGTTTGCTATGACAGGAGGCAGAGAAAGGGAGATGAAGTTGCAGATGGAATAGGGGAAGAAAGCTTATGTGGTGATGGGAGAAGACCAGTAGAAAGGGGAAAATATATGTGGCGCAAAAGAGTAAATATTCACAGAATTAACAAATGACCTTGAGTTAATGAGTCAGCATTCGAATTTCACTTCGGTGGAATAAACTCAAGCTTATACAGTAATAACCATGGTAGAAACACCAGGAATTAGAATCCACAAAAGCAGTTAGTAAACTCAGGGAGACAGATTTGGAGTCAAATACTTGACACATCAATTTTAAAAATTAGTAAATGGGTTCTTAGACAATACCAGGTGGCAGATGCATTTTTCTCAACATAAATAACTCTAACGTGGGATACAAAATGGTAAAGTTACTGTTTTCAGGCAATGGAAAAGGGAGCACAGAGTTGTGTTTCTTAAGAGAAGGGAAGTGAGTTGAACTCAAAATTTATTCTGATATTTGCCCTAGGCAGTATAAAGTAAATGAAATAATAAAAGAAACTTTATTTTCAAAATATAATCTTCACATCTGCCCCAATATTGTTGGGAACCATACCGTAGTCATTGTGTATCCCTGAGGATGGTTCCCATCACTCCACATGAAAAAGAACAATTAGAAGGATGGATTGGAAGAGGATTTTATGAAAGGAGTGTAAGGCACAAGTTTACCTTCAAAAAAAAATTATTTTTGAGGGTCATGGATGTGGCTCAAGAGGTAAAATATTTGTGCTTTTCCTGTTCCTGAGCCTAAATTCTGTCTACCACATCCCACACCCTCAATACCAATAGATATGGATCTCTCAACAATTATAAAAGAATCATTTTGTCTCTGACTCTACTTCCCAATGTGTTAAAATTGCCTTTGGGAATGGGGTGGGCACATTCAGTTGTGTTTCAGGGCTGCTTCTGCCTCTGTGCTCGGGGGTAGCCATTGCCAACAGTATAAAGGGAGGGATCTGCTGAGAAGATAAGCAACTGAGCTCCTCCTATACAGGCTCTCTGGCTGCTTCCAGGATTTAAATTCAAATTTGTTTGTACACCCTCCTCTAAAGCTATAGAATCTATGATAAGACACATGGAAAATATTCCCTCTGCATGATTGTGATTAAATATTTCATGTTTTTAACTCTTTAAAAATAAAACTAGTGAGGCTAGAGAGATAGCACAGTAGTAGGGCGTTTACCTTGCACACAGCTGATTCAGGACAGACGATGGTTCAAATCCCAGCATCCCATATGATCTCTTGCTGCTTACCAGGAGCGATTTCTGAGTGCAGAGCCAGGAGTAACCCCTGAGCCTGCCAAAAAACAAATAAACAAACAAAAGTTTTTTTTTTTTTTTTTTTTTTGGTTTTTGGGCCACACCCGGTAACGCTCAGGGGTTACTCCTGGCTATATGCTCAGAAGTTGCTCCTGGCTTGGGGGACCATATGGGACACGGGGGATCGAACTGCGGTCCGTCCAAAGTTAGCGCAGGCAAGGCAGGCACCTTACCTTTAGCGCCACCGCCCGGCCCTGACAAACAAAAGATTTTTATAAGGTATATATAGTTCCTTTAACCTCTCCTGAAGATAAGTTTTGAATGTGTTATATTAAAGTTTCAAGTTGGGAAGGTCCCGGAACTGTTGTATAGTTACCCCCATTAGGTCATTATTTTGAATTCAGAAAAACTGTCATTTTTAAATAAGCACTACCCAGTGCCAAAGCAGCTTTCTCTGAACCTAATTTCCTTCTAATTTCAGTTGGCATGGTAACAGCTAAAATGAATTAGCTAAGGACTATAAGGTACTATTCTCGCTAATGAAGCACTTTTCATTTTAAAGTCCAGATCTGTAGCAGTCTTATGCTCTTGTTTTATCAACGTTTATTCCAGTCTGATGTGCTTAGTATTTTATATGCTTTATTTGATAGCATCAAAAGTGGGTTATTTTTATCACTATGTTTTGTAGTACTGTCAATAATAGGGTCTCACGCATATGGTATACAACCCTAGACACCTAACCTCTACTAGAGTGTCAGTGTCACTCCATTATTGCTTTAGTCCATCACTAATCACCTCCCCACCTTCTCCTCGATGGTAACCAACTGTTAGGTTCCGTTGCTTTTGTCTGCTTTTTATTTCCTTACTATTTTGCTTTATATCCCTCCTATGAGAGAACCTTCTGTCTCTGTCCCTCTGCAGTGAATGAGGATGCTCCCTGATGCCATGCTCAGCTGGACAGTTGTTTATTGAGCCAACTCTGGGACCATATCTGTGTTACCATTTCACTTCATTCCATCCTACACTCTTCCAAGCAATGTTTATTAAGCATAAATTTTATCCTGGATTTTCTAGAGGTTCACTGGTGATTATAACAGTGTAATTATAGTCCCTGCCCTATAAAGCACACATGTTGGTGAGATGACAAGCAAAGAGGATGTGAGAATAAATCCGGGTAAGAAGAGAGACCACTGGAGTGAAGAGAGTGATATAGGTCAGAAGGACAGTGAAAGCGTCTCTGAATACATTTGGATTCTGGAATTCTCAAGACCTAGAATCACTGGGTACTCTGAGCCAAGGAGCCTGTGGATCAGTGTGAAGGTCTGAGGATGCAGAACTGCGTGTGCATCCCTGTGGTGTCAGGAATTACATGGGCCACTTGGTGGGGTTGCTCTGTGATGGTCAGGGACCCCCAGGACTATGCCCAGTTATGCTGGTGGGCCCACATAGTACGGAGGATTGAACCATGGGCTGATGTGTACAAGATATGCACTTCAACCCCTGTAATGTATGTCTAGATTCTGAAGACATTTGGAGCATCCACTTGATGTTGGTGAACAGAGAAAGTCACAGCACTTTTGCAGAAGTGAGTTCTAAACAGTTCCAGTCATCACTGAGTGCCTGACTTGGGGCGAGACATGAGCAAAACAGCAAAACAGACAACAGCAAAATCTTGAGCTCCTGAGATGGAGGCCTGAAGATTGTGGCCAGAGCATCTGTTAAACAGGGTTAGGAAGTGATCTGGTTTCAGTTTCCAGGGTCACCTATTAAAAAAGACTTGGAGCAACTGTCACCATGACCAGCTGCCATCCAGTAATAAAAAACAGTATCAGTAAGATATTGCAATTACTCTCATCCCAGGTACCTGCTGGCCCTCTCAGCCTTCCAGAAAACTCTATTCTTGACCAATATTAACAGTGAGGGAGCCTACAAGTTTTTAGAAATATAACTCCCTGGAGTCTATGTTTACCAAGAGAAAAAGGGAATGTGTTCAAGATGAAAAAAAAATGCTTGTCACTTTTATAAACACATTATTTCCCTTTAAGACAATGATCCAGACATAATTCCCCTTTTAGTAAGCAGATCGGACCAAAGATAACTATATTTCCAGCAACCTCATTCTGAACCACATGAGCAGGAAACTTTCTTGACAGTTTCAGGCCATATGGGTCCCTTTGCAAGATTGTCAAATTATATTATGACAAGTATTATGATAGTGATGAAGAGCAAAGAGTTAAGTGGATCAAAAGGAGCCAACTGATGGCTCAATAACCCCCATTTCCTTCCTCAGATGGTTCAGTTCCTGGAATATTATCTTATAATATATTCATACACATATATCTACATATGCATACACACTGGGGAAGACTGGGTGACAATTGTGCAGTTTTGATCGGGAAAATGTCTGGCAAGAATTGATTACCTTGAAGGATGTGAGATCATTTGGTTGAACCATTTTTCCCATCTCTTTAATCACCCTCAACCACATCAGAAAAAGTTTTCATCATGAAGACTATTTTGCCTAGTATAATCACTGAATTATAACAAATGAAGTATTTCAGAAAAAGGAATTAAAATACAGCTTAAAAAAGGAAGTCAGAAATTTGAAGATATGATCTACACAGACATGGAGGACTATTCAGTGGTTGCTATCTAGTGCACTTTAGCCCAAATGGCGACTGCTGTATAGTTTCACTTCCTTCCACCTCTGTTTCTTGGTGTGCTTGGCCAGACTTCTCCTGGAATGTTTCTGCTCCCTTCCCTCTGATGGTGTTCCTGGAATCATCTTACCTGAAGTCCTTGGGAAGTGGTCTCACTCTCATCTGCATGGTTACATCTATCATGCCGTATTAGATGAGACCCACATTCCTATTTGATAAAATGAGAACAATACTATTTTCATTTACTCGTGTGACTCCAAAAATATTTCCGAGTGATTTTTCTATCTTAATGCTATGTCCTGAGGGTCCAGTAGTCCTCAAGAAAGGAACAGTTTTATCTCACAGAGTGTGTAGCATGGTTTGGGGAGCCAAGAATTCAACCAACAAACCCATCAAGATGCTCACAATGATGATGATGAAAGAGAAAAGGCAGGGGCCGTAGCAATAGCACAGCAGTAGGGCATTTGCTGTGCATGCAGCTGACCCAACATGGACCTGGGTTCGATCCCTGGCATCCCATATGGTCCTCCAAGCCAGGAGCAATTTCTTAGATCATATCCAGAAGTAAACCCTGAGTGTCACCGGGAAAAAAAAGAAAAAGAAGAAAGACAGAAAGAAGAAAGAGAAAGAAAGAAAGAAAGAAAGAAAGAAAAGAAGAAAGAAAGAAAGAAAGAAAGAAAGAAAGAAAGAAGAGAAAGAAAGAAAGAAAGAAAGAAAGAAAGAAAGGAAGGAAGGGAAGGAAGGAAGGAAGGAAGAAGGAAGGAAGGAAGGAAGGAAGGAAGGGAAGGAAGGAAAGAGAAAGAAAAGAAAGAAAGAAAGAAAGAAAGAAAGAAAGAAAGAAAGAAAGGAAAGAAAGAAAGAAAAGAAAGAAAGAAAGAAAGAAAGAAAGAAAGAAAGAAAGGAAGGAAGGAAGGAAGGAAGGAAGGAAGGAAGGAAGAAAGAGAGAAAGAAAGAAAGAAAGAAAGAAAGAAAGAAAGAAAGAAAGAAAGAAAGAAAGAAAGAAAGAAAGAAAGAAAGAAAGAAAGAAAGAAAGAAAGAAAGAAAGAAAGAAAGAAAGAAAGAAAGAAAGAAAGAAAGAAAGAAAGAAAGAAAGAAAGAAAGAAAGAAAGAAAGAAGAAAGAAAGAAGCAGGATTCTGTGCAATTAGATTTCAATTACAGTAGCCAGAGCAATAGGGGACCTGCAGCATAAACAAGTCTTCAAATGACTGAAACACAGTCTGAAGAGGAAGGGGACAGGTGATTAAGATGGATACCGAGGACCCAAGCCATCAAGAGCTGAGAAAATATTCTAAAGTGGGTTCTCCAAAGAGCAGTGAGGCTGTGCCCCCATGATCTAAAACAGGGAAGTCACAACCTCTTACGTTTTTGAAGTATCCTTCAGACCACTGTGTAAGGATGGATTTGAGAAGTCAGGAGCTGGCAAGTATATAGATGAGATAAGAGGTGTTCAGAAACCCTGATAAGAATTGATCTTATCCTCAGGAGGAATTTGGAAGACAGCTTGAGGTGCACACTTTCCTGGGACTTGCATACCTAAACCTGAGAGGGTCTTGCTTACCTGGATCTAAAAACAAGAGAACAGGGAAGATGTTGATGATGTGGGCAGTGATGGCTTGCTGGCCCATGAGAACTGCCCAAGAAATCAGGGAGAATAGTGGCTCTCACAGTGTGTTTCAGGACTAATAGCACTTGGAAACCTGTCAGGAAAATAGAATTTTAATTTCTCCTCTGGTCTACTGAATTGCAGTGTCTGGGGAGTGGATTCAGCAAATGATTCTGATGCCCCCACCAAGCCAAGTCAACATGGGAGCTCCTGGTTCACTAAAGCTGGCCCATTGTCAAACCAATGCCTTCCCCTTTATGTTTTAATTCTCCAGGACAAATATGAAACCTGGATCACAGTATTCTCAGGGTTGCACAGGCTCATAGTGTGCCTAGGTCAAGTGCAAGGGGTCCACTTAACTTGGAGGTGCAGAGATACATGGAGGGCACCTGGTACTAGATGGCAAACTTCCAGTTTACCCATTATGCTCATGGTATGGAAGTGAAGATGGGGGTAACTTAAAGACATATAATACATTTTCTTTTGTTGTTGTTGTTGTTGTTGTTGGGTCACACCTGGTGGAATCCAGGCTCTGCGCTCAAAAATTATTCCTGGCAGTCTCAGGGGATTATATGATATGCCAGGTATTGAACCTGCACCTGCTGCATGCAAGGCAAATGCTCTCCCCACTGTGCTATGGCTCTGACCCATGTAATACGTCTTCAAGGAAGATTCTCAGTACCTTAAGCAAAGAAATGAAATCAGAGAGATGAACGATATTCTCAGTTTTATGGGCCATTTCTGTCTATAATTACCTTCTTTTTACAGTATGTCAATGGTGATTTCCCATGTTAACCTCTTTGATTGCTTTTTAAGCAACATTCCTTTGGATTGGAACCAAATTGGAGGGCGGGGTCATGGATCAAGTCTAATTACACACTCTTCCAGAGGAAATGCAACAGATTAATTATGCTGCCCCTTTGACAAGAGCTTCCTGGTTCTTGGCAGAATTTCAGACCAAGAGAGTAGAATGAAGATGACTACAAATGTACCTCCCACTTTGGCCAGAAAAATTCTGACATATAGTAAGCTTCATTTTCTCCTTAAGGTAGATTGGTTTGTTTTACCAGGAAGTTGTGATTTTTATCATCTCTAGGATTATTCTTAGAAATCACCATGAGGCAGCCATTTTTATGAGCTTATTTTTAATACATATCACATTTTATTCAGTGTACTTATTTCAGAATATCATCTCAATGAAGCAAAATTGCTTACTAGTGAAGTAATATTAAAGATTTTACTAGTTGACTGTGCAACTAATGTATTTAATTTGCCATTTGGGAATTATGTTTCCTAAGGGTATGATAAAGCTGGATATAACTGGTTTTATGAAATGAATCAATGCACATATGAAAACTAATTTTTATAGTTCTTTTTCAAATATGAATGCATTTAGTCCTATGCTGAGTTTATTGAATGACTACCAGAATCATCAGAATTGACAGATTTGGGTATTAAGTCAAAATACATTTTGAGAACTTGCACAAACTCATTCACCTGAATGTAACAGAGCTAGAGCCCAGAAACAAAAATCTATTGATGATCTGGCTCCTCAGCTGTACCCAATAGGAACTCAGCTCTGAGTTCCATCACCAGCTGCTTCCCATACGTTAATATGCCCTCAGCTTTCACAGTTGTATAGCCAAATGCTTCTGTTGTTTACGTGTGCTTATATTCCCCTTGTTAACCTAGACAAGGATTATCACCCTGGTCCATTTCCTGTGCTTCCTTGAATTCTTATCAATTTTAGAACACGTTTTTGTCTCAAAATGAGGAGTTGGGAAAATTTCACAGTAGACAAGGCTAGCCTTAGAGGACTTGGAGACTGGGAAGAGGGAAAGAATTCCTAGATTTTAGGTACCTGATAGATAATGGCCATAGTTCAGGTCCTCTTGCCAACTTCTGCCTAAATTCTGCCTCTTGCCTAAACCTTGCATAATTCTGAGTCTCATTCAAATTCAATAATCAATTATTCATCTTCTAGGAAATATTATTGTAGGATTCTAATACTTTCAGATGCTCCCTTTTCTTAGAATAATATATATATTTCTCTTTAAAATCATGACTAAAGCATTTGCTTTCTGATGACAGGTGAGTTTTCTCAGACCTCATTAGTATGTTTTGGTTAGGGATGATTTTTTTCTTAACACTTTTCAAAACTTAACCAGCTCTTTTCTTCTTTTTTAAATGTAATCACTTTATTTAAAAACCATAGTATCACATAGTTTATATAGTTGATTATAATACATTTGTTTCTGGGTGAGTGGCAGCAAAATTATTATAAAATGGAAAAAAACTGAAAGAAGAAAGAAGGGAAGGAAGGAAGGAAGGAAGGAAGGGAAAGAAAGAAAGAAGGAAGGAAGAAAGAAAGAAAGAGAGAGAAAGGAAGGAAGGAAGAAAGAAAGGAAGAGAGAGAGGAAGAAAGAAAAGAAAGAAAGAAAGAGAGGAAGAAAGAAAAGAAAGAAAGAAAGAAAGAAAGAAAGAGAAAGAAAGAAAGAAAGAGAGAGAAGAAAGAAAGAGAGAGAAGAAAGAAAGAAAGAAAGAAAGAAGAAAGAAAGAAAGAAGAAAGAAAGAAAGAAAGAAAGAAAGAAAGAAAGAAAGAAAGAAAGAAAGAAAGAAAGAAAGACGTGTGTGTGTGTGTGTGTGTGTGTGTGTGTGTGTGTGTGTAGACACCACAGCTTAACAATCTAGTTATCTACCATTGGACACCAAGGTTGATTCCATCTCTTAACTTTGTTCTGAGTGCAGCAATAAATAATGCTCTTTTGTGAATGAAGCTGTTGTGTCCTAGGAGTGCCTCTTTTTTACTTTTGCCTCCCTAGTGGTGCTCAGGTGACCCCAGAGCCCCTCTCAGGGATTCTCAGCCAGTCAGGCCTGTGGTTCAGTGTAAGGGTCCAAGAATATGGCTCTGCCTGGTTTCTGTAGAGCTAAGATTATAGGGCTACATAAGCAGAGTTTGGCGCTCCAGGGACACAACCATTAATGTTCAGGATACCATGAGGTGCTGGAGATAGAATCAGGAATTGCCATAAGCATGGTGTGAGCCTTAACCCGTGTGCTGTCTTCTCTAGGACCCAGAATGGCCTTTTTCTCCAGAATTTTGTTTACATAGTGAAAAATCACCTTGGGCCTTGATTAAATGTGAGGGCAGAGTTCAAAACCATGATCTGTTCTTTATTGCCATCAAGAAATGCCCACTCCTCTTCTCCCTTTCTATCCTGCAAGAGGATGAATCAACATTGTCTCAAGCAGTCCTCCCCCAACCCCGAAAAGGATATTGAAGATTCTCTAGGTTAGAAGTACGAAATAGAATGGGAGCTGGGGCAATGGTTGGAGGATTAAGGCACTTGCCTTTCATGCGAACAACCCAGGTTTGACCCTTGGCATTGGCATATGGCCTCTGAGAACTGCCAGGATTTGTTCCTGATCAAAGAGACAAGAGTAAGCCAGGTATGGGTCCAAATTAACAACAATAACACCTCCAACAACACAACACAGAAACCCCAAACTCTAACAAACAAAACCCCAGAATATCCCATCTTCTGGGTTCAGCAAAACTCCTATGCAAGAGTCCTGTGTCCCCAAGGCAAAGCCATTCCTGACTACATAGGCTCGGTGAAATAAATCATAATGTCTGTCTGTCCTAAGACTGTTTCCCTATTTCTTCTTGGGCTTTCCATTTTTCTCTTATATCCATAGATGTTAAATATATTCTATACCTTGTAATGTTCATTCAGATTTCAGAATTTCGTACCGCTGAACCTTAAATAATTGTTGGGTCTTGTCTAAATTACCCGTTTTATTTCTCTTTTTCAGTTCCTCCCAAATTTGTGGTCCAGCCCCGGGACCAGGATGGGATTTATGGCAAAGCTGTCATCTTAAATTGCTCAGCTGAGGGTTACCCTGTACCCACCATCGTGTGGAAATTCTCTAAAGGTAGGAAGTGACTTGTTGGTGCTTTCTGTATGCAAAAAATGCATTGTGTTCTAAAGAATGGAAGGAGCATTTCCGGTGGTGAAATCCTCATCCCCACAGAAGCCAACTGTTTAGACCGAAGAAACCCAACTCCATGTTTCAAGTAGCCCCTCACAGCATGTGTTCTGATCTAGCAGATCGCCACACCTAGGAGATGCTCCATTGTTCACCTCTAAGGGGTAAGCCTGGTCTGCTCACACTGGAGAGGAAGAGAGTTTCTCATTATTAAAAACTCACTTCCCCCATGCTCAGATATAAGGTTTGAGAAAGTCACAGTTACTACAATAAATAAACAGAACAGAATTTTTGGGTTGGTTTTTGGGTCACACCTGGTGTTGCTCAGGGGTTACTCCTGGCTCTGTATTCATAATTACTCCTAGCAGGCACAGGGGATTGTATGGGATGCTGGATATTAAACACATATAGGCCACATGCAAGGCAAGCACCTTACCCACTATGCTACACTTCTATTAAATAATTAAGAGTTCATTACAGATTGATAGGACAAATAGGCAGCAAATATATAAAAGATGAAGTTGTTATAATTGTTATAATAAGAGCAGATGTTTTATCTACCTGGTTACCTTCATACAAAATGCTATATACTGTTGCCTTGGTGTGTTCTTTTAAAAATAGTCATCAGGGATTGGAACCATAGCACAGTGGAAAGGATGTTTGCCTTGCATGTGACTGATTCAAGTTCAAGTCCCATCCTCTCATATGGTACTCTGAGCCTGCCAGGAGTAGCACTCCTGGGTGCAGAGTCAGGAGTAACTGCCAGATGTGGCCGCTCCAAAACAAACAAATAAATAAATAAATAAATAAATAAATAAATAAATAAATAAATAAATAAATAAAATCGTCAAAAATCCTTCAACACCTGATTCTGAGTGTCCAGTGATTGTTCCCTCAAGTTTAACTATGTTTTCTCTTCAAAGAAATAAGAACATGACAAGTTTATGGTGGAATTATCCACGTTGTATACTTAAAAGTACATCAAATGGAAGCTAATGTGGAAAGCATGTAGGCTGGAGAGACAGTGCTGTGGTTTGGACTCCTGTCTAGCCCATGATTGACTCAAGTTCGGTTCTCAGTACCACATTAGGTTTCCTGAACACCACTAGGAGTGACTCATGGGCACAGAACCCTAAGGAAGTTCTGGGCATTGCTAAGTGTGGGTGGTTCACCTCCCCCCAAGAAAACCAAGCCTAATACTTGATGCCTGATTATATTCTCTTATTGTCTGATATCATCTTACTGTATCAACCATTCCAGGAGGAAAGATCCCTTAGCTGTATTTTCTGATGATGAATTTTAATTTAATAATTCATCTATTAAATAATTGAGGGCCCATTACAGATTGGTAGGAGAAATAGGCAACAAATAAATAAACCATGAAGCTATTATCATTGTTATGAATGTACTTATTGATTTGCTTATTTAATCACGGTTTGTATTTGGAATGAAGCTCTTTGAAACAAAATGGGAAAGAAAGAAGCCACAATCAGGGCCCAGGGAGGTAGTAGAGTGAGGAGGGCTCTGGCCTTGCATGTGTCTGACTCTGGATCATCTCTGGAAATGTCTATAGTCCCCTGAGTAATCCTGGGGTGTAACTCCACCCTGGATTTAGGTGTATCTACCTGAGACCCGCCCATTTCTGGGAGGGGGTCTTGGGAACCGAATATTACGTATAACCTTACCTGCAAGACCCCTCCCATTCCGGGGAGTGATCTTGGAAGGTTATATAAGGCCTTTGACCCAGGGGATTAGGTCTTTTTGGTCTTTTGCCAGCATGGAGGTCAAAGGGAAGATGGCTGACAGGAGTTAAGATGCAGGGCTAGCTAAGAATGGCTGAATGCTTAAAAGGTTATGATATAGGCCCCATATGTGGTGGATAGGGCATGAATAAAGTTGATGCTTCCTGAAGCCTGCCTTTAAGTGAGTTCAATACCCATCGCTTTCCTGGACCCCAGACCCACCGGTTGATGGGGGATGAAGCCACGTGACCATGGCCTAAGAACAAAGGCCTTCATCCACCATCCAAGTCCATCCTAAGGGCGAAATGCTACACTGGAGCACAGAGCCAGGAGTAAGCCCTCGGTGAGGCCAAATGTGCTCCCCCTCCAACACAGAAAACAAAATAAAGGAACCATAAGGAGAAAATGAGAAACTTGCCACAGTTCCTATTTAGCATATTTTCTTTAAGGAAAGAGGGTATAGAGGGGAGAGATTGCTTGCAGGAGGGAGCTCACATATTTATGTGGGTTTGTTGATGTTGTTTTTTTTTTTTTTTGGTTTTGTTTTTAGGGCCACACCTCATAGGTTTCAAGGGTGCCTCCTGGCTCTGCACTCAGGAATTACTCCTGGTGGGCTCAGGGAAACATAAGGGATGTCAGCTCTTTCGCGTGCAAGGCAAAAGCCCTGCCCACTGTACTCTCACTCTGGCCCCACATATTTATATTTTAATAGGGGCCATTCCTACTCGAATTCAGCTCTCCAAGCTGCTTATCTTCAGACAGGTAGTGCTCAGAGTTGCCTGTGGCACTATCTTCTGTCACTCAGATCCTGACCCATTCCAGGCCACCCCTTGACTTATCCCCCGATCTACACATTTTTTTAATTTGAATTTACTCCCCTAGAACACGACATTGACAATGTCCATATTGAACATTTTTTTCCAGACAAAACTGTCCTTCAGATTCTCTTTTCTCTCACGATTTGTGTCATGATTTAGGTAATGTTTGAAGCCTTGTTTCTTTCTATGGAGTCACTGAACACATTGGCTTTTGGAGCAGCTGAGCAAGCATGCCATAGTGAGCATCCATTGGGGCACTTGTCCTCTTCAAAGTGACTTTGACAGTGTGGCCCTGTGAGGCAGTCCCCATGCTGCTAGACTGTGTCTAGTCTCTGTTGCACAAATACTGCAGCAAGCAATGCCCTAGTGTGGCCATAGAGCCTAAGAATGAGTTGCGTTCTTTCTTTCTTCTTTCTTCTTCTTTCTTCCTTTCTTTCTTCCTTCCTTTTCTTTCTCTTTCTTTCTTTTTTCTCTTTCTTTCCTTCCTTCCTTTCTTTTCTTTCTTCTCTTTTCCTCTTTTTTTCTTTATTTTCTCTTTCCTTTCTTTATTTCTTCTTTCTGTTTTCTCTTTCCTTCCTTTCTTTTTCTTTCTTCTTTGTTTCTTTCTTTTCTTTTTTCTTTTTCTTTTCTTTTTTTTTTTTTTGTGGTTTTTGGGTCACACCCGGCAGTGCTCAGGGGTTATTCCTGGCTCCAGGCTCAGAAATTGCTCCTGGCAGGCACAGGGGACTACATGGGGCGCCGGGATTTGAACCGATGACCTCCTGCATGAAAGGCAAACGCCTTACCTCCATGCTATCTCTCCGGCCCCTCTTTTTTTTTTTTTCTTTCCTTCTTTTTTTCCTTGTTTATTTCTTTCTTCAGTTTTTGGCCCACACTCAGCAGCATTCAGGGGTTACTCCTGGCACTTTGCTCAGGAATCACTCCTGGCAGGCTCAGGAAAACCTATGGGATGCCAGAGATTGAACCCCCATCAACCTCGTGCAAGACAAATGCCACCTCCCTGTCCTCCCATTCTGGCCCCTGTTTTTCTTTCTTGAGGCCAACTCCTAAGAGTAAAGCTCTTGGCCAACACTGACCCTAAAAATATTAGAGCACTTCACATATTTTCCCTACAATCTAGTGTCCTTTTTCTGTTGAATCTCCATAGTGCAATGGATAACTTAACTTCCTAATAGCATTCCCATAGCCAGATGACTGAAGATTTTAACAAGGTTTTCATGGTTTTTATACTACCTTCTTCAGTTTCCTTTGCAAGAGTTTCTCACTCATGCTGCTTATCACATCCTTAGCTTCACACTCTCTCTCTTTTTTTTTTTTTTTTTGGTCCACACCTGGAAGTGCTCAGGGGATACTCCTGGCTTTGTGCTCAGGGGTCATTTCTGGCGGTGTTGTAGAGGCCATATGTGATGCCAGGGCTTGAGCTCGGGTCAGCTGTGTGCAAGGCAAATGCCTTCTCTGCTGTGCTATCACTCCATCCCCCTCAGCTTCATTCTTATTTATGTGCAAGTGTATTTATTTTTATGATTGAAAAACACTCAATCTGTCCCAGATAGGACAATTTGTTCTCAACACCAGTATGCGGATTTACTTGTAGTAGTCTTCTTTTATCTTTTTGTTTTGTTTTGTTTTGTTTTTTGTTTTTGTTTTTTTTGGTCACACCCATTTGATGCTCAGGAGTTACTCCTGGCTAAGAGCTCAGAAATTGCCCCTGGCTTGGGGGGACCATATGGGACGCCGGGGGATCGAACCATGGTCCTTCCTTGGCTAGCGCTTGCAAGGCAGACACCTTACCTCTAGCGCCACCTCACCGGCCCGTCTTCTTTTATCTTTATATTTTATTTACAATATCAAATGGTCAAAGGATAAAGTCAATTTGGCAACAGAAGAGTTTTCAAGTGCAATGAATCTCCAGTAACACAAAAGAAATTCATATCATTACTTTAAGCATTACATTTTGTCTTGAGTTCTGTATTTTTCTCTAAATCTGTTTGTCTACCCATAGCTATGCACAGAAAGTTTACATCCTTTGATTCTTCTAATAATCTTCTTTCAATGAATTTCTTCAATTTCAATGAATTCAAGAAGTCAATGAATTCATTTCAATGAATGTCTTTCCATGAAATCATTTCCTGAATGTCTTTCCATGTCTACAGATGTAGATGTAGATTGCTTCTAAATGCACAGATTTTGTTTGCACACATTAAATCTATGCTTCAAGTTCTCTCTTGCTTTTCTTAGGACTGAGTTCAGGAGATTGATCCCCTTGAGCTTTTTGCCCTTGCCCTTAGAGGTAGCTGCACATTATAGTTTGGGGACCAGTAAGTCTTTCCCCTGAAGCCATCATCAGCCCACTTCCTCTTTCCCCTTCCTGTCCATTGCTCCTCTGCTGCCTGCCTTCCCACCTGATGTCCCAGCCTCATTTCTAGGCAGAGAAAGTATGGAGGGAGGGGGGAGGGATGCAAGAAACTCAGCTGCTGGGGCCAGCTCTTAGGAATGCTGCCAATGTGCCAGAAATAATTTCTCTCAGCATCTCACTGGGGCTCAAAACCAGGTCATTCCTCCAACACAGTTTAGGGTGCAGCAAAGTGCATGTTGTCACAAAGCAGCGTGTCATCCTGAATATGTGTGCGGTTCAACGAGTGCAGGAGAGTAGATTCTGGGCATCCTGGGCTGTCCCATGTTACTGATGCATGGATGCTGAGTCTGTTCTTTCCACTTTCACCCTTATCAGAATATCCAAATGACTTTCATCTCATTGATCTTTCTGCCTGGGACCATTCTCCCCACCCATGGGAAGAGTAGAGCTCTTCCTTCCACATCAAGAATGAGAGCTTGTGCCATTTCAAGGTGCATTACCCTTGGGATGGTGTCTTACTCCTCACCAATGTCCCTCCCTTTGCAAAATTTCCTGTTCTTACAACCCACATCAAGGCTTTAGTCTATTGTTCAACACTAGGCAACGTTTTGTAAAATTGCTTTATTTAAACACTGTGGTTTACGAGCTTTTCATACTATGGTTGTGGTTTTTATTCCACAATTACAAAGTTGTTCATGGTTGCATTTCAGTTATATAGTGTACAACATCCTTCATCAGGGCACATTTCCCACCACCAATGTTCCCATTTTCCTTTCCATCTTCCCCCATCTCTCACATGCCTACTTCTGGGGTTGATGCTTTTCTTCTCTCTCTCTCTCTCTCTCTCTCTCTCTCTCTCTCTCTCTCTCTCTCTCTCTCTCTCTCTCTCTCTCTCTTCCCTTTAAGCAGGGTGCTTTACAATACTGTTACTAAAGGGGTACCATGCATATCACTTTCTCTCCTTTTAGCACCCAGATCTTGTCCAGAGTGTTCATTCCCAATGCTCGCTCTCATAGTGCTGGCTTCTCTGCCCTAACTTCGTCCACTCTTCATGACAAGCTTCCCACCATGAACTGGGCTTTCTTGCCATCATCTCTATTGTCTGTACCTATTATTACCATTCTATCTTTTTTTAATATTTCACAAATGAGTGTGATCATTCTAAGCAACACAGTTTTAACTATGAGACATTTTATAAGGAAAAAAACAAACTTTGTTTATAAAATGTGCCTTTTATTTATTTAATAGTCATGGACATATCCCTTCTCTGGCACAAAAAGGCACTCTAGGTTGGCTGTATTTTTTTATCTGATATAGGCCATAGTTTAATTCTGGGCTGCAAAATTTTAGAGCAAAAGCAATGGCTTCCAGGCAGAGATTGTAGAAATGAAACTGTCTTTGCTGAAAAATCAAGTTATTCCATTTCTGACTTGGGGTATGGATTATTTTTATTCCATCTTCATACTTTTTTCTTCACATATCTGAGCACACAAGACTGCTTATTTGAAGTAGAGTATTTTAAACTTAGAAATTAATACCTTGATGAACCTCACTTTGTAACCAGAAATAAAAGAATGAACATATGGATGCTGTTTATAGCAAAAGAAGGGACTTGAAACAGTGTCAGTGTCTGTAGAGCCAAGAGCATCTCTGGCTTACTACTGGGGGGACTAGTGCACTTAGGGTTATTCCTGCCCGCCAGGGCAGCTTGGTCAGAGGACAGATGTGCCCAGACATATCCAGGTGCAGAGGAAGGAGAAAAGAGAGAAGAGTCATAAAGGTATGAGGTGATATCAAGGATATGGTGACGTTTGAATGTCAGAAACAAAGTGGGATGAATTTGTATACATATGCCTAATAGATAATATATCACAGAAGGGGCCACTGAGTGTCAAATGAGAAAAGTGGAGCTATGCCTAGAATTTTCCAGGAGTGCTAAGGAGTTTCTGAAGCTGAGTTGGAATGAGTGACCGGTGATCTTAGAGCTCCTAGAGGTCCAGATCGTCTGTGATCATTCTCAGGAGCAAGTGAACCCAGTGGAGTCCAAGGCAAACAAGAACTTTTGTTGTGCTAAAACAGGAGATTAATTGGGGCAACCCAGAGGAGCCATGTGCACTGCCCTTAAGGACCTTCAGTAGACAGTAGAGCGGAAGGAACAGCTGGGAACACGACCTGTAGCGTGTCTGTGCTGAGACCTCGGCCAATCATATATCAAGAAGGAGGGACAGGGAGTTGGACTTCGGATCTGTTTGGAAAATGGACTGGATGTGGGTATGATTGACAGAATGAGGGGAGGGTCTAAGACTGTACCTGAGATTTTGTTCTCATCATTTCATAGAAGAAGTTTAGGGCATACAGAAGCACCTGCCAATCTCTGTAGGTACAACTCTTTGCTTCCAGCAGAAGTGACACTGCATTTTTTACACATCATCCTCATTTTTAGAGATAAATATTTTCTCTTCTACTGGAGCTGGAGACTATCTACAGTCTCCTCTGCACCATTTGTCCGGATGTCCATTCTTCCTATCCCCTTTCCTGCCACTAACCACTATAGATTTTTTTATTAAATCTAGGACTTCGTTTTGTTGAGAGTTTTAGTTTTTGATTTTATTTTTTGGCTGTTGTTTTATGTTTGGGGGATATTTTGCCATTTTGTTTGTTTTGGCTGTTCTTAGTCCTCAGTTGAGTGAAACTACCCAGTAACTGTCTTTCACTTCCTGACTTATTCCATGAGCACAGTCACTTCAGGATCCATCCCTTATTTGTCTGGAAGTACGTGATTTCATTTCTTATTAATTGCATACTTTATTTCATTGAACATATAGATCATAGTTTCTTTCTCCAACTCTCTATTGATTAACATTCCCATAGTGTTGGTTGTTTGCGGATCATGCTGCTTTGAACATGTAGGAGAAAATATATTTTCAGATAGCAGCAAAATGCTTTAACATAGTGTTTTAATATCCTTTTGATACATGCTTAGAATGTTACTGTTGGATCATAAGCCATTTCATTTATATTTTTAAAAGAAATTGTACTGGTTTTCATGACCACTATACCAAATTTCTGTTCCACCAGTAGAACACAAGGTTCTTGTTTATCTGGATCCTCATCACTTGGTGTTTCCTCTTTTTTTTTTAAATGTAGTTTCAAGTAAAAAAAAATATTTTCCTCTGTTCTGCCATATTTAAAACCTAGCTCTTATTGTTTCCATACTCAGAATGTTAATTCTGGGCATTTCTACAGAAATATAGGTAACAAAGGAACTAAGAGAAACATGGTAGAAATTATCATTTTAGAGAGAAAGCTGATAGCATACCCTTGGAACAATCCAGTCTGATTCTGGTAAAGCATAAAAATGGTTCAACCCATGTGAACCAGGGCTTCTTTGTATGTGAAGCAGATACGTTAATTGGATTTACATGATGATTTAGCAAGACAACTCATAGAAAGCATTTATAATGGTTCCTGCCACATAGCAACTAAGCAATACACATTAATCATTATCATCACATTATTGTCATTATCATCAGCTCCCATGCTTAACCAATTGTCCTAAATCTCATTTCTTAAATAGACCAACCCTTTCTCAAGATGTTGAATTGCTGAAAAGTGACTGGAAAATGTGTCTATTGGAAGCTAGGGATTATTTTTTTTCTTTTAGCCTTTGCTTACATCTATTGCTGTTGGGAGTTTGCTCAGGTAGTGTTAGGAAGACCTTATGGTATTGGGACCTTGGAGGCTCCTGGATGTCTCCTTGGTCTTGTGAAAAAAGATCTGAAGAAGATCAGTACTAGATCTGGCCTTCTGCATAAGTCCCCTGCAAAACCCAAGACATCCACCTTCCTGGATTGATCGAGCAGCAAAAATGGTATCTCCTTTCCCATCTGAACTTGAGCTCCAGGCCTGGCAACACCGCAGGACTATTGCCAACTCTGGCTTTCATTTCTTGGGGTCCCCACAAAGTTCGCAAGCCCCTATCAAACCCTGTGAAGAGTCTGACAAGATAGGGTAGAGGGTAAAGCAGGGTGAAACCTACCCAGAGGGGGTACTGCTGAGTCTCAGAAGTGAAGGGACAGTCTGGCCATCTGGGAGGATCCACTTTGTGGGTGCAGAAGTGACAGTTCCCATTGGCTTGAAGACAGTGAAAGATGCCTATAAAAATGTCAAATGGGTTTGACTATGAAGCCTCAAGGAAAATCTCACTGATAAATTTCAACCAGGAGTATAGGGGTGACTCTTGTCTGGGAACAAACTCAGCATGCTTTGCATGGAGAGTGTTGTATTAATGATTAATTATGGAGTCCTAATTATGGATGGATGAATGGTGAGGCCTTTCTCAGACCGACCTGGCACCTGCATCTCCTTTGGCCCATGGGTCTGTAGGTACAGGGTGATGGTGAAGAAATGATCCACAGGCAGTCAGTTGAAGTTTCAGAAGACATCCAGCTCCATTACAAAGCCCTAACCACCATGTGCATTTCTCAACATGGCTTCTATGCTAAGCTTTATGAGCAGCCTCCTTCAGCTATCCTCATCCATCTTGCTGCCTCTGCCTCTCTCCCCTTCCTCAGGCAACCTTTAATTACCAATCACTGACCCCTCCCAGCTGTGGAAGAGTCTCACTATCCAGGTGAGATTAACATATGGCATTGGGGAGAAAGTAACATCATATACCTCTGTTCACTTCTGGGTTCTAGATTTTCTGGAGCAGGGACCCCAGAACTCAGCACACCTTGCCTGGAGAGAAACGGGAATGCTTGTTGGCTTCTTCCCAGTCCCACCTCATTTAGGTCTTGGATATGACTTTTGCTCCAGTTCTCCAAGTATTGTCACAGAAATAGAACCCTGTCCCTCAGCTAGACGACCTGGTTTGCTGTTCTAGAACTGTGCTGTCTCCAGAAGGACCCAAGAGGCTGGGGTGTATTGCTTAGTGAAAGGAACAGCTTAGGGTTCTTCCCTTGAGCTTCAAGTTGAGACACTTTTCACTTTTTGATTCTACTTTTCTCTATTCTTGCCTCATCCATTCTCCAACCTTTCCCGGCTGCGGCATGAACAATCACACACATACGGTACATTCATGTTGCCTTTGGTGCTAACAATGATCTTTATAGGGTATATGTGGATCATTCCTCCCATTTTAGATATGATGAGTGTAAGGATTCTGAGAGAATAATTGCCTCAGGGCCATGCTCACCAGCTTCAGAGAGAACATGGGCCCCTAGTGCTTTCATTCCACATGGGGACAGTAAGAGTGGAAGAAAAGATGGAATAAACAGTCCTGGCACTCGGCAGTTCTATCCCCATTCTTTTTCCCCAGCCCTGACAATGCTACTTGGCATCTCTTTTCAGTATATAAGTTCGTATATTTGGCTGTACCCAGAAATTCATTATGTGCCTTTATTATCTGTAGCATATCTCCCCACATAATAGAGCATTAAAATGGTGCCAACTGGACCCCTGCTGGCCACAGAAAATTGACAACTGTTTAATGACTTCCGGTTCCTAGAAGGTAGATGTTAGCTAATTATTCAAATAGCTTGGTTTATGCTAATGAGATGATGGGATTTTGCATATTGTCTTAATTTGCATATTGTTCAATCTGACTTTTTATATTGAGGGAAAAATATATCTACTTTACAGTAAAGTAGATGACGGAAAATTCTGTCAAAGCCTTGTCCAGTCTGCCCTCTGCTCTAAGGCTAACCCTTGAAACTGACTCATGAGTTGATTCACTGTTATTCAGACCAGCTAGGGTGTAGAAACAATTTAGGTTCATAATGTGATTTTTCTAAGTCTAATGATTTTTGAAGGCAATTATTTTATCTTCATCTTCACTTAGTATGTTAAGTTATGAAAATACTTAGTTCAGTCTACATAGAAATTAATCAGTTATTCTTTTCAGCTCTTTCGTTAAGACCACTTAGTGTAGTAGTTAAGTTCAGCCCTGCAGTTTCCTAGTACAAATGTGTCAAATAATAGTGTTTTTTTCTGGTGATAATTCTTTGAGAAAAAGAGAGCATTTTTGGTTTTGACATGAGCAAAGCTGGAATTTTATTTTCAATTCATTGGCAACTTTTCCCCCCAGAATTTGAAGGTTATTTAAATTTTATATAATATAGAGATGGTATAGCTTTGGGGAAGTTGCCTCGTGGATTTATATCTAAACTCTAAATTTAACTGAATTTAACTAAATTTAGCTGAATCTGAATTTTCAGATTTTGTGTATTTGACTTAAAAGGACCCTGATTTGCAATTAACATTGAGAAATTCATCAATAACCTATATGGATTTTGAAAATGTGCATCAAATTTAAGAAATTAAATAAAAATGTGAGACTTATCTGCTGACTTTTAAGTCTCAATAAAATCCTCTGTACTTACTCTAAATAACATATGCAGAGTTTTCTCGATTTTTAAAACCAGATCTTGGAGCTAAAGCAGTAATGCAGTCAGTAAAGCACTTGTTTGCATGTGCCTGGGATGATTTGATCCCTGGCATCCAATACTGTTCTCTTAGTCCAGACAGGATTAAATCCCAAGCACAAAGCCAGAAGTAAGCCCTGAAACATTGGCATGTGTCCCCTCCCCACCTCAAATACTTATGTAAGTACAGCCAACAATATATATTTATATATAGCCATGAAGCCCCTGCAGGAAGTATTCAGAAGACCTGGTTGGGGGGTTACTCCTGATTATATTCAGAGACCACCAGGATAGCTGAGAAGTGCTCAGAGGCCCATATAATAATTGGTATTAAACTCAGGACTTTGTATATGTTGGTATGTGCTCCACCCCATTGAGACTCATATCTGCTCCCTACTTTTATATCAATAGATAATGAAAACATATCTCAAGATCTAATCTGAGTTATACAACAGAATAATAAAATTTGTAATTGGGAGCATAAATAATTTTTTATGGTTCAAATTAATTTGGTGATTAAAAAAGACAAAGACCAAAAACACAGTAGATAGTCGGTTCTAGGACAGAGATGGGCTATTCTGAAAAACAAGTCCAATTTGCTAATACATTTATAAACAATCACTCAGACATATCAGTAATCAAAAGTAAACACAATAAAAAACAAATATTAGAAAAAATCATGAAATTAAAGTAAAATAAAATTTAATGAGATTTTACTGTTTTGTTGATCAAAATGAGAAAACATGAAGACTAGTTTTCAAGAGTTACCCTGGGGCAGAAGGTAGACTAAGTAAGGAGTTGACAGAATTATTTGATATCAACTTTAGATTCTTTCTGACTGTAAGTCAGATTCTAACCCCTTTCATGTCTGAAATTCAATTCAGTAGAAAGTAGAAAGAAAGTTGAACAACTTAATATCTACACCATCCTATGAAAGAATTTTTATTAATAGCTACAATTTACAGGGGAAGTGCAAGAAAAGCTGATTGCATAGTTTCTCACAGTGTGATAGTGATCAATTGCTATGTAACAAATGTCTTCAAGACTTTATAACTTAAAAAAATAAGCGTATGTTACTATTCAAAAAGTATTTAGTTGCGCAAATAAGAAGTAGGCAAGTCCCTTGGTTTAGTAACTGCAGCACTGTAGTGAACTGAGATATTTGATCCTACTGGGACTCAACCAGGACAGATTTTCTGCAAACTAATTCATCTGACTGCTAGCAGAATTCAGCTTGACAGAGGGCAGTTGGGGGAAACCCTACTGGAAATCTCATTTTAGGGTTTTTCATAGTGATCTCACTCCATAGGGACAGGAGGGGAAAGGGCAGGGCAAGGTTAGAGGAAAGACAAAGAACCCAGAAAAAAAAAAAACTCTGATAGCAGCCCCAGGATATGCACCCAGGATATAGAGCAGATAATGCTTTCAGACACCCTGTTCTTTCCCAGAGCCCTTCTACCATCTTGCATGTATTAAACTCAATGAGGGTGAAAGTATATTCCTAGTAGAAAATATAAAAAGAGAAGGTTTCCTGGAAAGACTACCATTGAATGCCACCTTTGGTTCCCAATCCTTTCCATCCTTTTATAAATTAAACTTTCTATTGAATTCATTTGTCTTGTCTCTGCTTTCAATGTCTTGACTGCCTATAGACAAAAATTAACAATAATATATACTTTTTCCTTATTAAGAAAGTTCTCACCACTGCAGATGATGGAGTTGGGATCTTGAGAAGAAAAGAGAGCATTTTTACATTTGTTTCATGTTGAGTTTCTTCAAGAATATTCATGTCATCCTTGTGCAGTGGCCATGCTAAATCTCTGTATCATTCCAATTTTAGTATATGTGTGGCTGAAGCGAGCACTTGTGTTGAGTTTCACAGATCCCTAAATTGTAAGTCTCATATTTTAAATCCCAGAGAGGAAGGTAGCTTTCATTAATTCCTTTTTCAAAAACAATCTTCATTTCCAAAATCAATCACTTATTTACTGATTTGTTCATTATTTATCAAGCATGGATTTATATCTTCAGTGAACTTTCATATACATTAAATTTTAAACTTATGACACATTTCTATTAGACATTTTTCTTTTAAATATTTTGATCATTTCTATTATATGTATGGCTTTAGGGATACGACGGGTTTGTTTATTGAGCTTAACTTTATATGATATTCAGCGGCTAATATTGAAGAAACATTGAAACAATACCAAAAGCTACCATTGTATTCCTAGAATTCGTTATCCTTGATTTTCCATTTTTTTCTGTTTAATACACACTTTTAAACTTTTCTACTTACAATGGTGTTATGAACGCTAGCACCTCATGTTTTAAATATGTGTATTATTAATATTATTTTCTCACTTCCAACTTTATAATCATTTAACATATCTATACTTCTCACATATTTTTAAAATCAGACAGGTGCACCCAACTGGAAGGCACACATGAAATTCTACTTACAGCCTGGTTTTGTAAATAAATGATATTGGAACACAACTAGGAAGCTTGTTTCTAGCTATTTCTCTGACTACTTTCATTCCTCCATTGTAGAAATAAGTGTTTGTGTTGGACAGTATGTCCTACAAAGGCTAAAACATTTACTGTTTGACTCTTTATAGAAAATGATGTTCAACATCTGAAACTATTGAGACATTTTATCCTTGTACCTGGTATATAGTCTATTTTTAGAAATATACATCTATTTTTAGCAATAGCTCTTATTGTTTTTTATTGCCTAGTCTCAAACCTATTTTGTTAAATGAATGTCTGCTAAATGTTCTGAAGCAAACTTCATTTGGAAATCTCAATAGCTTCTTGCTAGGACACAACAATAAAATGAACATGAAAAATTGGATATTGATGCATCCTGACTTGATGAAAATTATTGTGCATGCAACTTTATCATATTAGCTCTTTATATAGCATTGTATTGACTTTGATCATCTTTGTAAATAATGATGTTATCTATTCAGTTATAGTCTTTTATCTAATACATATGCATTTCATCCTATTTTCTAGTCTTATTTCTTTTACTAGAGTAACCTAAAAAACATTGAATGAAAGAACAAGACCAGGCATTCTTGCTTATTGCTCTTTGGTAGAGGAAAATTCTCTCTTTCCCAATTTGATATAATATGAGTTGTCAGAATTTTTAGAAGTCCCCTCTGGTTATCGGATTATTTGGGTTTATTTCTGGTTTATAATGAGCATCAGTAATGGATGTTGAGTTCTATGAATTATTTATGTCCTTCCCAAGCACTGCCAGAGTGGCCCGGTCACCCTAGCTCTGCAAGGCTCAAACAACAATGCAAATGTGGGCCCTATCATTGAACATGGCAACCAAGAACCAATATAAAGGATCCCTAAGTTTGCTGATCACTGCTGGGGTGACTCCACCAAAACCCAAATTTTTATTACCCCCTTTCTATATTTAAGTTGTTTTTATTACCACAGCAGGATTTACCAAGTTATTTATGATCATTAAGGACTTTTTAAATTTTTCGTGAGGAATTTAGCCTGTAACAATTTTTAGTAACATTTTTTTCTAATTTTAGTGTTATGATTACTCCAATCTGACAAAAATAAGTTTGTAAAGTGTCTTCATCACTTATATTTTCTGAGTTTGTGCATATTTGGTTATTACAGTTATTTCAGGAATTAAATATTTTCAACACCAATCTCACCATCAGTGTGACCTTCCTTCTATCCATGTCCCCAGTTTTCCACCCACCACTCTAGGCTTCCCTGTTGCAGGCACAAACAAATTGACTTCATAGTGTTTGTTAAGGCAAAGACAAATGGAATTATCAAAATTTAGGTCAATAAGAGTCAATAAGAGATATTGTTATATTTCACAATGCTATTTTTGTTTGCTGCTAAAGTAATTGTCTGAGGATCTGCTAAACTGGTTGGGGCCAGTTGTGCCTTCTGTGTTATTGCTTAAGTTGATCGAGCTTGGTGGTCTTTGATGCAACTTTTTAGTCAGATTTATTGTGAGCCTACTGGCTGGCAGTGCTATGAAATTTGGAGCTAGCACTATTTGGTGGCTTGGCAGCTTGACTCGGTTCAGTTGTGAATCTGGGTTGTTCCTATGCCTACTGTGCCAGATGTAACTGTGGGCTGCTCTGCCTTTAGGGAGAAAGAGAAAAGTAATCATATCATGCTGTAGTTATTTTTTTACATATTGTATAGTAAATGTCATTGGCTAATTTTTCAATTTATAACAATCTTGTATTCCAAGTCTCACTTGGTTGTAGTACATTATCACCATCATCATTGTTGTTGTTAACTATTTTATGGAAGTACCAGGATCTATCATGCTGTTAATTATACTTTTCATACATGCTTTATTCCACTATTACATTCATCCCCAGGTGGTTTCTCCACCACTGTCCCAAGAGCACAGTCATTACAACTATTTTTCTTTTCCTTTTGAAACACACGAAGAAGTACTTAGGGCTTACTTCTGGCTCTGTGTTCAGGAATTTCTCCTGGTGGGTTCTAGGCACTATATGGAATACTAAAGCTCGAACTTGGTTCTGCTGTATGCAAGGCAAGTGCCCTTCCCACAGTGCCGTCTCGAGGTCCTCATCAGTCGTCTTTGTCGGCTCAGTTCTGTGAACAGTATCTCTAGTTGCAGAGACTGGTCCTTTGTTCTTCTTCCCTTGTTATGTTTCTTTCTATCCCACCTCTGAGAAGTTTATTTGATATGGAAGTACTGACAGATGATTGAAGTTAAGCTCATGAAATTCCCCACAATTGTAAATTAATGATTAGTTGAAAAACCTTTATTTTCAAGACTATCTTTCTCTTCTTGTAGGTATATAAATTTTGAACATTAATAGTCTGAATAATTCTAAGCTAATACAATTTAAAATTAACATGAAACATATAAATCCTACAAATACACAAGTTAGTGAAGAGGAAGAGGAAGAGTTAAGAAAATTATAAGGAAAAATTTGAACAGATATATAAAATATAAAAATTGTGTTTTATGCTAAAAGGGGGATGTAGACTTTATATTAGAAACTACAGCTAACGCTATATATCCGCATTAATAAGTAAAATATTATAACAAAAGTTATTTTTATAAATTGATCACCTGACTGGGTAATATTTGATTATGATTTTTTGTGTGAGGAATTTTGACCTGTACCAATTTTTAGTAAGCTTTTTTCTAATTTTGGTGTTAAGATTATTCTAATATGACAAAATCAGTTTGTAAAGTATCTTCATCACTTACGTTTTCTGAGTGTGCGCATATTTGGTTATTATTTCACCTGTAAGTCTTAGTGTTTATTATCAAGCCATGTGGGCTTCAAGTATTTTTATGAGCTTTTCATATACAAATAAAATTTGTTAAACTACAGGACTATTAATGCTATGTGATTTTCTTGAGTGACTCTGCTACTTCACATTTCAAGAAAATTTCTCTTAAATCAACTTTATTTCATATAGTTATTCCTAATTTTTCCCATCATGTTAACAGAAGTGGGTACTAATTATAATTCCATGCAATTTACCTTGCTTCTTGATCAGTCCAACTAGAGATTTGTCTACTATATAATCTTTATAAAGACCAGTCATTTAGTTTTGTTTTCTATTGTTGCTGATATATTAATTATAATTTTCTCTTATTTTCTTCTCTTTACATTGGTTTTCTTTATCTATCTCTGGAAGAGCTTCTTAAGGTAGACATAGATCACAGATTTGATTCTTCCTTCTTAAAATAAAGCATTTCATGCCACAAACTTCCAAACCACTGATTTTAACAGGATCACACAAATGTTAGTATGTTTATGTCATTCTATTATTCACTTAAGTATAACATATAAATATTTTTACTTTAACTTTTTATTTGACTCATAGTTACATATAAAGTGTTTTTTTTTTAATTCTCAAGTATTTGAAAGCTCTCAGAAATCTTATTTCTATTGCTTTCAATATTTTAACAGTAGCAATATATTGACTTTATAAAATGTATTAAAATTTCTACTTTGGCCCACAATATTATCTCTGCTACATTCATTTTTTATAAATGTCAGAAAGCCAAACTGAATGGTAGTATTATTATAGTTATCTATATTTCCTATATTATTTCATCTGCTCTTTTCTATCTCACTTCTTTGCAGATTATAATTACTTAATTTTAAAATAGTATATATTGCTCCAGAACACTCACATCATCGATTCTGTGACTTTCACTCTTTTGCGTTTATGTTGGCTTAGCTTCAAGTTCACTGGTTTTTTTTCTTCTCCCATCACTATCTGTTGATTGACTTGTTTAAGAAAATCTTCATCTATAATAGTGTGTTTATTATTGCTACCATCTTATTTGTCTCTCTTCTGATTTTAATATTCATTTTTAATATTCTTTTTAAATGCCCTCAGACTTTTAAAAATGTAAATAATCATTACAGCCCTGTCCCATACCAAAGTTCTGTTTATGATTTATTCTCTAGACATAAAAAGATTTAATAGAATTTCATAACACTTTATGAAATTCTGTTGTGCATAAAAAAGAGTAGTGATTGAAGTCAGTGATGCATCCTTTTACTTCTTACCTGATCTCAACCAGGACACTGCCCTTCTGTTCTGTGACAAATTGTAATTGTTTCTATATACCCAGGTATCCTTACAGTATTCTTTCTTTCTCCATTTTGATTGAGGCATCTTTATTTATTATGTTAATGATACAAATTTATGCATAGAATGTTCCAATACCACATTCCCCAACAGTGTGTATTTTCCTTTACTGTTATCTCCGGGTTCCCTCTCAGCCCCCTCCACTATCCCCAGGTATGCTCAGTTTTGTAGATCAACCCTCTCAGGTTCTGTTGCCTTTGATCATTTATTGTATCTCTTACTATGTTTCCTTACATTTCACACATGAAAGAGATCATTCTATGTCTGTCTCACTCCTGATTGATTTCACTCGGCCCCCTAGTTTTATCCATGTAGCAGTAAATTGCATAATTTCATATTTTCCTACAAATAAACAGTACTCCTTTGTAAATTTCTTACAGTGTTAACTCTTTACAACTAAATTTACCCAATGGTATGAATCTTCAGATTTCTGAGCCACTCGAGGATAGAATGATTTGCATGTTTTCTATTTTTTGGCACTTAAGAAGAAAGGCAACATTGTTTTCTGGATTTTTTTTTCATCCTTTTCAGAAATAAACTTCTTTTTAATTCAAACGTTAATGCTTCCTCTCTAATTTTATTCTGATTTTTTAAATACTTTTTGAGGAACTCTGTAGACCCTTAATTCAGTATATATAACACCCCATTATCTTATCACTTCAGTATCTGAGATAATGATTGCAGAAACAAGGGGTCAGAGGATAATGCTCTCTTTGATGTTGTGAATTAAAGAATCCCATTGGGCAAATGGTCAGTTTGCTTGGGAACAGACACTGGAAGAAATGCCATCCAGTCTCATGTCTGCAGAAGCGAAGTTTGAGCTTTCCTACTTGGTCACCATGATACCTGAGTACTTCCTGTGTAGGTTCTAGAACGATCAAAGTTGTAGCTTTAGATTTGTTCTACAGTGAAAGCTTTTCAAAAAAAGATGGGACTGGTTCTCACTCAAGGCATCCCTCACCCCGCCAAATCCTATTTCACTGAAGAGCACAATCCTATTAATCTCTCAAGGATTGTATTAAGGGGATGCTACATAGACCCAATTTCTCCAGGAAGGCATGGCATGGGGGTGCAGTCAATATGACAGCTCTATTCAAACTTCCATCTTCCCATAAATCTCCTAGGACTTTGATTTTATTTTTTTTTCATATAAATTGTATCACTTAATGGGGCCGGAGCAGTGATGCAAGGGGTAAGGCATCTGTCTTGCCCGCACTAGCCTAAGACGGACCATGGTTTGATCTCCCAGCATCCCATATGGTCCCCCAAGCCAGGAGCGATTTCTGAGCACATAGCCAGGAGTAACCTTTGAGCATCACCAGGTGTGGCCCCCCAAAAATTGTATCATTTATTTCATAGCATATCATACTGTAACATTTTTAAAAAGAAATACACATACTTAGGGCAGTAGTGGTTTAATTACATGACGTAATGCGCGTAATGCATTGACTTGACTTATTTATTTTAATATATGAACAGTGTTTATGAGCATTGTGTTTCTAGACTGGAAAAGAAGGTCATTTGGCAAATAAGCCTGCAATACTGGTATTTTCATGGTAGCTTCCCATGTGTACCTGCAGTGAGGTTGTCCAAATGCCACATCTCTGGGGCATTCTATGTTTACATTCATTATAAATCCCAAAAGAACACAGAAATTTGCTACCGAAAGAAGTGTCCACTTCTCTCATTATTCTACTGTGATTTCTTTGAGTCGTTTATCAGCTACTTAATACTCAAGAAATTGCCTTTTATGCAGGAACAATCTGAAAGAGTTTTTCTTCCATATTTCATAGTCTGAAATCTTGCTGTTTTAAATTAATGTGTTTTCCTCCAAGTCATAATTTCTGTGAAGAAAAGACAACAAAGGTCTGAGGTCTTTTCTTGGTGGAGGTGATGACTATCTCCCATGCCATATAGGACCAGGACATCTCATAATTAATCTGTGAGAATTTGGGTCCACTATCTCCCCAGATCCATTTAGGTTGATTTCATTGTTCTTTTTTTCTATTCTATTTCAGGTGCTGGGGTTCCCCAGTTCCAACCAATTGCCCTGAATGGCCGAATTCAGGTCCTCAGCAATGGGTCTTTGTTGATCAAGCATGTTGTGGAAGAAGATAGCGGTTACTACCTCTGCAAGGTCAGCAATGACGTGGGCGCAGACGTCAGCAAGTCCATGTACCTCACGGTTAAAAGTAAGAAAGAAGAATCCTTCATTTTACCTCAGTAGGTCTCTGGGGCTTGGGTTTTTGGTGGTCACTGTGTCCATCTGTTTCAAAACAGAACAAAACAAAATGTGCATTTGCTAAAATGAAAGCATGACTTAATATTGACCTAGTAAAAGAGTGATGCAATGAACAGAAGGGTGTGATGCAATAAAACCCACCAGTCATCATAGATTCCCATGTGCTCTTGTGTCTAAATGTTGGACCACAATCTCCCTCTGGTTCTCATGGCTCTTTTATTTATATTAATAATTTTTATTTGACCAAAGTGGATTACAAATCATTTACAGTACTATTTAAGGTACATAGTGACATTGAATCAGGGGCATTCTCACCACCAATGTTGTCCTCCCTGCACCCCTGTTCCCAGCCTGCATCCCATATCACCCTTTCTTTGCCCCCTGGGCTGCTAGTATAAGTGGTCCTTTCTGTGTCTGGCCTCTTATAGATTGGGTATTGTTTCTGTTGTAGTTGGCTTTGAAATTGGTGTTCAAGTCTGATCATTTTTTATTTCTATTCAATGTTCATACGACTCTTTGGTCTTGGTGCCCTCCATTATTTCCTCCTCAATTTGTGAGGCAGAACAAGATGCTTCAAGTTATGTATTTCTGTTTGAAGGTAAGAGGAAAAAAAGAAAAGAAAAAAGTGGGGGCAAAACTTCAAGCAAGCAAAAAATGGGAGGAGTCCTTAGTGCAGAATCTGAGCAACCTAGTAGAGAAATATCTCTTTATATTTCTATTCTATTGATATTTTTATTGTGTGTAGATGGGGAAATATGCTCTCAATTGTATTCTTTTCAAAGGTTGATTTTCTTGCATATCATTACACACAAGTTTGTTATGTTCATAGATTTCCTTTAGTAGATCACTATTAAAAAACAATCAACTGAAACTTTATTACTAAAAACAAACACCTACAAGACTAAAATGTGTAGTGCTATGTTTAAAGGGCTTGTGTTGCTGACCCATTTTATAGGCAAGAGCATCTTACTAGTAAATTAGTTTTCAGATTTTGTTTAACTCAACCTTCAGAGAAGGTCCATCATAAAATGGACTAACTCAGCCTAGAAGTGGAGGGGTATCTAAATCATAAAGACGGAGTTATGTTTCTCTCTCTCTCTTTATATGATGTGCCATTGGGGAAGCCATGAGTTCTTCCTGACTACAAAGTTTTGTTCAGACTTACTCTTTTTATATTACTTGTGATATTTGTGGATCAAAAAAAGCATCTGCTTCATCATTTATTTGAATAAGATTATTTAAAAGTGAATTTCAATTTCAAGTGCATGTGTTTCGAAAAAAGGCCAATTATGCAAAAAGTCATATCCATCCTCTCTTATAAAGACTATTCCAGTTAGGTTCATCACTTACACAGAACTATGAAGGTATCAAGTTATCTTTTAGTTACTCATAGATATCATGGGAAAATTATAATTACAAAACAGGTTTATTTTTAAACAAGATTTGAGCATAACTAGTAATTTGGGCTTCTACATGTTATAATCTGGACAAGCTGATTTGGAAGAACATAAAGTCATTTATGCTTAGCATACATCAGCGTGGAACTTGATATTAAAATGTATATAAATCAGTTTAGAGTGATAGTACAGTGTCTGCTGTGCATGCAGACAAACTGGGTTCGATCTCTGGTACACATATAGTTAGTTCCCTGAGCATCATCGGGAGGGATCACCAAGCAAGCACAAAGCCAGGAGTAAGCCTTGGGTATTGCTGGGTGTGACTCAAAAACCAGAATAACAAAAGACTAAAGGAATCTTTCCTGAAAACCCCACAGAAATCTCTTCTTACATCTCTCCTGACCAAACAGGAGACAGGTTTAATTTTTTATATATAATAATTTTTATTTTGACCAAAGTGGATTACAAATCATTCACAGTCATATTGTAGCTACATGGTGACCAATTTGCTGTTGTCGTTTGTGAAGGGGTGACACCGCACAGTTCTTAGAGCTTATTCTTGACTCTGCATTCAGTACTGACCCCTGACAGTGCTTGGTATAACCATAAATGGTGCTGGGGATTGAGCCAGGTTTGCCTATGCACAAAGCAGATAACTAACCTCTGTACTATCTCTATGGACCCTTATACTAATTTTATTCATAGAAGACTAGCCTCATCTGGTTTCTTGTAGCATTCCATCTCCCAGGAAACCAGATTTACCTAGTAGCAGATGATCCAATGCTTATCTTTTGTTTTTTTCTGGGGGGGACACATCCATCAGTGCACAGAATGGGCAAATGTGCAGACAGAATCTAAATGGATGCATTCTTCTCTGAGCTAGGATGAGTGAAAATGTAAATTATTTGCTACTGACTCATGTCCTGTCCTACAATGGCATCAATAAGTATACTAAAATAACTAAGTAAATTAAAATTAAACCATCTCTTGGGTCTGGTACTCAAGGACAGAAAATCTATTCCCCCCTCTGCTTGATTGCTGCCTACCTTTCCTGAGCATCCCTCTGTCTAGTAGCCATAAAGTTCTGTCCTTCCTATGTGGACAAGCTGAATCACTTTCAGATTTCATAGCTAAGGTGCTTCCTCTCCTCTGGTCCTCTTGCATGGAGGTGGAGCATCTCTGATCTGGTCTTGGGCTGGCTTGGTCCCTTTGTGGTGGCACTCATCTGGCTTCTCTTCAACAGTTCCTGGTTTCAGTGCCCCTGCCTGCTTGGCTATCCACAGGAGCCCTCTTTTGGTCCTGCTGGCACATTCAACTGTATTCTCTGAGCAGTCTCTAGTATCAAAAGTGGTTCCAGACATCAGTTCTTCCCTGAACAAGAAGAAACACTTCCTTGGAGAGCACTAGAAAAGAATGGACGGGTGGAGAGAGAAATCTTGGTAAAGAGAGCAGCAAGTACAGAAGCTACAGAAATAAATCAGTTGAGAAGGTAAAATGAAACATATTTGGAGGACAACAAATGAAATGAAGGCAGAGAGTTGGCAAGGTTCAGTGTCCTGTTTAGGTCCTGTGCTTTGTGTGGTCACCTCTTCTCTTCTCAGAGGTGATCTAGACACACCCCTTAGACCAGTGTTGAGTCCAGGGCTCCAGCAAGGCCAGGGCTCCTTCACAGGGATAAATCTCCCCTCTTCTACCTCTACAGAATCCATTTGTATGTTTATGAATATGACAATAATTTCTTCACTGAAATAAGAAAAAAAGCCATTATTTGACTTTTATGTAATTTATAGTAGTTTATGCATGGAGAAAATGAAAATACAACCTAGAGAAATGAAAGAAATCTCTAAATTAAATATCTGGCAGGACACATGTATTCACAAATTTAACCATTCAGCAATAAGTCATAAATAATTCAAATCAAAAGGGACAAAGCTTGAAATTTTATATTGAAGAATATATACAAAAGGCCAGGGCACATCCACAACCTTAGTCATCTGGAAAATGCAAATCAAAATCTTAAGCTACTACTTCCCACCTTGTTGTTGATGTTTTAATTGGGCCATACTAGTGGGTGTTTAAAGATTGGAGCATGTAAATACTGGTGGAAGATGAAATGGGTAAGTCACTTTGGATAAGAGGTCTCAGTTCCTCCCAAAGTTAAACATAAACTCACCACTGAACTTGACCCTTCCTCTACTGATTACATATCTTAGAAAAATAAAGACAACCAGAATCTAATCCAGGGATCTCAAACTCACGGCCCGTGGGCCGTTTGCGTCCCTCCACACAACATATTGTGGCCCTGCCCTAGAGGAATCTTTTTTGTTTTGTTTTGTTTTGTTTTAGTTGTTTGGGTCACACCCCCCAATCCCCCAATGTTCAAGGCTTACTACTGACTTTGCACTCAAGGATCACCCCGACTTTGCCTCCTGCGGCCCCCAGGTAAATTGAGTTTGAGACCCCTAAAGTCCATGGATGTGGATGTTTACACTTGTATACAAAGTCCTGCATGTACGTTTAACCATCCATCCACTCACGTATCCATCCACTCAACTAACCACCCATCTATCCATTTACCTAACGATCTGTCCATCTATTCATCTATTCTTCCAATCATTAATCTACCTATTTTAAAGTCTACCTAACCCATCTTCTGCAATGTGCTGATAGTTAGATTATCAGCAGGGCCTCTACATTCAGAGCTCAATGTATTGGAAAGCTATAAATCTCTTGGGAGCAGGAAGCTGCATCCTGCAACATAGATCTCACATAGACCAGGGCATTTTACAGAAGAAAGCCACTACTTTCACCTGAAACATTAATAAATATTTCAGAGAGGGGGTGTCCTTGGAGCTGAAATGAAAAATTTCCCCCACTTTCAAAGAGCAGAGAATAGGAGAAGGATAGAAAAGTTATTCTGACATTTGGAGCACCCTGAGGGAAAAAAAAAATAATAACCAGCAACTCAAGGCTGGAAAACATTAAATGTGGTAGCTGGAAACGGGAGTGCATATAATTTACTGGCAACGTGTGGAAGATGTTCATTGAAAGCAGAAAAAATGTAATCAGGAAAGTGTTTATATGAAAACGTAATTAACATCTCTCTCAATGCAAGACGAATGGGAGCAGAGTGAGTGGGGTAGAAATAGAAGCCAAAAGCCAAGAAAAGATAATTGCCAGAGCCAGAATGTAAGGTGATAAATATCAACTCAGCACAGGTCAAGCAAAAAGAGACAGGGAATGGCCTCCTCCAGGCTCTCAGCAAGGAGAGTCCAAATAAGAGAAGCTTCCATTAGGAGGTGGTTACAGAAGTTTAGTGTTTCCATTACCTGCCATCATCATGCTAGAGATGCAGAAAAGCCCATCACAGAATCCTGATCCAGTTCAAATGACCTGAGACCACAATGAGTTCCACTCCCCAACAGAAGACAAGTGTACCAGCACCAAGAGGCAGCAGAAAGCAGAAAAAAATGAACTCAACTTTCTTCTGAGTCAATTCTTCCCAGCCACTTCACAGAGAGAGGCTGCTATCCATGCTCACCTATGAACACCCTCTACCACACTGAGCTTGCTCATTCCAGGACTCATTTTATGGGGAAACTGCTAAGACCACTCTAGGGAGTGATGGATTATTTGAGCATCCTACAATACTATCTCATTAACACATGAAAAAGATAGCAGTGAACACTCATAGATATTTCTACTAGTGAGGCTGACTTTTGCCTTGATGGCAACTTCACTGCTTGGGGGTTCTCTTGGGGGACTCTGGGGATAAAAAGCTTTACTTTCTCAATAACCTGAAGTTTTCCTGGAGGAGGCCAATTCCTGTTTGTCCTACACAGATATAAGGGGGCTACAGCTGACTTATGTGCTCATTAAAGTCCAAATAACTATTTTATGTTGGTCAACTGGGCTACCTGCATAAATTCTGAAGTTTGAAGACCTTCATATAAACATGTATTCCTCACAGTTCTGGAGCATCATCGTTCCTGCAACACTACTTGTACATCCTCAGCAGGCAGGACTGATCTCAGAGAATGAGACACACACAACAAACACACACAACATGGGCTGTCCATGCTTGCGATCACCAGCCATGAGTGGTCTCAGAGGCAGATTTATTGAATAAATATCAATGCCATGTTCAATTTATTCAATACCCATATACACAACATATTTATTCAGTAACATTTATTCAATATTATATCACTCCCCCAACCAGGTTCCCAACACCTGAGTGAGCCATTATGTTGACCAAAACATTAGGAACAGTTAGTGAGCATGTCACACATCTCTAGATGCACGAAGAGCAGAGAGGCTGGCTTATTCCTCGCAGCCCATCAGTAGGCACTCTTAAGCTCTGGAGTCAAGTTGCCACAATTACTCTTCTTTATTGACTACATTGCCCTAAACATTAAGAGACCCTACACTGTAGGGGGCTGTTCTTTCCTGGGCACTCTCCATTTTGCTGTCTCATTTATTCTTGATCTGTTTTCTTCTTTCCTGCTGTTCTGTTCTTTCCTGGGAGCACATTTGCATATTCCTTCTATATTCCAAGTTCCTAAACTGTTTCACTTAGGGGACAGTCCTAACCTTGGGGGTATAGTTAGAAGGACAATTTCCCACACAGGAAACTGGAGTCAAAATTTAGGTGGTGACCAATTCAGTCTGGATGATATCTTCCTGGTCTGCAGGTGACAGTCTTCTGGTCAACTGTCTTTGTCTTATAAGAACTTTTTCTTAAGGTGTACACATGTACACAGGAAACAGATTTAGGGATGGAAGAAGACAGGGAGAGAAAATCTGTTCCTCTTTTTATAAGGCCACTAATCCCACCAGATCAGAATTTTACCTTTATGACATGATTGAACCTTAATGATTCCCTTTGTCACTCACTCAAGCCTCCTTTTTCCTGGTTGGAAAATAAAACAGTTTTAGTTTTGCCTTGGCACCCTGAGAGAAAGATTACAAAGTGCAAAGCCTCTGACTCCATGATTCTCTCCTGACTGGCTTTGTTTATTAATTCTTTATGGCTACTCATCATTAGACCATTCACCTGGGGTTGGAAATATGGTTCATGGGGCAATATCACAGATAGGGTCACTCTCCAGGGGCTGTGGGCTTTATGGTACTTACTGAGCATTCAGACACTCCCTCTGAGTGCAGGAAAGATCTCAAAATTTGTCATATGGAGATTCCACAAAAAACAGGAAATTGAGCTCCTATATTATCCAGTTATACCACTCCTTGGGATATACCCTAGGAACACAAAAATAAAATTCAAAAACCCCTTCCTCACACCTATATTTATTGCTATGCTATTTACAATAGCCAGACTCTGGAAACAACCAAGTGCCCTTCAACAGATGAATGGCTAAAGAAACTGTGGTACATATACACAGTGGAATATCATGCAGCCATCAGGAGAGATGAAGTCATGAAATTTTCCTATATGTGGAATCTATTATATTTAGTGAAATAAGTCAGAGGGAGAGAGAGACGCAGAATAGTCTCACTCATCTATGAGTTTTAAGAAAAATTAAAGATATTATTGTAATAAGACCCAGCGACAAAAGAGTTAAGGGCTGGGAGGGCTGAAAGGACTGGCTCACAATTTGAAGCTCATCACAAAGAATGCTGAATACTGTAAGGGAAATAACTACAGTAACAACTAGCATGACAATGTTAAAGAATGAGAGAAGTAAAGTGCCTGTCACGAATATAGGCAGGGGTGGGGAGGGAAGGCATTGGTGGTGAAGGGGGACATTCTGTTTATGACTAAAACCCAACGAAAAACATGATTGTAATCATGGTGCTTTAATAAATATTTATTAATTTAAAATAAATTAAAAAGAAACAGTAGGAAAGTAACCAATGGTCAAAGCAATATAAACTAAAGATTGTGTCTATAGAAATGAGTATATGTGTGAAAGCAGTAGGAAAAAAATGATCTCCTAGGATGGTCTCTGATAATTTCAGTCATGAAACTGCATGGAGGGGCCTTAGATCATGAGGTTCCTCAGCACCCTCAGTTCTGAGGCACAGAGAAGCATCCACACAGGAGAGCAGCCATCTCTGGGTGGGCATGAGCAGAGACTGCTTTGTTCTCTCCAGCCAGCTGAGCGCACAACCTGAAGTCTTCAAAGCAGGGTGCTGAGCTCCACTCTCCAGGGTTTCAGAAATTTTGGAGTGGGTATCTCCATCCCCAGTCATGCTTGAGGGTCTGGGGCTCATTTCTAGTAGATCTCAGCCTGGCTCTGCTAACAATGCTTGAGGCAAGGTCACCATCTGACCCAGGAGTCGTCAGCGGATCACATCAGCTGTGCTGGGGAACCCCAAAACCACAACTAATGGCACTGCTGGGCAGAAGACACACAATGTCAGGGTTCAAACCCTGGGCCTTGCTCATGCTAGACATGTGCTCTATCACATGAACTGTCCACTCTGGTGTTTGGGGGTAAGATCAGTTCTTACACTTCTGTTCATGTGCTTTCTTACATGGCAGTTCTGTAGGGACATCACATACAACTAAAATCAAGCCCAGCCCTTACTCTGCACAAACCATGGAGCTATTTAAGGATGCTATTGATAAGTACTTGTGTTTAACAGAGCTGAGTTCACATAGCCTCAACTTTCTAATCAAACTGTGTCATGGGGAAAACACCTTTTAATTAAAAGGCAGCATGAACTCATTTCCCTCCTGAATACCAAAAGCCTTAAATCTCAACCTGGGGCTAAGACAGTGCATAGAAACCCACAGTATTTTTAGAAGTCATGAATTCCATTAATATTTGATGGCACGCTTCATCCAGCAGCTCCTCCTCATTGTGTTTAATAAACTCAGGCTAGATCCATGGAAATGGAGCTTCCTTAGTCTTGACTAAGGAGGAAATTTGAGCAAGAGTCACCACCTGGGGTTCATTCAAGACAAAGCAGGACTTTGACTGCACCTGACTTCAGCTGACTGACTGAGCCAGTGGTGGCTCCGTTCTTGACACGTCCTTCCTTCCTGACCTCTGACCTCTGACCTCCAGGACTCGGCAGTTAAAGAGAAAGCAGTGCCGCAGGACAAACTAATGGCATTCATTTCTTCACATCAGAGAGTGTTTGTTTTGTTGGGGGCCAGAACCAGTGGTACTCAGGGGTTACTCCTGACTTTTCGCTCAGGGGTCATTCCTAACAGTGCTCAAGGAATCATATGAGATGTGGGGATTGTACCCAGTTTGGCCACATACAAGGCAAACTTCCTCTCCAATGTGCTGTCCCCTCATGTCAGTTTTTTTAATGCATAAAACCAGCCAATCTATAAACATTTTACAGCTGTTTGTGAGAAATGCTAAGTTATTCTCCTTAGGATCAAACAATTTCAGTTGTCCTTCCATACCACAATGCCTGAGAGATTATCTTGTGTGGATAGCACTCTTTGTTCATGGCATGGTATCAGAGTTACTTTGAGAAAATTTCCCTGGAAGCAATTTTTCATGGTCTTTTATAGAGAAAAAGAAAATGTGTGTCCTATCTGCATCATGAAGGTGGCCATGTTACCAGAAAATATGGTGTGAGTGTCCCATCCATGGAGAAACCAGGAAGGGCAGCTAGGGCAGGAATGAGGCTTGATTGAAAGGGGCATTTTTTTTTCAGGCAGGGTGAGACAGGACTTAAATTGGCTCCTCAGAGAGAGGATCACTGAGTATTTTAGGATCATTTTTGGATGCAAAGCAGAATAGGTTTAGTCAAGAATTTTTTATGAACAGAGTATGGGTTCTAAGAACCCCAGTTCCTACCTCCATTAAGTCCTTAGTAAGTCTCTAACCGGGGAGTGTTTATTTCCAATGCAAATGGTGGGCAGGTGTGTCATTTCGCATGCTAATATATTGGGATGGAAGTATAATGAGGGAAATTAATATTTCAGAAACTATTTTGATGTTTATTTATATTAAGGCATTTTTGAGTTTGAATGATTTTAAGTTTTATTATCGTTGAGGTAATAGGATTACCGTCATGTTCACATTTATGCTTATGTGCGCAAAATCATCACTTCATGGCCAGAGTTCACAAGGCCCTCCTCCAAGTCTCCTTCTAGTCTACCTTTCCCTTTCCCACCTTTGTCCCAACTTGATTACCTTAGCACTGTACTAGAAGTACGAGGAGATTTCTCACTATATCCCATCTCTTCCTTTTCTCAGCTTCTCTATTGGCTGTATATAAGTGTGCTAATTTAATGTGTTATTCTCTTTCTAATCCTACTTATCATGACCCCTCTACCTCCATCTAAGTTGTAGAAAAAGTCAAGATTATTGCTTTTTCTAAACTCATCTTTTCTTATTGTGGTGCCGGAGTCTCCAACTACTTTACCCATTTAGCCATGTTGACTTTTGGGTTGTTTCCAGTTCTTGGTAATTATCAAAAGTGCTGTAGTGAGCATAAGTGCACATAGATCCCTTTGAATGAATGTCCTTGTGTTCTTGGGATCAGTGCCAAGTATTAACCTCTCTGAATCAGCCCTGTAGGGGGATGAAGGTTGGAAGAGCGATCTCTGGCTGCCATCTTGAACTCTGCTGGTATTGGCAGGTGTGAAAGTACATACAAAGATTCACTGCAGGGTGGCAGAGAATGAGTGTGAGTCACATCCTGCCAGCTTGCATAGCCCTGTCTCTGTTGGGCTCAAAAGGCATAACAATGTCCTTTTCTTTCGTTTCACTAAGTTCATCCTTATGTCATTATTAAGTCATTACTAAGTTATGAAAAATGTAGGCACAGATTTATATGGTGGAGGAGGTGGATATAATTACATAGTAATTTATAATAATAATAAAAAAGATTTTTTTTAGTGTTCAGGGTTCACTCCTGGCTGTGTGCTCAGAGATGGCTTCTAGAATGGCTTAAGGAACCCTTATGGGGTGCCAGGGATCCACTTTGGGTCAGCCACATGCAAGACAAGCATCCTACCCACTGTATTCTCTCATATCCTTATAATACTACTATTCTGAAGAGCTAAAAAGAAGCCAATGCTTATGTGAATTTTTGGTTCATCCATCTAAATCACTAGATGGTACTTTTAAATGCTGTGTTTAAATAAGCTTTTTACTGTAAAGTAAAATACACGATAGACCTACATTTTTAGAAAGCAAGATTTGAACTCTGGGTGGGGTGTAATCTTGACAACGTAAAGTGAAGCATATTAAAGAGGTACAAGCATAAGAATGAGAAGATCAGGAAAGATGGGTGTGAAATTAGATTCCTCCTTTGGGCCATATGATGGGGAACATAGGTTGTGCTTATTATGGACGAGGTCTGCTTCCCCCACAAGGGGGACTTTATCTTGTGGCACCAAAACCCCAGGTTCAATATGAAATTCATTTGTCTAAGGTTGACTTCAAGTAAATTCCCTCTCATACTAGCCATCTGGTTTCCATGAAGTATGTTAGAATTTTGTTGCTCGCTCTTCTCACACACACATACACATATATACACACACATATATACACACACCTTACTTTGGAGTTGTTAAGTGGTTAGAGATGAATAGAAAGTCCACAGTGTTAAGTCTTTGTGATTTCTAACAAGATTCTAAAATCAGCAGCCTTCACCCCTAGACATTTCTAAGAGCTTCTCAGGCAGCCACTGATTTCATATAAATTTCATTAAAAATGGATCATGGTTTTGATAAGAGGCCAAAGGAAATCCTGGCATGCCTTCTCTGGCTTTAGCTTATCTCTTACTCCACAGAAGGAATATTTGAATTAAATGCATTTTAATGCCAGAGTCCTTGCTCTGGAGAGCCTCAGCTACAACGGCTAAATTTCAAATAAAAAGGAGATGAGAGAAACCATTTATCCTGTTGGGTTTTTTTTTTTAAGTCATATAGACAAATGATAGCAATTTATTTCATTACTGAGTTAATATTTTAGTTCAGTGAATCACTTGAGTCTCTCAAGAACTACAATTGACCAAGAAAGAGCGACAATATGGACCTTTTCTCATTGTTAGTTTTTTATGGGGGGGGGCAGACTTGGCAGTGCTTAGAGGGGATCCTTGGCTCTGTGCTTGAGGATCACTCCTGGCTGTGCTTAGAGATCCATTTGTGGCACTGGGGGTCAAACCTGATCAGCCACATGCAAAGCAAGTATTTTACCTGCTGTGTTATCTCTGTCACCACCCTTTCCAATTATTGCTAGAATTTGGGGGTCTTTATTCTGAGAATAAAAGGAATAGCCTTCAAGGTACTGCTTCCTCTCTAGCATAGAAGTAACAGAATTTCAGTTTCTCAGACAGAATATTCATTTGGTTGAAGGCCACTAACCTATTTACCCGAAAATAAAACATTGTCCTATATTAATTTTTGCTCCCAAAGATGCAGTAGGTCTTATTTTTAGGGAATGTCTTATTTTTCCATGAAGAAGAATATAGTATTTATTGTTAAATGATAATAAAGGGAATTTATTACCTGTATACATTATGGCATCAGGACTTTGCGAAACATCACTGGTTGCTAGACACAGGCCAGGGTGGCCCTAGAAACCAGTTGATTGTAAATTATTTTTCATTTTGAGACGGAACCTGGGAGGGGGGCCTAATTTTTTAGGGTATGCCTTATATTTTATCCAGAAAGAAACCTGTAACTACTTTTTATTTTAGGAGGATGTTTTATTTTGGGGGAAATGCAGTATGATCTGCCTATCTTGGGCCTAAACTTTGCTTCCAGATGATTTGCAATATGGAAGGAAGTGGTGTAGCCAGATTACAAAGCTCATTTGGAACATTCAAAGCTGGAGGTGGGGCAGGAAAAGGACATGGCTGATGCTTCAGGCTGAATATAGTTGACCCCAATGGCTAGGTGAACACGGTCCAGGCCCAGAAGGCTCATGCAAGCCTTGAAAACGTATAGAAAATAATAGCAACAACAACCAAAGGGTATTTTGTCTTTCTTCCTGACATGTAGAAAGGCAAAGGTTGTATGATTACTCTTGTCATCATCACAGACTATAAAGAACAAAGCAAAGGAGCAAAACCAGCACTTAGATGTGACAGGGAGGATTGAGAATGGGCAAGATGCTCTTGAACTTGAGCTAAGCAGGACCCATCCCTGCTGGCCACATGGGAACCTGAGAGAATGTTCTAGAGAATGCACGGATCATATAGAGTGATCATGCCTTAGGCATGGTCCATTATCCTACCTAGACTCTGGGCAGAATGTTATGGTCTTGGGACATGAGAGGAATATTTCAAATGTGAGGCAGCTTTGGGATGAAGACTGTGCCCTGTCAGTAGGGACAAATGGGATTGCTGGCAAGGGGAAACTGAGGTTCTCTCTTATGTGGGTGGGGCACAATAGCGACTAAAGGTAGATACCACCCCTTCCCCTGGTTCCTGCTCCTAATAGATTAAAGCAGGAGCCAGGTCCCCATGCCACCCTGTGCTGCTGAGGCTCTAGTCACCTTGACCAAACTGGGTGACCTCTTAGTAAGTAGGTGTGGCTGCTGGCCCCTAAGATTCTCTTTTATTTCATTTTATCTTTTGGGCCACACCCAGAAGTATTCAGGGGTTACTCCTGGCTCTGCAGTCAGGCATCATTCCTGGCAGGCTTAGGGGACCATATGGGATGCCAGAGGTCAAAAGTAGGTCAGCATGTGCAAGGCAAATGACCTCCTCACTGTGCTATCACTCCAACCTCTTGTCTGTTTATTCTTCCACAGAACTTTGAACTTGTCTCACAAGCCAAGCAAATGGCCTTCTTAGTTTTTGGTTTCTGGCCCGGCTATCAACTACATAGTTTCTTGGATTTTTTTCCATATAATCATTTACAATTCTTTTGCATCTTTTTTGTAAATATCAGGAGAAAAAAGAGGTGTTTGCTGTGCAGCATATTTAGAATTTATTTGATTTTTCATGCCACACAGTGCTGAAGAGCAAATCCAGGTTTCATGCATGCGAGGTTCATGTTTCTCCCTGAGCTTCACCCTGGCACTGTGTTCAAAATTGAAAGAATCAGTTACTCACTGCAGTGGTTACACGAGTGCCCAGATCAAATCTGATAGCTCTGCCAGGGTCACTTAGGAGGCACTGGGCGCTGGAATGCCCCCATTTCTCTGGAACAGTGAGGTCCCATGTGTAGTCTTGGATAGCAAAAGTGTAGAATCATGGTAACTAGGAGGCATAGAGACTTGGGGGTTCCTTCCTAGATAGGCTGATACCCACACTGTACTTCTCACCTCCCACCTGTACACCTCCGCAGCTTCCAAGGCTTAAACCCCACATGCTGATCCTTTTTTCAGGGGATACCTTCACTCGACTGTGTTAGCTGTAATAACAGCTATTGTGCTTTAGCTTGCACAAACACAGACACATACATACACACACACACACACACACACACACACACACTTCACATGTTTGAAGCCCCTGCCCCATCTCATCCCATGACTCATTCTGAGAAGAGTTTTCAGGAAAAGAGATATTATCACGCACTGATTGTATGTAGGATCCCAATTCACAGTCTCTCCTTGGGATCCCCAATGCCCTCTGAGAGAAGGAACAAGGCTGGTGACATTCGTACATGACCACAGTCACACTAAAGGACCCATAAGGGTAAATTCCCCACACCCAGTGTGGATGAGAAAATAATGTACCCTGTCTTCACTGGGGGGTGGGGGGTGGGTTCTTGAGTGCCAATAAATTTTCAAATGTACTGAATGTACTGGAGGGGCTGTAGCAATAGTATGCCAGGTAGGGCATTTGTCTTGTATGTGGCCTGCCTGGGTTTGATCTCCAGAATTTCATATGATCCCCCACTCCTTCCAGGAGTAATTTCTGAGTGCATATCCAGGAATAATCCCTGATGTCTCCAGATATGGCCCCCAAACAAAAACAAAACAAAAAAATCTAAAACAAACAAAATCAAACATACTCCAATGTTTACTTCACCTCTTCTCTATCATCTCGAAAGAGAAATGTCCAGTGAAAATGTTTACCTATTAATTCGAGAAGTCGGGGGAGTCAGGAAGTGGCTCAGACACTTGAATGGGCCCTTTTCCATGGCTTGTTTTCTGGAGGGTCATGCAGGAGAATCTAGGCATGTAGTTACACAAGTGAGTGGGGGACACACTGCACTGTCCTAGCATGCAAGGTAGGTGGCGAGTGTGCTCTTGGAGTCAGGTTTTCTTCCAGCTTCATTGTGAGCCAACAACCCCTTCACTGGTGCCCTGGGGGCACAGTTGCATGTGTTACTTCACAAGCCTGGAAAATTGACACCTCCCCCAAATCACTGGGTCATAAAGCATCCCCCCCATGAACAGTGCAGCTGCCTTTGTTCCTTTTTACCTGGTCCCTTGTAAGATTGATCCATAGCCAGCCATAGAAAACGCCAAGCAAAGCTGCCTGTAAGCATTGAAAAGATCCCTGTGAAGGTACTGTAGTACGGACAGCTGACACATGTGATATTTGGGTTCACTCCAGGCCTCTGGCATCAAGCAAGCCAAGGCTGTGAGTTTAGCTATTCATGAGTTCACACTAGAGTGAGTGTGGAGTGTGTGAGTGTGGGGGTGGAAGCACATTCGCTGCCCTTCCTTTTGCATCTCTCTCCCACAGTTCAGGACAGCTGCAAACCCCTTACTCTGTTTTGTTTGGGGGCCACATTATGATCCCCTGAGCGAGCAAGGAGTGATCTCTGAGCACAGAGCCAAAAATAAGCCCTGAATACTGCTAGGCACAGCCCCCAAACCAAGTTAATAATAAAGTAAAATGCCAGGGGGGGGGCAGAGTGATAGCAGAGAGGAGAGAGCATTTGCCTTGCATGCAGTTGACCTGTGTCCAATCCCCAGCATCCCATAAGGTTCTCTGAGCCTACCAAGAATGATTCTTAAGTGCACAGCTCAGAAGTTATCCTGGATGTGGCCCAAAAACAAACAGACAAAAAATAAAAATATAAATAAAGTACTAGGTATGTTGCTAGGCAAAATCAACAAAACAGGGTAGAGAGATAGATACATTGATATATACATGCATACATAGATGAGTAGATATAGTAGAAATTCCACTATATTTCAGTAACATAACCAAAAACCCGTTATATGTTCCTTAGAGAAACTGATGTTGAATCCATTTGACAAAACATTCACAGTGCAACTGTTGATAAAATATGGTACCGCTCGGGGGCCAGGACAACAGCACAGTGAGGAGGGCATTTGTCTTGCATGTGACAGATCCAGGCTTGATCTCAGCATCATATAGTCATCCCAAAGCCTGGGCCAGCTAGATGTAATTCCTGAGTGCAGAGCCAGGAGTAATGAGCACTTCTGGGTGTGGCCACGAAAAACAAAACAAAACCAAAAAAATCTGACACTACTCCAACTGAAATATGCACATAAAGAGCTCTGATCCAACAACCAAACACCTCTAGGCCTTAAATACTTAAGCACACACATATACACTTGTGTTACAGGTATTATCCACATGTCACAGAATGAAAGAAGCTTGACAGAAGGCCCAGAGTGAAGTGCTGCCACCCATGCACAGGTCAGCAAACAGGCAATTCTCAACTAGGCTGTTTGCACTTTGCTCCAGTGAAACAGCATCTGCTGTCTGGTCCAATCATTGGCCACCTCTACCAGTGACCAATCTCTGTGCTTCAACTTCCACACTCCAAATCGGTGTGGAAGATCTTTCTCTTAGGCTGGCTGTGAAGTTTCAAAGCTAAGAAAGTTTCCTGCATAGGGTTGAATAGTCACCCACTGTAAAAATCAACAGCATTCAGACCCTGAGGGGTCTTAATAAGCAACTTTATGTTCTTGGTACCCCCTGTGTTAGATGATAAAGAGGAGAAGGGGAAAAAAGGATTCAAGAGCCAAATAAAAGGGAATACTCTTGCATCATGGACATGATGGGAGCATGCCACACACAGCCAAGTGAAGAGGTGCTGTGGGAAATTAACATGGGCAGAAGATGTGGACCCAAGGCGTTGTGGCAAAGACAACATGTCAGTCTCCAACACTGTGATGAATTATGGAATGAAGACAGGAGTCAAGTTCTGGGCATTGGCCTACCTTGGACAAGAATTTCCAGGTGGAAGAAGACATTGGAGTGTCCCAAGGAGGGGAGGGTGTGAAAACAGCTGACCTCCAGGGATGACTAATCAAGATGAATTTGCAGGACTAGCAGTAGAACCCAACAGGGGTCACCACCATGACTCGGGACAGCAGCACTAACCCTCTTGTCTTTTTGCTTCTTCATGACAAAGGTCTATTCAAGCTTCTACTTAAATGAGAACCAAGCTTTGAACCTAACCATTCTGTGTTTCCATGTCAAAGCCTTGGAAAGGGCTGGTTCTATTTTTGTGACAATGTCTTGCTTCTGAAGTACCATGTCATAATTCTCTAGACGAAGGAAGGCTTGGCTGAACAGCGAGCGCCATCTCTACCTCAGAGATGTCGTGGACTGTTAGCCACAAGCTTAGTCATCTCCATGGACCGTCTGAGTGTTTAGTGTTCTGGGCACATGTTAGCAAGATTCTTTGGAGCATGGTGACAGAGAAAGAGAAAGATCGTCATCACTCAAATTGAAGCTACTTTGGTCTCTCTATAGTATAACTGCATCACCTACACTACAGGAAAAAACTGTAGGAAAATGTGGGTGCAATAGCTGTGGGCTTTCATCCTTAAGAATGCAGGTCACCTTAGGGTCTCCTTAGGAAGTGTTTTATACACTGCTGATGACATTTGCCTTGCTTCATATTCTGAGCATAACCATGATGCTATATCCTGTTGTCTTAACTTGAAAAATATTCTTTTTCACTATCTCTGAAAGACAGTGAAGTCTATCAAAGTCTAGAATTAATTTAATTTTTCCCCAGCCTGATTATTAGGAAGCTTTTTTTATGGGCAAAGTAGGAGTATCTGTGTATTTGGCCACACATACAAAAGAAGGAAATGGTCTGAGATAATATTGTGAATTAGAGGTGAACTGGAAAAAGATTGTTTTGGGCATTTTTTGATTAATGTTTGTTTATTCATATCTACCACACCAAATAGACCATCTATTTTTGTTTTCACTTGGAGGCCACACCCAGCCATGATCAGCAGATATAAAAAAACTTTTCTTTTTGGAACTGCAGTAATGTAGCTCATAACCAGGTAAGAGTGAATATAAGAACCAGCAATGCCCTCCGTCTCTTGTGGGACACATTTAATCATGTCGCGGGGCCCTGGCAGTGCTATCAAGAAGGGAAGATGTTGGCATTCTTGTTAAGTTGAACAACAGAAATGGCCCACTGTAGCCTGGAAACACACATTTGATTAATGGTGATAATATAGGCAACTTTATTATGTAAGCACCATCACCCAGCTGAGCCGATATTTTCATGTGTGCGAAGAACTTATTAATTGCTGGCTGGAGAAATCGTTTTCTTGATGGTGGTTAGAGCTGCCCAGTAGGCATCCTTCCTGCTAAAACTTTTATGAACAATAAGTTCTTGGACAGGAGAAGTTTTCTGTTCTGCCACAGTGATATTGGTCATAGTATTGGGTAGTAGAGGGAGGGTGCTTCTTCCAAGGTTCTACTCACCTCATCTCATTTATTTTTGATACAGCCTCAAGATGTTTGGGGTCTCATTGCTCTTACTAAGGAGGGAATGAAAGTAATGTTGTGAAACCAAGAATTCAAATAGTAAAAAATGTCACTCATTCTCGGAGGGGTCTGGGAAGAAACCCATGAGCTAAAATTGCAAACCATCTCCTCTCAAGGTGCTAGATATTTTCAAGAAAAGTAATTCATACAGCAATGAGTAACAAGGCTTCAGTTTCAATAGGTAAGAGGTATAAAGTAGCCCAAGAATCCACTGAAAGAAGAGTAGATCATCAGAAGATGCCTAACAGAATCCAGGCTTAAAAATAATGGAGTTTCATGCATGTCAGTACTTCACTGGCCTAGTGAAATCATCCTGTGAAGAAAAGATGAATGCTTTATGGCTGCATCTTTGGAAGTGGCCGAGGACCCTCAAACTAGTGAAGACAAAACACAGTTTAGTGAATGCATACATAGGGCACGGAGAGTGTGTGCAGAGAATCACCGGAGGAAGTTGGAAGGATTCTGAGATGAAGAAAAGTGAAGATTGCTCACAAATGGCCTATGCATCAAATGTCTCTTAACTATAGATCAAACATGGGCAGTTTGGAGTGAGGAAGGTGAAGAAATCTTGGATAGTACTGCAGTTGGGCATTTTGCCTTGCATGTGGCCAACCCAGGAGGGGCCCTCTTTGATTCCCAGCATCCCATATGGTCCCCCAGCCTATTGGGGCAATAGTGCTGAAGATGGAAATGGGGTCAGCTGCATGTAAGACAAGTGCCTTGTACTAGTTCCTATACTGTCTCCTCTGTACTCTCTCTGTGGTCCCCAATCATTCTAAGACTGCACTTATTCATGTGTTGCTCCAGATGGTCAGTGATGGTGTGTTCAGGACCAAGGACATCATTCTCGCTAGCTGATGACCATTAAAGAAAAGGTCCCAGACTGATGACTAGAGTCCCGTTATTCCATTCTAACAATACTTATGTAGGGCAAGAAAAACTGGGATACGTGCATAGTGGCAGGGTCAGGGTGAAGTCAAACATAAACACTGTAGTTTAGGGATGTATTGGGAGCAACACGGTGGCTATAAAAGTAGCCTGTAAGGTTGGTAGGTAATTTCTCCCTAAACCAGAGATCTCTGTGAGGGAGGAGGGATGGCCCTTTCCATCTGAGAGTGACCACTAATTATGGGATGGTATTGCTCTTCTTTGTGCTATTCTTTCTCATCTCTGGAATTTTATCTCCAAAGCTTTCACCTCAAGGACAATCCCTAGAGCAGTTGATATATAGGGTCTCCCAAACCAGATGCTCTATGGAGCATCCTGGAACAGTTGCTCTCTGGGATCCCATGGAACCATTGCTCTCTGGGACCCTATCTGCCAGGCACGTAGGGAACAACATCACAGGGGGGCATTCAACCATTTATGCTCAAGTTTTCCAAGAGTCTGTCACTCCCAGACCTTCTTTCTCTCCCTGCAGAGTCTCTAGGCTGCCTCTCTTCTCTGGCTGTGCCTGAGGCCCGTGCTTGCCAGAATCCAGAGAAGGTTCTCTCTCTTATATCTACAGAACATGACTTCTCTGGGGGAAATTCTGATTCAAATCTCGATCATTTTGTAACTATCTTGGGTTTTGTTTGAGTATTGTGTCTGAGTTGGACACTAAACCCTTATTGGGAATGTAATATACCATTACATTACAATAGTGTCACCCACTAAGTTCGAAGACTTCCTTAATTATGATTTCTTTTGTTGCAAGGGATCATTTTTTGTCTCGGGTTTGCTTTATTGGACTGACTTTTGTTTCTGTTTTCTTTTGCCATGGGAGACAAATTCCTAAAAAGATTGTGGTAGCTTGATGTCTCTGTTTTTGTCCTTGTGCTTTATAAATTTGGGTCTTAAGTTCAAGTGTTTAATCCATTGTCAGTTGATTTTTATGTATTAAGTGACACTCATTTCATTTTATGGCATGTGCCTATCAATTTTTCAGTACCACATGTCAGAAACTCCCCTTGCTTTGTTTAATGCTCTGGAGCCTTCTGTTATAAATATAAAATATATATCATGGGAATTTATTTCTAGGCTCAAAATCCTGTTCTATTTCTCTCTTTCTGTTTTTAAGCTCATATCATTCTATTCTAATAATTAGTGCTTTGAGGATTAGTTTCAAATGTGGAAGTATGAAATCACCATTTCTGTTTCTTTTTTTCAGGATTGTTTTGGCTGTTAAGAATCTTTTGGTTCCAAGGAATTTTAGAAATTTTTGTAGTATCCCATCTCCCAGGAAACCAGATTTACCTGGTAGCAGATGATCTAATGCTTATCTTTTATTTTGTTTGGGGATACATCCATCAGTGCACAGAATGGGCAAATGAATTTATTTGTTTAAGTATATTATCATTTTAATGGTGTAGATTTATGAGCACACTAGAAACATACATTCACATTGTTTCTTTTTACAATGTCACAGTTTTCAGAAGAGAAATAATCTATTTTGGATAAACTTCGGATAAATTTTCTGCCCAACTTAATTTCATTTCCAGCATAAAGAGAATAAAGCATTCATATTCCCACTGAGAACGTACATGTTTCTTTAAAATCAGAAAACATAAAAATTCCAAAATTTGAAAGAATACAAAGATATTTGTTTACTTTATTACCTATAGCTTAGTGACCTCAGACCTGGAGGAAAAAAACAAGGAATAAAGAAAAAGATATAAAAGAAATCAAGGATAGTGTTAGTTATCATAGGGATTAATGAAGAAAACATTACTGCATTACTTTTTATTTATTTATTTATTTTGATTTTTGGGTCATACCCAACAGGACTCTGTGCTCACAAATCACTCCTGTCAGGCTCAGGTGACCACATGGGATGCCAGAAATCAAAGTAGGGTTAGTCCTGAGTTGGTTTCATGTAAGGAAAATATCCCTACTTCTTTACTATCTCTCCAGCCAAAAATTACTCCTTGCAGGCTCAAGGAAGCAAATGGGATGGCGGGAATCAAATGTGGGTCAGCTGCATGCAAAGCAAATGCCCTACCCACTGTGCTATCACTCCGGACCCTTATGATGCTATTGATTTGTTATTCTATGACATGAAATAAGACTTTGGACTAGGAATTGGAAAAAAATGTAAAGGGTACAGGCTCTCATTTAGTTGACATTGACCCTCTATTGACCCTCTAGTTATTTTTTTACTTGTAACCAAAGGGCAAAGAGGAGATAAATTTAAAAAGCCATCTTAAAATTCTCTTATATTTTAATTCCATCCCTGACAAAATAGGTGTTAGTGTCTGACTCTATTTTATCTCCACAAAGACATCTGTTCAAGTAAATGTAAGTCCAATGAATCTGTTAGCAATGTTATTTCTACATCTCTCACACGTATTTATAGCATAATTTGGAATCTACTTTAAATGGCACTATAATTATGTCTCAGGATGTGTCTATGATCAGAATTTCTATAGCATCAAATTGTCATATCAATTAAATACATGCATAGTAAATGAGGGAGATCTTAACATATATTCAGATTGCATTAAGCTTAGCTATTGTTATTATTATTATGCAGTTGTGAAGAAGCAGAAGGAAGGAACATGAGAGAATAAAGAAAGAACATGAATAGAGAAAGAAAGAAAAGGAAGGAGGAAAAGAACAAGAGAAAGAAGGAAAAGCTAAAGGGAAAGAAGATCATATTTAAAATTGAAAACTGAATAAGACTCAGGAAAAAATCCAGTTGAGTTGCTTAAACATAGGCTATACATTAGAATAGTTTGAAATTTTTTTAAATAAAGTCATCATGAGCAGTGAATCCTAGATGCTGAGTTTCTTGTTCTGGTCTTGGGTCTGGGTACTAATATATTCTAAAACCTCCTCAGATGAGTTCAAAATTCTGTGGTAGCTTCAAGGTGGCTGATCTCATTTAGTGTCCAGTAAGTCAGATGAGAACTCCAGGACCCAGGGAAGTCACTGTGTGTGAGGGTGAGATTATGATGGTAGAACTTGCTCCCATTCTTCTTTATCACCTCCTTGATTCTGATTCTTCTAGAAAGGCCTTGCTCCAGTCTAAGACCACATCAGTGGAATCTAGGAGAAGACCCATTCAGTGGGTTGATCAGCAGAACTCAGGGAGATGGTTGCCCTCCAAGACCCTGACATTAGTGATGTTCTTTGACTTCTGTTTTCACCTAATCTGTTTTCAAACTGAAAATCATGTATGCAGTATACTTTGATTGATGACATTGGAAGCTAATGTGAATTAAAATCTATCAATAAAATGTGCCTTATGCTATACAGGCACTAGGAAAATGGTTACTCAGCCTCAAGGGAGTTTGAAATCTCTTTGGTGATTGGCAGGAACAAGTAGAGGATGTTAGAACAAGATAGCTGAAGACTTGGCTTCAGATCTCTCTATTTCAGAATGGCTTCTTGTCCACAGACTGGCCTCTTGGAGGCACAAATATTCTGCCTCTGCTTTTCCACATAGGCATGAGGGCAGCCCTATTGCCTTGGCCTCATGACTATGGTCTTCTGGCCCATCTCTTTCTTAAGAATTAAAATGCTGAGTATTTCCAAGGAAACAGAACTTCCTTGCTCAGACATAGGAAATGCCTGAGAAATTTGGCCATCCTGAATATTGAAAGCCACTATTATTGAAGATGATGATAACTTTAGAATAGACTCTCCCCCTCCATTATTTGAAACTGTACCATAAAGCTATAGAGATCAAAAGAGTATAGTACTAGAGCAAGAACAAATTCTCCAACTAATTGGCTAGAATCTAGTATCCAGAGACAAATCCCCATATCTATATCCAACTAATTTGACAAAGAATTGGGTATAGAAGTAGAGTCAAGCTAGCCTCTTTAACAAATGATGCTGAAAAAACTGAATATCTATATGTTAAAAAAGGAAGCTTGATTCATATTCAGACCTTATACAAAAGATGATTTAAAGTGGATCAAAGACTTTTAAATCATAAAAGATTCCATAAAATAAACACTGAGTAAAATGTAGTCAGAATTTTTAAAGAGTTGGAACTCAAAGGTGTTTTTAGTGATATGAATCCATTGGCAAAGGCAACAGGCTAAAAAATAAACAAATGAGATGACTGCAAAGTAAAGAAGGGTTTCAGTATGACAAATGAAACACAGACAAAGTAAAAGATGCCTACCTACTTGGGAGAAAATATTTACTCTGAGTGTACCAGATAAAGGATTGATACCCAAACTATTTATAGTACCCACAAAGATCAGCAACAACAAAATCCAAAAACACCATTAAAATGGGGAGAGGAAATGAGCAGATTCTTCTCTAATGATGTGGACAGATGGTCTATAGGCACATGAAAAAGTGCTCATCATCACTTAGCCGGGAAATCTAAATTAAGATCACAATGAGATATCATCTCACACCAGTCAGAATGGCACTTGTCAAAAATACTAGAAACAATCTGCATTGGTGGGATATGGCAATCAAGGATCTCTCTTCCATTGCTGGTGGAAATGTTATCTGGCTCGAATCCTATGGAAAATAGGACAGAGATTTTTCAGAAAAAATAATTGAGCTTCTTTAAAACCTAGCAATCCTATTTCTAGGTGTCTACCTCCTGATCACAAAAACTTTCACAAAGACATACAGACACCATTATTCATTGCAGTACTTTCACACTAGCTAAGATATGGTATCAATCTTGGTGCCAACAGTATGTGTGGATTATGATGGTATGTTATACATCCACAATGGAATACTATGCAGCTGCAAGGAATGAGGAAATATGCAATTTTCTGCTTCGGATATGGGGATAAGGGATGCCATGTTAAATGAAATAAGTCAGAGAAAGACAAAGCCAGGGTGACCTCATTTTCTGTGATATATAGACTAATAGGATGAGGAAATGGAAGATATTTAAGGGGGGACACGTAGATCACCTGCGAACCCTGAGTATAGGAAGAGAAGGCCATAAATACATGGGGGAAGAAGGAAGAGGTGGACTAGAAGTAAAAGGGGCAGCAGGGTCAGGAACCTCGGCAGATACAGGTGAGATAAGAGGAGTAATATATCTATATATCAAAACTGTAGAGCCAAGAACACTGAAATCATGAGATCCAAAGTACAACAACCAAACTTTAAAATGTGCCTCTCTAGGCTGGGAGATGGGAGGAAGCCAGGGGACACTGGTGAAGGAAGGTGACAGTGGTGATGATATCAGTGCTAGAACACTGTATGCCTGGAACTCAACTATAAAATAGTTTTGTAAATCATGGTGCCTTAAAAAATTAAGAGAAAGTAAAGAATAAGGCCCATTAACATCAGATCTTGTTGGCGCTGGCATCTTAGTGTTCTACTTGTTATTTTTGTTTTGGTTTGGGTTTTGGACGAGGTGGGGCTACACTCAGTTCTGCACAGGGATTACTCCTGTTGTGAATCAGGGATCATTTCTGGGGGGCTCATGGAACCACACAGGATGCTGAGAATGAAATGAAGATTGGTCATGTGCAGGCAAACACCCTATCTTCTGTACTAGCATCTGACTTTTCTGTTCGCTGTTAAATGAAGGGACAGAGTCAGAAGATCCTGGCAGGAAGCTTCTGAGTTTGGGATATTTGAGGCTGCCTGGTATCTGTTTTTGTTTGTTTGTTTGTTTGTTTGTTTTATCAGTGGCATTTTAGTTGGGGAGGGAGAAAAGACATTTGAAAACTTTAGGATTTGTTGTCTGTTGTTGCTAAATTCATCAAAGGAAGAAAGAAGATCTTGGGCATAATGTTTAATGTGAGTGCCTTAGTAATATAAATTTCTATTTTTTGTATTTGTGTGGATAAATCAATATGCATCAATTTGTCAGATGATTCAATGATGTGTTGTACATATCAAGACAGGAGTTATTGTTATATATAATAGTAATGACTGTCCCTAGGTAAATTTACCACCTCTGGTGTTATATATGAAAGGCTTGGTAGTCCAGATGCTACTCCGATGCAGAGAAATGAAGAGACAGTCACTCAGGCAAAAGCTCAAGTGGGTTCTTAATTCTAGCTGCCCAGGGTCCAGTGCCCGTCCAGAAACAAACAGAGGCAAAAGACCACGTGGCTTTCTTTGTTAATCCTTATATACCATAAGAAGGGGAGAGGGGGCAGAGACGACTTCCTTATAAGAGCATAACGTCTGCTAAGACATTCTGAGGTAATACAAGTTCCTTATAAGAGTATAACATCCGCTAAGACATTCTGAGGTAATACAAGTTTCTTATAAGGGCATAACATCCGCTAAGACATTTTGAGGTAGCACAAGGTAACACAGGAGCTTAGGGTTGGTATAAGCTTCCTTTTTAGGACAAAAAGGGTTGGTACAAAAAGCAGGTATAAGCATAGAAAATTACAGAATTCTGGTTACAAAAACCTGACCTTTAAATTCCACGAGCTACAGCAGTGGGGGCTGGTGTAACTAGTTGTTGACTTCCCATTTCATATAAATACCTTAAAAGCCACTAATATGGGAACCAAAAGATAAGACAAGGGGTAAGACATTTGACATGCATGCAGCCAACCCTGGTTCAGTTCATAGCACTGTATTGTCCGCTGTGTACCAGTAGGAGTGATCCCTGAGCACAGATTAGGAGTAACCCCTGAGCACTGCAGATGTGCCTCTAAAGTAACAACAAAGATATCATTGCTAATATGGTGACACTCTCTCCTATGAAGTTTGCTGGACAGTTAAGCCATGAAGTCTTAGGGAGTAAAGAGAGGGACCAACCTCCTGGTGCCTATTGTTGGCTGATTTCAGGAGTATAATTTCTTTTGCTACCATAGATATCAAAATGAGCAAGTATTATCACAAGGCAGTAAAGCTGGGCTATACTGGGTAGAATCAAGTCTTCCTGGGTCATGACAAAGACAGCACTACATCTTTCCATTGCATGAAAGTATGACAGATGTTTTGTTTTGTCTTAGTGATGCAGATTTTCTGTACATAAAGGGCTGATTCAAACATTAATGCTGAAACATTGTACCGGAGAATGTCTTCCTTCATGGTTCCTCTACATAGAGCTCTTAGGCCTTTTGCCCTCAGCCCTCATTGGCACTGAGTCCTGTGAAATCACCCCATCTTTGGCTTGGCATTAGAAAGACTTCTTAGGAGAAGTCATCCTCCTCTGGCTAAATATTCTCTTGTGGTTCCTTAATTGTGATCAGTAAGAAGGTTGTGCTGTCAAACATTCACTATTTTAATAGATAAATTCTGTAATTAAATCACTGTGAGAAACACAGTTACAAAGTCATCATGATTGAGTTTCAGTAATCCAATGTGCAACACCGTTCACCAGTCCATATTTTCTGCCACCAGTGTCCCTAGTGCAACACCGTTCACCAGTCCATATTTTCTGCCACCAGTGTCCCTAGTTTCCCTCCCACCTTTCTCATTGCCCTCTCTCCTGCTTGCCTTCTCTCTTTTTCTCTCTCTTTCTTTAAGAAACCATGGTGTGCAATATTTTTATGGAAGGGACACCACACATATCACTTTCTCTCCTTTAAGTACCCAGTTATCGTTCAAAGGGATCATTTCCAACTATAATTGTCATAATGGTCCCTTCTCTTTCTTTTTAAGAACCACATGAACTATGTGGTTAAAAATAATCTTTCAGATCATTCATTCCTTTAAAAGGCTGCTCACGAGATGGAGAGATAAGCCAGCAGAGTAGGATACTTGCTTTGCACATGGCTGACCTGGGCTGGAGCCTAAGTACCCTTAAGGACCCCTAAGCCCCGCTGCAGTGATCTTGAATTAGGAGTCAGCCCTGAGCATAGCTGGGTTGTAAAATCACCCCATGCACCATATCTCCAACCCCAGGTGAATGAGTCTGAAGTAGAGTTGCTGCACAAAATAATCCAGACCAGACTGAGGGTGAAATACATGTAGTCTGGCAATCTTCTACCTCGTATGTAGAATGAGTCTCCTAGCAGAACTGTCGTTTTTTTAGTACAGAGACCACCTCTAGGTGGGGGAATGAGGACAGATAGCTCCGGCTATCCTGATTCAGTATCGTCCAGTCCAGGTTTACTTGAAGACTATCTCTTTTTTGGGGTGAAACCAAATTGTAAACAAACAAATACAAAGGAACTAGGGATGATCTTTGTTTTGGGTAAAACAAGTTGTAATCTAACACTGGGTGTGCCCAAAATGAGCAAAATTAAATCACAAAGGGCTATTGACAGGGATAGGATAGGATTCTGGGGCTTCTCCCAGCCTTTCTGACTAAACACAAAGGTGATTTCCGGGAACTAAATTACCCATTGTGGAGGGGTATTTTTTAACCGAAGAAATATGGGACCAGGAAGAAGCCATTTTGTAGGGTGAGAAAGGCAACCCTAAAACGAGGGGCTTGTCATGGGTATTACTCTCATGAGAACTTAATAAAACTTCATTATTAAGACAAAATGGGAGGGACAGGAAATGTTCCAACACTGGGAATCCTGTCAGACTTTTTTCTTTTTTCTTCTTTTTTTTTTTTTTTTAAATATAGAACACTTCATGAATTTGTGTGTCATCTTTGCGCAGGGGCCATGCTAATCTTCTCTGTATCGTTCCAATTTTAGTATATGTGCTGCCGAAGCTAGCACTTGTCAGACTTTTTTCAAGAGCAATATCATTCCTGCGAGAGGTTTGTTGAAGGTCAAGGGGGAAATGACATTCCAGAAGAACTCTACCTTGGGCTGCATTTGTTTCCCTGCAAGAGGCCAGAGCCCCAAATTTCAAATTTGGTTTCCTCTCCCTGAGTCTGAAGTGATAGGCATAGATATATTGCCATGTACACTGTTGTTTCCCTTTCTTCTATGGACCCAGCTTTTGAGAGCTCTGAGTCACCCTTGGCTCCTGGACGCCTCTGAGTTACCCAAGTACCACTTTGAAAAAACAGCCCTTGGGGGCACTGGGTCGTAGGGTTCAGGGCTCCATTATGGGGAGCACATAATAATAATCCCGATTTTCTGGAGGAAAAAAATGAGTCAACGTTTTTTCATGGTCACTTTCACTGATTTATTTTTTTGCAATTTGTTTTATATTATTTAGTTTGGGGGCCACACCCAGTGATGCTCAGGGGTTATTTCTGGATTTGCACTTAGAAATTACTACTGGCAAGCTCAAGGGACCATATAGGGTGCCAGGAATCAAACCCTGGTTGATCGTTTGCAAGGTAAATGCCCTACCGTTGTACTATCTGTCCAGCCCTGTTATTTTGCAGTTTTAAGAATCCGATCTGGTGCTCAGCCATAAGCAAAATAATGAATTTTATTAGTGTTGTGCCCCTATTAAGTGAAAGATGTCTTAGAAAAGAAATCTTGTAAGGGAAAGGCACCCAGGATCTGGGAAGACCAAAGACTCCCAAAGCCCTGCCTCATCTGAAGACAAGCCCTCCCTCCGGTGCTCAACCCTCATCAGCCACATGGGGAGCACTGACTGTGGGCAGTCCAGAGCATCTTCTATCCTCTCAGTCATCCTGGCCATTGACATGAGGCTAAATGGATGTCCAGGACATTCATGAACACAGTAACACATATGAGGATTTATTCACCAGTTGTGAACACATAATAGTCTGGGGACCACCCAAACCCCTAATGTGGTCCCGAGTTAGACTTTCTCCTTCCACTGTACTCACTTTACCTGGCCTGCAATGAACATTGGTGTTTCCAGAGTAAAGCCTGTGCCCTCTCTAACCAGAGTCTAGAATAAAAGTCAAGATTAAGGTCAGCTTCAAACGCTGCTCAGGACTGATGAGAGAGGAGGAGTTCGGTCCATGCTTTGCATGAGACTCACCCTGGATTTGTCCCCAGGATCACATGGTCCAAAAAGCGTCAGCAGGTGCAGGTCTGGAAGGCTCTGAGCACAAGTGAGGTGGTCTGGGTTATCCCCCAAACACCACTGACTGCATTCTGTGTCCCTGACTCAGATGAAAAAATCTCCCAGAGTGGGCCCCTAAACACTTCCTGGGAGACCCCCCTCAAAGAAAATGATGCTTAACCTCATCATCATTGACATCATCTTCATCCTTCTCCTCCTTCTCCTCCTCCTCATCATCACAGTGGATGAATTGTTTCTCATGTAAAATGTCTCAGAGAAGCCCCAGTTTGGGGCACTAGGTTCAGGCTGACTTTAAGGGCCAATTCTCTATCTCCAATACCATCTCCTGGCTAGGCTGCCCACTGGAGCCCTAGCTAGGGGGTGCTGATTACTCTGTCCCAGGAGGAGCTAAAATACCCAGGAGATACTCCAGAGGTCACCCAAAAATGCTTCTTGCGGTTTTCTAATCACATTGACACCCCCCCCCCCACTATAAGTTCTGTTGACCTTGATTTTGAATCACTTGAAGGTGACATTAGTTTATAATAATGCAAGTGTCAAGGATTTAGGGGTGTCATATGAGCTCTCTGTACTCACCATACTGTGTTAATATTCCTCGTTCATCCCTTCCTTTGAACCCTTTAGTTCACTCATCAACCTTGAACACCTGAGTTCCATGGTCAGTTGTTGAGTATGTAAACATTTCAATGGGATTATTATGTTACTGACCTACCCTGATCGGTGATTGTGCTCGACTGTAGGGTGTGACCTGGCATTCTGCTCCCACCCTAGGGTGGTACCTGATTCTGCTCCCACCATTGGGTGGTACCTGATCCCACCATTGGGTGGTACCTGATTCTGGGGCATAAAAACAAGGGTCTGTGGAAGGTGAGGGGATTTTTTCCTGGGGTCTCTTCACGGAATAAAGAGCTGTTTTCTTCAGAAGCCTGACTGCCTGTTGGCTTTCTTCCCACCGCATTCACCTCAGAACCGCCGACTGAACAGGGTAACAGACGTGTGGTCCGAGCTGGAGGAGAAAGGCCTCATCCTCCATCCCTCCATCAGTCAACCTCATCAGGGGCTGATTTGCAACAGTCAGTCCCATTTGGCATTTATTGACATTTTCTCTTCCATGACTTTGTTGCTTTTATTTGTATTGCACACAATAGAGCTCATTTCATATTTGCATTCTCCCCTTGACTTATTTCACTTAACACAATCCACTTCCCAGTTCTGGGTAGCAGCAAAAGGCAAGATTTTTTTTTATCTCTTTTCATATCTGAGTTATATTCCACTACATAAACCACATCTTCAGCCATTCATCTTTCCTTGGACACTTAGGGGTTGGCCAGATCTATGGCTCAATAGAGCTGCAGCAAACAAAACTGTGCATAAGTCTTTTTGATTTTGTGTTTTGTGTTCTTTGAATAGATACCTAGAAACAAAATTTGTGGGCTCATATGGTAATTCTTGGCTTGTGGTGTGTGTGTGTGTGTGTGTGTGTGTGAGAGAGAGAGACTAATCATACTATTTTTTCTAGAAGCTAAACCAAATGTTATCATCCCAACAGTTTCTTTTACTTAATTTGTCTACTAGATGATGTGTGTGTGTGTTCTTAATATCTTTTTGGTATAGGTCATTCTCACAGTTGTAGGGTTATATCCGTACTGTTTTGATTTAAAATTTTCTGCAAATTTGTGGTGATAAACATTTTTTCTTGTATCCCTTGGTCATACGTGTGTTTTCTTTGGAGCAGTGACTATTCAACCCTTCTCCCCATTTTTTGAAGAGCTTGTTTGGGGTTGTGATTTTATTTTATAAATTCTTTATATATCTTGTACATCAGCTCCTTGTCAGATGGATGGTGTGCAAATATTTTCTTTTTTTTTTTTTTTTTTTTTTTTTGGTTTTTGGGCCACACCCTGTGACGCTCAGGGGTTACTCCTGGCTATGTGCTCAGAAGTTGCTCCTGGCTTCTTGGGGGACCATATGGGATGCCGGGGGATCGAACCGCGGTCCGTCCTAGGCTAGCGCAGGCAAGGCAGGCACCTTACCTCCAGCGCCACCGCCCGGCCCCAGCAAATATTTTCTTCCATTCAGTAGGGTGTTTCTTTGTTTAAATGATGATTTGTTACTGACACAGTGCAGATTTTCTATTTTGATATAATACCATTTGTTTATTTTTTAATAAGAGAGCAATTTGCCTATATTTTCTTCTATAATTATTGGATTCAAGTTGAACATCTAAGTTCATTTTGAGTTAACTTTTGTGCATAGGGAGATAATAGTCTAGTAAAATTCACAGTATTTTTTTACTTTTTCCCCTCAATTCTTTTATTGAGATTCCATCATTTTATTCTTTATATGTGACTATCCTTTTCCCATCCCTACGGTCATCCCACTTGTTAAAGAAACTTTCATTTTTTACATTGATTGCTCTTGGTTCTTACATTAAAAATTAACTTCCTATGCTTGGGGACTTATCTCTGAGCCTTCCACATTCTGTTCTACAGGCTTGCGCTTTTATTTCAGTCCAGAGTGCTTTTATTCCTACAGCTGATAATATAGTTTCAATTCAGGACATGTGATACCCCCCCCCCATCTTTTTCTCAGCATTGCTTTGGCTATTATGGGAGTTTTCGATTCTGACAAGTTTTTTTTAATGTTTGTTCTGTTTCCTGAAAGAATTCATTGGAATAATGATAGGACTGCAATGACTCTATATCATATTTTAGGTATGATATTTACTTTAACGATGTGAATCCTTACAATTTAGGGGCATGAAACACTTTTCCATTTCTTCCTGTCTTCTATTGAGCGGTAGCAATCTTTTCATGTATTGTCAAATTCAATTCACTAGGTGTCACAGGAGATCTTTGCATCTGTGTTCATCAGGGCTAGTTTGCCATCTTTGTCTGCTTTTGTGAATCTGGGTAAAAATTATCCACTGAAACTGTTTGAAAGAAGGTATGTTTTTTCAGATTGTTATTCTGGGTGTATCTGTGAAGCTGTTCCTGGATAAAATTTATGTTGGAATAGGCGATCTGAGTGAAAAGGCAGATTGCTGTATTTATATATATACATATATATTGCTATATATGTAATAAATATATTGCTAATATGTAATAAAAAGGAATGTATATTTCTTCAGTTAATTAAAAAGATAGTTCCTTTTTATTAAAAAAGATAGATGAGAGACATCTAAAATATGGTTTGTTTGTTTATGTTTTTGCTGGAGGTGAACTTCTGATTATTGTTTCAATTTCCTTGTCTGAGGGCTGAAGCAATAATATAGTGGTTAGGACATTAGCCTTGCATATGGACAATTGGAGTTGAAACCAACTAGGTGTCCATATCAGGCAAAGATGTTTGGTCCCTGGCAAGGGAGTATTTGGGTAGCACTGAAAATGAATAATGAAGAATATGAGCATGAGTTTGACTTCAGGAATAAGGGAGGGTTATTTTCCTCAAAAGGAAATAAAAATCTGGTGACTATCTAGAATTATTTGGGCTATTTTTTTTAACTCTTCTCAATGCTTTTTGCTAGCATCTCATTCCTTTTTCTTGTTTACACACAATATCTTTAGACACAGAGTGTGTAGTGTTCTTTGAGTTTATGTGTATGTGTGTGGTGTATGGTGTGTGATGTGTGTAAGTGTGTGTGTGCCTGCTAACTGACCATGCCAGACTGTCAACCTGGCTGCATTATTTCCTCCCATCTTATACTTTGATTCTGTGAACTCCTGTTTAGCAGAGGCATCTCTGGGATTATATGTGTATTTGGTTGATTTCGATCTTAATCCTTCTCCATAATTTAACTCCAGACCCATATCAGGTTAGGCCAAATGCTCAGGGAAAACAGTTGTCTTAAATCATTAGGCAGGTTATTTTCCCCTTGGCCATGATGGGCTTTAACTTATTTATTTATAATATCAGCCATCTGTTTGCTAGGACCCTTGGAGGAAAAGGGTATGGAGATCTTGTTATTAACTTCCTGTCCTCAGGAAGATCCAGCATAATTCCTTGGCTGGTTTTGCAACTTTCTCTGTGCCTTCTGCTCTTGAGTTGAAGCTCACTTTCTCATAAATTTCTTAGACACCTATAGAATTTTGTTTTGTGGGTCTCAGAATTTCTCATGGTTTGTGGCATGCGAGTTGGATTTACAATCCCCAAAACACTGCTGACATGGAAATCTGTAGGTTAGTGTGGAGGAGGGAGGGCACTGCTTAAGAATTTTTACCAACAAATGCCTCTGCTTTCTCAATGATGGGAATGAAATTTTCTGCCTTAAGTAATGGATGGAGGATATGCTTGATCTCCATGAAAGTTTATAGATACTGGAGTTAAGAGTCTGGGAGAAATCTCCAGAATTCATTCGCAACAGCAAAGATCCTACCTTCCTTGATAATGAAGGTGTTTGTTTGCTTTGGGTTTTTTGTTTTTTTACTTTGGGGACCACACCTGGGGGTGCTCAGAGCTTACCCCTGGCTCTGCAACTGGTGGGCTTGGGGGTGCCATATGGGATGCCAGGGATCAAACCTGAGTCTGCCATGTGCAAGGCACTGTACTATTGCTCCAATATGATGCTCCCTGATGATGAAGAGTTTGTTTCCAAGGTTGGAAATAAGAGAGAGGCAGAAAAGCTGAGGAGAAGCAGCATGTCTCTTCAGGACAAACTCTTCTGCAGTCAAACCTGCATCCCTCTGTGTCCTGGGAAACATGGAGCTATGCCCCTTGATTCCCAGCTCCCCTGTTAGTAGAAAAGACATGAGAAGAGCAGATCCCACCACCCCAAACAGAACCCATGTCTATTCTACTTAAAGTTCATCCATCACTCTAGCTCTCTTTCCTATAATTTTTACCCCAACAGGCTCTTTATGACATTATCATCTCACAGGGCACTCTTTCTGCATGACTTAGCTGAGTTTATCTGCAAAGGGTGGAGAAAGGAAGCTTGATCTGCTTAATAAACCATCTCCCCTTTGGGTTTCCAGTTCCTGCAATGATCACGTCCTATCCAAACACCACCCTGGCCACTCAGGGGCAGAAGAAAGAGATGAGCTGCACAGCGCATGGGGAAAAACCCATCATTGTCCGCTGGGAGAAGGAAGATCGCATCATCAACCCCGAGATGGCCCGCTACCTGGTGTCCACTAAGGAGGTGGGCGAGGAGGTGATTTCTACTCTGCAGGTCAGTTTCCCCCAAGCCCCCCCCCCCCTCCAGGCTCCCAGCATTGGAGTCTGACTCCACTGTCCCCATAATTATGTCCTTTCCCATGAGTGGATGCTGGAAGGATGAACAGGCTATCACCCTTTGGGATTTATTTATGAAGCACCATTTCTCTCCTCCGCTCAGCTAGATTCCTGAGTAGCCTATAAAAAGAACGGCGGATCATGCATTATTAAGAGGAAAAGTGTTGTGCACACAGCAGGGACCCCAACTGCAATAAAGATGTGAGCATTGTTTCCTGACAGCCGATCCTAGAGGAATGGTCCCTGCTGCCATGTGGCTGCTCTGACTTCCTCGAGAAAGAAAAATTTGATGGGCTATGGGGCCAAAAATATTATGAGGAAAAAGATACTCTTCTTCTTTTATTCATTTTGGGTTAGGGGGCTATACCAGAAGTGCTTGGGGATTACTCGTGACTCAGAAGTCATTCTCCGCAATGTTGGAGACCCTATGAGGTGCTGAGGAGTGAATCTGGGTTGTCCACTTGCAAGGCAACTGCCCTACCCAAAGTACTATCTCTCCAGCTTTTTTCGAAAGATATTGTCTAAAAATAGTTCTTTCCTGTAGGAACACAAGAGCTAGTAAAAAGCCTCATGCCTTATATTGTGAGCAGTATTGGGATTTTCCTGAGTGATGCTCTTTAATGAAGTCTTGACACATCTGTGTGGAACAAAGCCTGTGTGGCAAACACAGATGTTGATTCATTCTTGGAGTTCCATCCTGGAGTTCTCAGCCAGAACCTAGGGAGGTCCTGGAGGACCCTGCCCTTATGGTAGCTCATAGGGATTTTTCTCAAATAAGCGGATAGCATTGGACGTGGTAAGGAACACTACGAAGAAAAGTGTTTGTGTACTGTAGCTCAGCCTTACTGTGATGTTCTACATACATTCCACACCCATTCTCAAGCAGGCAGCTCCCAGGGAGGCTGTTTACTGAACGGATGCATCTGAGCACTTGTAGAAATGATTGGCAGTGGGAAGTGTAAATGAGAATGTGTGTGCGTGTGCCTATGTGTGCTACTGTGCTTGCTAGTGTGTTTGCATGTGTATTGAGTGTGTGTACATCTCTGTGCATGTGCACGAGCACACACGTGCATGAATGCGTATACATGCTTGTGTGTGTGAATGTATGTGTTCAAGTGTGTATGTGTGTGTGTGTGTGTGTGTGTGTGTGTGTTCAAAGGAGCTGCTCAAACCCAGGCCCTGATCAGGTTGAGCTTTGTTTATCAGCAGGTGCCCAAAGAATTTACCAAGGACAAGATGGTTAAAGCAAAGGCAAAACAAAATTATTAAAGAGATGCTTCACATGGTTTCAACTGCACAGTGAATATCTCCAGAGAGAGAGAGAGAGAGAGAGAGAGAGAGAGAAAGGGAGAGAGTGGGGGTCCAACTAACATTCTTGGGGGCTCTTTTTGATTACCTAATTTTTTAGTGTTTTCAATGGGAAGCTTCTTGTTTCCTATAGATTATTTAGTCCTGGGAGGTGGTAAGTAAGATACATCTACCCAATTGAGAGAGAAAGAAATTTGTAGATAAAATATTCAATGCCACATATATAGGGTAAGAAATATATATAGTAATTTAGATATAGTATGAAATATTCTGATCTAATCATATAAAGTGTGGCCAATTTTAGGAAGTGGATAAAAGCATAGAATGTGTGTCTTTCTGGGCCAAATTGATAAGAAGAGGGTGCCTAGACCAGTTTTAGTTGCTGTGGGTCAGACTGGAGCAATGTCAGATCTTCTAGGGCCTCCTGAGCACAGCTGATTATCTGAGCCAGGAGAGACTTAGCCTCTGAGGCTTTTGATATGGGGACTGAAGTTAGATATCTTTTTAGAGGGTTTTGTCTAGACCATGCCATGCATGTGTGTGTAGTAGGCTAAAAGAAGGGGTACAGGAGTGAGAGATGGTGCATCTAGCCCTGAGCCCTTACCTCACTCTTTGTTCCTGAATATGATAGATTTCCTTCTGCCTCCCATGTAGATTTTACCAACTGTCAGAGAAGATTCTGGCTTCTTTTCCTGCCATGCTATCAATTCTTATGGGGAGGACCGTGGAATAATTCAGCTCACAGTACAAGGTGAGGAGACAGATAACACCGTGGACAATATCTCTGACGCAAGGTAGTGTAGGTCCACACTCAGCATTCATGTGGACTCAACTTGCCACAAAGCCTGTCTGGACTCTCAAAGTGGGTGGGCATCAGTCTGTATAGAGGCTCATGAGTACATCTGGAAAGCCCGAGTTCACCAAAGGGCAGCCCTCACACACAGGAAAGAAAATCCTTCCAGGAATTATGTTGGATGACCAGTGGGCTTGCCCAGGGAAGGACTTGCTAGGCTCTCTTTAGAAATCTTTCTTCCAGACAGTCCTGATGAAGAGGGAAGTTTAACATTTGAGGCTAAAATATTGATTCATTTCTGGATTCCAAGCTAAAAGGGCCGTGTTTACACCCTCAAGGCTTGCCTCCCCTTCTCCCCTGGGGTCACAGTTGGAAGTTTCAGAAAAGTGTATTGTCCCTCCCCACCATGGGCTTTGCAAGGTCAAGGCGTCTTCCAAGGGCACAGAGCGAGTGTTAACAGGCTCCATGTTCCCACTGGTACCTGTGTCTGGGCCATGTGTGAACTCACCCTGGTGTCCTCCTTGCCTTCCACAGAGCCCCCTGACCCTCCTGAAATTGAGATCAAAGACGTGAGAGCACGCACCATTACTCTCAGGTGGACCATGGGGTTTGATGGGAACAGCCCCATCACAGGCTACGATATCGAGTGCAAAAATAAATCAGGTAAGTTCCTTACTTTCTCCAGCTGTCTTTCTACTGCAGATAGCTTGAGGGGGGTTAATAATTTTTAAAGATTAATTTGACCTTTTGAATAATCTTCCCAGAGATTGCAGGAGTGCCTATGGAGGGGGCCTTTCTTCTGGCAAGAAGCCTTTCCCCTTGGGCATGACCTTTGGTGAAGGCAAGCACTTCTGGGGTCAGCTCAGCTTCTTCTCTTGGCCTGCAGGGCCTCAGGCTTCCCTCCCTCTACTGCTTTGGCTTTACTGTCATAAGGTTGCAGAGGGCCACTGCTGACAGGTCTTCCCCAAACAGTATCTTCCCTACTGACTTGTCACTCCTCACTTCTCATTTCTGCCACTTGGAGGGCTGGGCTTGTGCTCCTTATGGATCAGAGCCCTGGACTTCAGCTGTATCGCATGTCTGTCAGATGAGCTATGTGGTGGTGGCATGTGCAGAGGAAGGAGAGCAGCTCTTCGTAAAGGCCTGCTATTTACTTTGTGTAGGGAACATGGTAATGAGCTTCTGGAAATTTACAAGGACAGGGCATGGCACTTAGTGCTGCTCCCCAGAGTATCTTTTTATTTATTCAGGACCAATGTGCAGCCAAGAGTCCCAGAGCTTCTAAATAAAACCCACCATGTTGTCAGAACCATGACAAGTGCATCCAATTATGGTCTCTGAGTGATGGTCCCAGCGCTGTCCTGAGCCCTGATAGGCTGGGGAAATGTGGCTCAACTGTCACAATCTTCAAATGATGAGGATTTTCCGTCTAAGGAAAGGCAGAACAAATCAGGACACTTCCAGTGTGGGAAAGGCGGTCAGAGTTTCTGAGACCAGAAAGTGGCTCAGTTTTCATCGGGCATCTATTTGAGTACACTAGAAAAATGAAGCTGTGGTGACGGGAAGGAATTAGGTCAGGTGCAGTAGACATGTTCAGAAATGCATAGAAGGGGACAGAGTGGATAGTAACAGCACTCTAAAGAGACAGAAGGCACCCAGAGAGGATATCAGGGTCTGCAGGTAGAGAAGATGGTGCACTGAGTCATAAAAGGGGGTCAGAGAGTTTGAGATGCCACAGCGAGGCATCTAAGGATGGAGAAGCACCTCGTGTGCCTCTAGTCCATGATCTTGGGTTAAATGTACCTGGAGTGGCTGGCAAGGGATGCAATATCCCAGGAGGCCAGTGAGAGCTAGCCAAGTAGGATGATGGGGCAGGGGGTTCCCATGCAGAAGGGAAATAGCCCTGTCTTTGTCCTAGAGACGGCAACAGGCAAGCTGGAACTGTTGAATCAGGGATTCAAAGATACTGGACAGATGGACAGGCAGTCTGAGCAGGAAAATCAGCTCTCTTGGGAAGAGAAGGGACTGCAAGGAATGCTCACAGCAGGGACCCGAGACACACACAGACACAGATATAGATGCACAAAGACACTTAGAAACAGACACAGAGACACAGACAGACAGCTACACTTACACATACACAGTAACAGACTCACACAGAGAGACAGTGACAGACACACCGACAGACACAGGCATACAGACTGGTAGTGATTCACACGTGGCTCTGGTGACCCAGCACATGTGCAGGAATGCTGAGACTTCTGGGCACTGGAGGCAAGTGCTCAGACCGTTCCAAGCATGGCGAGGGTTGACACTGGAGGCAAGTGCTCAGACCCTTCCAAGCATGACACAGGTCTCTGTCTTTGGGGTATCGTCCTTTCCTGCTGCAGGAAACCATATCTACACAGGGCCCAGGTTCTCCAGGCCCACAGCTGAGCTTCATGTACCAACTGTTCATTCTCTCTGGAAACTCCTCTGAACTGGCAGGCAGAACCTCAGGCCACACTCAGGGCTGCTTCCGAGTGAATGCCTGTGACTCTTCCAGGCCACTGGAATTATATTAGGGAGGTAGATGCACGCACTGGGCACCTCCTAGTCTTCTCCTAGTCCTAGCTGTGACCATAAAGCCACCAACTCTCAGGCTGTTTTCTGTGTCCAACTCTGTGCTGGACCTCAGTCCAGCCCAATGGAGAGGGGCGCCGTACCAGTTTTTCTTCCTCTCCTGCAGCCCCAACAGCACTGTTCCTGAGTTGTGGTTCATGCAGTTCTGAAAAGAGCTAGAATGAGTCTTGGGACACTCCTTCCTGCCCAGGTCCCAGTGAGCCTGGAGATTTCTGTGGTGGGACGAGTAGGCTCTTGTATTGCAGGCATCACTTCTTTGTCTTGAGAAGCTTGAGATCTATTTAAAAAAGGATACCGGTGGGGCCAAAGCAATAGCGCAACAGGAAGGACATTTGCCTTGCATGCGGTAGAACTGGGTTTAATACCCAGAATCCCATATGATCCCCTGAGCCTACCAGGAGTAATTTCTGAGTGCAGAACCAGGAGTAATCCCTGAATATCAGTAAGGTGTGACCCCCAACCAAACATGAAACAAAACAAAATAAAACAAAACAAAAGGAGATCTACAGTTTCATCAAGTGTAATTCACCAATCCTTAAAGTCACAGTCCAGTCCCACTTTCTCCAGGAAGCTTTTTCTGTCTGCCCACTCCTTCAGTCTACCCTGTCTCTGCTCACCAGCAGTCCATGCATCAGGGGACATTTGGCAGGGGACTAGTGCTGTGTACATATAAGGAGACAGAGAAAACCAGGGCAGGACAAGCTTGTTTCTATTCACTCCAGGGAAGAGGTTAGCATCCCTCAGAGAATAGTATCCATGACTCCATGACATTCCTGGGGAGGGAAAATATAAATGAAGCTGATAAGGTCAGATCCCAAGATGTAGAGGTCACTAGTGAGGCCAGAGTTGCTAGATCTACAAGTCACTGGGGTGAGGCTGGATCTTAGGCGAGTAGAACACTCACAAAGAAACATCCAACAGCCACTTTGGGAGAGTGACTTTATTTTTGTAGGCAGGAAATGGATATTTATATTATTTATATAAGAGAAGAATAGTGTGGAGACTAAGGTGTGGACTCTATCAGCCATTAGAATGTGAGAGGAGATTACAATGTTGTATGTGCTTAAGGTGTTTAGCTACAGGATAGGTGAGCCCATACAGATGCTGGGGAGAAGGGGCTTGTGCATCTTCTGTCTACACCCACATCTTCTCTTACCTTCAGGCCCAAGTCAGCAGCAGCCCAGGCCCCTGGTTGGCCAGAGCCCTGATATCAGGATATGCAAACCAATGGAGGTCAGAAATGATTCCCTAAAAAGTAGCTTTGGTAGGGAAGCGGCATTTGAATGCTAATACCTGCCAGAATGAGTCCACATTTGGTTTGGTTGGGATTTTCGTTCTTGTTTGGGGATAACATTTGGCAGTGTTCAGGCCTCTGTGTTCAGAGATCACTTCTGTTGGGTTTGAGATTAGCTATTTGGAATTGCACCTAGGTTGGCCACATACAAAGCAAGTGCACTACCTGCTATACTATCTCTTTGGTTCCCAAGATGAATCTGAAGCTGGTTTCCAACCACAAAAGCAAGGAGGAAAAGGAAAGGGGTGTGGCACAGACCTGCTTCACAGAGTCTAGGATGTGGACCCCTCACCTGGACAGGAAAGGGGTCCGAGATGCTCTGCTGGCTTTCAGACAGCTTCTGATCTGGGGGTTCTTCTACTTTGGTGTAGAGGTGTGCTATCTAGAATTCTTTTTATATTAGTGGGTCTCCGATGCACTCTATCCACATTGGTCTTCTCTGTGACTTCAGCCAGGTACTATGCCTTCGCCAGAGAGCCCCCTCCATATGTGGACCAGAGAGGCCTGTCTTGTGTGATCTCAGTTAGGGAACCCTGTGTTGAGAATTTACTTGCTTTGTCACTTTGCCTTCCTTCTTCCTTATTTTGGGGGAAAGGGAGATTCATTTTTATTTTTGTTTTGAATTCCTGTGTGTGAACTTTGGAAGGCAGAGGGAAAAAACTCACATCTCTATCTCTTCTTTTTTGAAAAAAACAAAACCCCAAAGACTCCTGGGATTCTGCTCAGAGAACCAAAGATGTTTCCCCTCAGCTGAACTCGGCCACCATCATTGATATCCACCCTTCCTCCACCTACAGCATCCGCATGTACGCCAAGAACCGGATTGGCAAGAGTGAGCCCAGTAACGAGCTTTCCATCACCGCCGATGAGGCAGGTATGTGTGGGGGAGAAGGCACTCAGAGTTCACAGCACAGGCTTGGAGAGCAGAGTCAGCCCCACCCCAGAAACTCCACTCCTAGCCAAGATACCAACAGTATGAATTTTCTTAAAAGAAGATCAGATATGGGCCATGCTAGCACAGTGGTAGGGCATTTGCCTTGCACACAGCTGACCCAGGATGGACCTAGGTTCGATACCCGGCATCCTAGATGGTGCCCCAAGACAGGAGCAATTTCTGAGCAAAACACAGGAGTAAACCCTGAGCATCACTGGGTGTGGTCCCCAAGTCCCCCCAATAAAAAGGATCAGATGTTGGGGCCAGAGTTAGCACATTGGGTAAGCTCTTTGCTTTGCACATGGCCAAAACCAAGTTTGAGCTGTGTCATCTCATATAATCCCCTAAATCTGTCAGGAGTGATCTCTGAGTGCAGAGCCAGGAGTAACCAGGTATGTCCCAAAACAACAACAACAACAAAAGGTGAGATTCAGTCAGCCAGGAAGAGGGAAGGAGAGAATCCAGCCCTCCTTCCTTGCCCCTTGTCCAGATCATGTAAGGTGGAGAAACCCAACTACAATGGAAAAATTTTTTGTCTACCCCCAGAAAAGATTTCATACCTACTTGCTTCACTGAAGCAAGTGAAGAGGTTTTACTCCAAGGCAGTGCTCATGAGTGAGGCCAGCAGTATGTTCAAGAGAAGAGGCAGCTGGCTCATGGCAACTGGGTTTGCTGGTTTGTAATGGGGGTTATCCCTCCAGGTCAATTCTGCTCCTATCAGTTCCCCTAAATGTGTGAGCAACACTTTGGGTGGTTCTCCAGAGGCTGAGCAATCCTGGTGAGTGGCCAAGAAGTTGTAGGTGTCCTGGCATCTATCTGGTGGGACAGTAGGGTGGCCACTTTTTGATTTGGTTTTTGGGGTACAGGGTGAAGGTGGAAGCAGCTGGTCTTATAGCTACAGAGATGCACGCAAGGTGGGCTACAGCTCCTACTGGACTCAGGTGGATGTGCAAACTATGGGAGAAGTGTCTTATTCAAGACCTAGATACTGGAAGAATACCCAGTGGGGAAGACCCCAACTGTTAGTGTGAGGGGATGGAGGGGACAATGGAGTAGGTCACACTATTGATGGAATCATTGATATTTCTCTCTCATCAACATCATGGGCCCTTTTTTTTTTATGGAGTGTTTCAACCTATTATCAAAGACTTGGGGGAGAAAACAGGAGCTACCTCTAGACACAAGAATGGCATGAGCCAAGTCCTGGTTTATCATAGAGACACAAGCATGCTACTATAGCATGTACTCGCACACATGCTCCAACATCATGGTTAGCACCTGGATACTTACCTGAGGTGAAAATAGCAAAGAAGATGGGTGATGAGACGATGGTGGGCAGGAAAGGTGGCAGCCACGCCCCTTCCAGTTTCTTTCAGGAATCGGGGAGCATGAGTTGACTCATCTTTCCAGAAAAAAGTTGCATCTCCCTGTCTGGCTCTTAGCCACCTCCACTCCTCCTCAAAGCACACCTCTAAGTACTGTGTAGAACTGGGAAGCTTCAATTTCCATGAAAGGTGCCATCACAGAATGGCCTTCTCCATCTTTCCTTTAGGACTATGTTTTTATTTGTTTTTTGGACCATACCCAGAAATGCTTAGGGCTGACTCCTAACTGCTCAGAAATTACTCCTGACATTGTTCAGAGAATTGTTTGTGAAGTCAGGGATTTAACCTAGGTCAGCTGTGTGCAAGACAAGCAATTTGCTGGGTGTACCACCTGGTCTACCAGGCTATTCTTGATGACATCCCACCTTTCCTTCTTTGTTGCCCTCATCAGTGGCCACTCACATAGACCAAACACACCTCCCTCACCCCAGTGACCTTGCTCTACATTCCCCCTTGCAATTTCTCATAATGCCTCCCGATACTTACAACGAGAATCCCCAGGGGCCCACATCTTTCTACTAGAAACCTCCCTGATGAAATCTGGCTCTATATTCTTTTTTGTTTTGTTTTGTTTTGTTTCGGGCCCTGATGCTCAGGGGTTACTCCTTGCTAAGGACTCAGAAATTTCCCTGGCTTGGGGGGACCATATGGGACGCTGGAGGATCGAACGGTGGTCCTTCCTTGGCTAGCGCTTGCAAGGCAGACAGACACCTTACTTCTAGCGCCACTTTGCTGGCCCCTGGCACTATATTCTTTATTGCCTCTACCATGACTTTTATAGTCTCAGGCATTGGGTTACTATTATCCCTAGAGTTGCATAGATCCAAACAGATGCCAGATGCCAGATGTTGAACTCCTCTGGGACTCTGAAGTCAACAGTTTCTGTCCTTGAAACTGTTCATAGCCTAGTTCTTCCTAGGAGCACCCACTCACAGGTGAGGGCTCAAGTGCCATCAAACTATGATTGGCTTTCTGCAAAATGAACATCATGGTACACTGCTATTCTTTCTCACCGATGTTTTGAATAATTTGGGAGAGCCCCCCAAGTTTGAAAAGAACACTGCATTTCCAAAAAATATTGGTAATTTGGGGCCAGACTTATAGGATAGGGCTTAATGTGATTGCTTGGCATGCAGCTGACCCCAGTTAGATCCCTGACACTGAATATGGTCCCCAGAGCCCTACCAGGAATGATTCCTGAAAACAGAGCCAGAAGTAAACCCTGAACACAGCTGTGTAGCCCTAAACAACAACAACAACAACAACAACAATAATTTAAAAATAGTAAGTGGGAAAGGAGCATCCCTCTGTTAGGCAGAAAAAAATAGGATCTGCTTCAAGTATTTATGGAAAACAAATACTCATCCCAGAATTGCCTTGTACAGGATATTTGGAGAAATTCAACCCAAACCCCATCCTCTAGCCTTGAAATCTGAGTCAGTATTCCGTCTTCTTTTTTCCACTTAATCCTCTGTTTCCCCAACATACCTTTTAAGGGGAGGTGGTGTCCCTTACTGTCCATAGTACAGTACTCACTGCTTTCCACTCCTCATCTCCTTGCTTACCTCTTTGCTGCTGACAGTCAGCACAGCAACCAACTGGATGGAGACCTGAAGAGGAGGCATTTTGGAGACTGGAACAAAGGTAGCAATGGGCATCTCTGCCCCATTACAGAGAGAATGCTAAGATACCATGACAATAAGCTATGTGTATGTGTCATGAGACATGCCACTGGCAATGGGAAGGCCTCAAAAAGATAGTAGCAAATAAAACAAGGAGTGGAAGGTAGGTGATCGGAGGGAAACCAAGGCAGGAGAAAAGAAAGTCCAGCCCCAGAGCTCTAGCCACAGCCCTAATTTCTCCTGTCCTACTGAACTAGAGCATCCCATTAGCCCTTCTGGGGTCTGTCTGTCTCCTGCCCTGGAGAGGTTCTGAATGTGGTGTTCAAGTTGCTCATCTGGACATGCCCCATCAAAATCTAGATCTTCTGGGTTGAAAGTACAGGACAATGGGTAGGGCAATTTCCTTGTATGTGACTGACCTGGGTTTTATCTCAGAACCCAGTAGGGAGCCCTGAGTTTTTTTTAGGAATTATCCATGAATCAAAGCCAGCAGTAAGCCTGGAGCCTCACTGGGTGTGACAGACAAATAAAAAAAAAACAAATCTAGATCTTCCATTGCTGATGCAACTCTGATGGAAGCCTAGATCCTAGCGGGTCCTCCATCAGCCATCTCTTCACAAGGGCTTCAGGACCCACAGACAGAGCCCCAGTGAGGTCTGCTTTGCCTGAATGAGGGGGTCAGATCCTTGGGCAAGGTGGTTTCTTGATGGAGATTGTATTTGGGTTTTCTGTTGCATCTTCGCCCCCACAGTGGGGTGCAGAGGACTATCCATGGCCATAGAGCCTCTACTTCAGACCAGAAGGGACATCTTTCTCCACGGCCTGCTGTATTTTCAAGTACAAATTCACAAGCACATGATCAAACCTGGACATCAGAAAACAGCCATACTGCAGAAATCACCCTTTTAACTCCTCTTAGTCATTCTCTGACACCCCCCTCCCAAAGAAGACATTAAGAGAAAACAGAGAATTGTAAAAAAGTCAACAAGAGGAACCCCAATGAACTGAGCTAGACACCTACCAGCATGTCACCTCCACTGCTGACCCCCACCCCCAGCCAAACTCAAGTCCACGCTCCCATTGTGTCCCAAAGGTCACATGTCACTCAATGACTATTATTTAACCTAGGGTTCTGGTTCCTTTACTATTCTGATTATCAGTCTGTCCATGGAATGTGGAAGTTCAGTTAAATGGACGTTTCTAAAATAAAATTCCTGACTTGCCTAGCCCAGGAGATGAAGTCAGGGCGGGGTGAGGCAGGCTCACTAGAGGTGTATTCAGATGGATCCTAAGGCAGGGGCCAGGTCTGCTGTTGGAGTTTCCCATGTGTTGAACTGGGGCCTTAGGAAAGTGTATATGGACTCCAACGTATCACATTTATCCACAACCTGGGTGTAGGCCTGGCTTAGTGTGACAGGCACCACCATCATTCAAGAGAAACCCAGGTTCTAACTCTGAGCTCTGCCAACTGCTCCCATAGTTGTTACTCAGTTTCCATGAGCTCTAGTCTTATCTTTTGTCTCCTTGCTCTTCCCCCTTTATAACCTGAACTCTTCTATTGGTTTCTATTGGTTTCTCTAAAATGTCCTGAAATTCCTCTGGAATGTTCTTTACCTGCCTTTTTTAGATTTCTGCTCAGATATTTTCTTTTCAAGAAATTCTCCTTGGACTCACTTTAAGGACCCATCTGCTGCCCCTTTCCCTATCCCTCTCCATTCAACTCCTCCTCTGTCCTCATCACAAATTGTGCATGCAACTGTCATTTGTTCATGAACTATGTCTGGTGCCTCTTTTCAAATGGCAGGAATTGTCAGTTGAGGTCATTTCTGTATCTCCATCACCTGGGATAGTGTGTATCACATCACACTGGATGGGTGGGATGGAAGCAGTCATGTGAAAGAACACAGTATTGATGAAATCCAGGGTCAGACATGGACTCAGCTTTCTGCTCAGGGCATCAACTGTGCTTGGTAGACTTTGATATTCACTCCATACTTTTGGGGGCTCTTTTACCAGCCAAACTCATTTCTCCCAGTCAGGCTGCTGTGCTCACACTTGAGCAGGCAGGAAGGTCTGTGATCTGGCACCTTGATGAGCTTTGTGTATACTTTTATGCCTCAATCCTGGTCTCCAGCCAGTAGATTCTAGGTCTATGAGAAGGTTTCCATATGGAAACCAGAAACAAGGATGTGGGTGTGGTCCCCCATCCCCTGATAGTGATGGGTGTAGTTTGGTCCTGATGCGAGCAAGAGGATCCAGGGAAGCCTGCAATGAACAAACTACTCCACCTAACGCCTACCCTACTCCACCTAGCTTACCTCTTGCTGAAAGAGAGGCTGTGTATCGCCTTCTTCCTGGCAGCTGTCCTCAGCTTTTCTGCACCTGACCCTGCTTCCCCATGGAAACCTGCTTCCTTCCTTGTTATTCTTTTCTCCTCCAATGCAAGCATCTGGTAATAATATGCCTTTTTTTAAAAAAAATTATATTTATTCAGGCACCATTATTTATAAAGTTATTTATAGGTGGATTTCAGATATCCAGTTTTTCAACATCAATTCCAACACCAGTGTCAAGTTCCTTCCACCAATGTCCCATTTATCTACCCACCCACATCATCACAACCCTGCCTCTTTAATGGGCACAATTTTAAATTTGTTACTGTTATTTGGTTCTCTTGCTTTGTTTTGCTAGTTCCGTGATTTAGATATTAAATCACACCTCTCCACCCGTCCCTTACCCCTGTGGCATTCCTTCAGCCTCTCCCCCCCTCCACTCCCTTACAGTTTTTTTTCTTCTTATCAATAGCTCTATAGTTCAGGTTCTAAGATAATATAGGCATCTCCATTTGATTCTCTGCTTGGCCTTACCCTGTTCATCTATACACTACAGATAAGTAAGCTCACCTGATATTTATCTGTATTCCTCCACTTCCAAAATGATATCCTCTATCCAATTGCAGCAAATTGCATGACTATCCTTCCTTTTAGCTGCATAGTATTTTATTGTCAGGGTTAGGAGTAGAGTTATATACACCACAACTTTATCATCTACTTATCTACGATTAGACATCTTGGTTGATTCCATTTCCTAGCTATAAAAGCTTAAAGCTTATAGGCATTATAAGGATATATATATATATATATATATATATCATTTATATTACTAAAGGCTGCCAATGGATACAATGAGATATCACCTCCTGTGAAATGGTAGGTTGTGTGTTCCACAATCCCTAACAAGGGAGGGGGATTCCCATGCCCCAAGTCAGGGTAGGACAAGAGATGCAGCAATTCCAGTGCAGGAAATAATCCACACACAGTTGGGAAGAAATAGCAGGCCAGAAACTCACACTGCAAGCTGTTCACCCACAAACCAGTCGTTCCACCAATGGAATTATGAGCCAAGATGGCAGCTTCCCCTCTAGGCGTCCAAAGCAGCCTTTATTGGGAAAGACAAAGCCAACCCTCAAGGGGAGGGGGGTAAGCCAGAAGAGAAGGCAATGGGGAAACATCTTTTTTTTGTTTTGTTTTGTTTTGGGGTCACACCCGGCAGCGCTCAGGGGTTACTCCTGGCTCTATGCTCAGAAATCGCTCCTGGCAGACTCAGGGAACCATATGAGATGCCGGGAATTGGAACCACTGACCTTCTGCATGCAAGGCAAATCATTACCTTCATGCTATTTCTCTGGCCCTGGGAAACATCTTTTTAACATGAAAATCAAAGGAGCTAATTGAGAGACATCCAATTAGAAGGCAATATGAGGACCAATCGAAAGGTGTCTATCAACAACCTCCTACCAGTGAGAATGACACATATCAAAAAAAATCTAAGAACAATCTGTGCTGGTAGCAGTGTGGTAAAAAAAGAAACTCATATCCATGGCTAGTAGGAATGTGGTCTGGTTCAACCCCTGAGGGAAAGAGTATGTAGTATTCTCAGAAAAACCAGAACAGAGTTACCTGGAACCCAGAAATCTCACTGCTGGGTCTAGAATCCCAGGACACAAAATCATCCATTCAAAAGAACATCTGGGCACCAAATTTTCATAATATACAATGTTTATTCCCACTTGGTATTTACCAAACATCTTCCATGCATGAGCTCCTGGGCTCGTGGAAAAAAACCTACTGAAATCTCTGGTGTGAGAAGCAACCTTTGAACCCAGACATAGAGATTCTGTGTCCCCTCACCTGGTATGACTCCAATTCCAATCTCAGTCTCAGAAGAAGCAAACCAAGTGCCTGGTCCTCTATCCCCTCACCTGCCCTATATCTAGATTTCTCTTTTCACACACAGTCCTTTGAGATCAGTTCCCACTCAGAACTCATTTCCCAGACCCACCCATGCATGCTTCTACACATGGAGTCCCAACATCTGCAGAAATGGCCCTAGCAGAAATCCCTCTGACAACTCTATGGGTAAGCCACCTACAAAACAGACATCATCCAAAGGATGACTTCCAAGCCATCCTTTGCTCCAACTTCTAGAAAGAATCCTAGCACATTTGGTCATCTCCCTGCCTTCTAGCAGTGCCAAATGTGGCCAGTGAACTCATGGTGAGTTCTCAGTGAACATTCAGGGATATACCATTTCAGTGGGCACTTAGGAATGCACCTACACATAGCAGCAGAAACTTTTGATGTGCTTGAATTGATGGTGACTAAATGTAGGTGTAAAGCTAAATGTAAAGCTAAATGAGGATGGTGAGTTAGTCTTGCCTTCCCTTCCATGTTCAACCCCATCGGACTGCTGGTTATTTACTGAAAAGAGTGGAGATCTAATGATATGAGAGACCAGAGACTCAAGGACTTTCCCCACACACCCAGTTCCTCCAAGTCATGTTATTGAACCAGACATCCAGGAGCCATCCAATCTCACACACACACACACACACACACACACACACACACACACATACATAGAACTGCATGATGTGGCTCCTTGAGCCCCACTGGCTGTGGCCCTGGACCTAAAAAAAGAGAAAGAAAAGGAAAGGAAAAACTAGAAAATGCTGTTTTAGGCATTTTCAGGCCCTTGTGCCCCTGTGAAGGGCTACTGGAGAAGCACAGGCCATGTGCAAGCCCGTTCTCTGGAGGTACGAGCCTGGAGCCACCAACTTTCCTCACTGCCTCGAGCACCACCAACTCTCCTCACTGCCTTGGACACAGCAGGGGGGTATATCATTCCTCTGGGACTCAGTCTAAGTGGCCTGTGGTTTTGGTTTTGCAGCTCCTGACGGGCCCCCTCAGGAAGTCCACCTGGAGCCTATCTCCTCCCAGAGCATCAGGGTAACCTGGAAGGTAAGGGGCCTGTGGGTGTTCCTGCATCATGGGATGGGGGTAACAGGTCACTTGGCTAAGTGCTATGAAGCCAAAACATAAACATCTCCTGTAACCATGGTTCTGTCAAAGTCCGTGAAAAGCCTTAAGACCACACCTGCGGAGCCTATTGTAACAACCTTTCCAGCAAATTCTATAGGTGTAGGGTGTGTGCTGTAGGGTGGGCATGTCTCATTGTTCCTTGAATCCTGAGTGAATTTTAAGCACTAGGTTTCCCACAGATTCTGAAAAATGCCCATTGCCCACCTACTCCCTTCTTTCAGACCAGGATGACCTATAGTAAGGGCCTTTTTGGAGTATTTGGAGCAGCAATGGGGACCAGACCCTCTGATCCTCACTGGAACACAATGTTAGTCCGTTCACATGGGGCAGGGGAAACATTTGTGTTACATGTGTTGGTCTCCAGGCATGGTTCATAAGTCAGGATGAGTTCACATGGCTAAGAGTGAAAGGAGGTTGCAGCTCTGTGGACTGGAAGCTGCTTCTCATGTAGTGGGCAAAGTGGCTCTGCCCTGTGTGCAGCAAATCTGAGTGGGGCTTTGGTGTTATGTTCAAAGAGCTGGTATCAAAGCATCTGGACATGCTCCTCTCCCATGAAGTTGGGACATACTTCACTTACCTGGAATGCAGAACCGGGGCTAGAACCACTACCTGCAGACCCCTTTTCTCAGTTTAGTCTACGTCTTCTGGGCTGTACATTTTCTCTACCCTCTGCACTGTTGCTGGGGAGGGTGTAGAAGGCTGCAGATGCCTGCAGGGACTCAAGCGGGGATGAAAATTTTTGCCTCTGGTGCTGGTATATTCTGTCCTAGTCTCATTTTCAGAGCATCTAATGGAGCAAAAGGACTTTCCTGGCTGGGCAGGATGAATTAGCTCGAAGGATGAGCAAACTCAGTGCAGAGACCTCTGTTGCCCAACCAGAGATATGCTTGCCTATGTCAAGACTCATCCTTTACACTACCCTTGGGCACCAACCACTCTGCCAAACCTGGCTACTGGCCCCAGACTTTCCACCCAGCAGGAATCTATCAGCAAAACTGTACCAAGGTCCAGATGGTCACCATCTCTGCTTTGCTGCCTAACTTGCTAGGTGATCACTCTGTGAAGTTCTCAGGCTGGGGAACATCACTTCTGCTGTTTCAAGGGTTCCTTAAATGGGCTTTATTCAGTGGGCTTCACTCAGGAGGCTGTCAATGGCTGAATGCACTGTGTGGGCAGATGAATAAGTAGATGAATGAATGAATATCTTTGAGAACTGGACATGATGGTACTTGAGATTTAAGTGTTCCTAATAACTCTAGTGTGAGATCAGACCCTGCCATGGAGGGGCTGAGATGTGGCTGAGAGAGAAATGAGCCATGATTCACATATGTGAGGTCCTGAGCTCAATACCTGGCACTGGAATGGAAGGAGGGAGGGAGGAACAGGAATAGAAGAGAGGAAGGAATGAGGGAAGGAAGGGAGGGAGGAAGGAAAGAAGGAAGGACGGGAGGGAGGAAGGAAAGAAGGAAGGGAGGGAGGAAGGAAAGAAGGAAGGAAGGGAGGAAGGAAGGAAAGAAGGGATGGAGGAAGGAAGGAAAGAAGGAAGGAAGGAAGGAAGGAAGGAAGGAAGGAAGGAAGGAAGGAAGGAAGGAAGGAAGGAAGGAAGGAAGGAAAGAAGGAAGGAAGGAAAGAAGGAAGGAAGGAAGGAAGGAAGGAAAGAGGGAAGGGAAGAAGGAAGGAAAGAAGGAAGGAAGGAAGGAAGGAGGGAGGGAGGCAGAGATTTCTATGGCAAAGAAGGCAACTCAATCTCTCCAAACTCCATTCTATAATACATTGCTTCATGATACTATGAGCCCCAGAGTATACATTGTATTTCTCCAAGATGTCAATGTACCAGAGAGAACAGACCTGCCATTTTATATATGGGTTTGTACTATAACATATTGAGAAGACAATGGTAGGAATGATCCAATGCATTTAGATTCTCTTTACTCCAAATGAGACATTCATACACCTCACTGAATGGAAACTCCTGGAAGATGTTCAATTCAGTACACCATATTGAGTTATCTCAATCACAAGAAAGGTTCAGAAAGAGCTTTCATAGTCAGATATATTCTAATAATTAGAAAAATGCTCACCAGAGCTTTATTTAACACGTCCTCTAAAACAAGTGCAAATGCTTCTAAAGAAAAGACAAGAAAAGTGATGGTGAAGTTCATCTCCTAGCTCTTGGTTCCTACATTTTGAATATCTAAAGGCTTTGCCTAAGCAAACTCGATGGAATATTCCCTGGAAAAATTCAAAATCAGAAAGGATAAGTGAAGCTACAGAAGATTGGCAGCCATGTAACTAACTGATTGTGAACCTGAAATGTGTTCAACTAATGGAGACATCTTTGTTATTCTCCTTTCAGAAAATTCCTATTTTAGTCAGTCTCCCAAGTGCTCTCTCAAGAACCGCCCTTCCTACCATCTCATTTTCTCAACTCAACCCCTCACTCAGCTGGTCCCACTAGCCCTACACACACACACACACACACACACACACACACACACACACACACACACACACAAAACTACACAAAACTTGGGTTGACTACTCTTTGCATGGTCTCTCACAGTAAAACCTACACATTGGGGATATTTAATTGTCAAAGATCTCAAAAATCTTATTCAGAAAATGCAACTTAAGGTTGAGATCTTTTTCCTGCTGATATCAATGTTTTGCTTCGTTTAAAAGGGAGGTCATAGAGCCAGTCTTGAAAACAATAAAATTTTCAGTTGTCCAACTATTGTAGTGCTAGAAACAATTGTCAAGCCTTGAAGAAAATAACCTGTGTAGATTTTATTGCTTGAAATTGTCTCCTGAGACATCATCTCAAATGAGCCATATTGGGGGGAAAAAAACATGGACATCTTGACCAATACAAATAAAAGGTATTGAAGATGATTAACTTTCACTGATCAGAAGAATGCTTTTTATTTTTATTTTTCATTAAAATATTTTTTGGGGGGTTTTGGTTTTTGGGCCACACCTGACACCTAGCAGCACTCAAGACTTACTCATGACTCTGCACTCAGAAATCGCTCCTGGCAGGCTCAGGGGACCATATGGGATGCTGGAGATCAAATCCAGATCCATCCCAGGTTGGCAGCATGCAAGGCAAATCAGCCCCATTTTATTTTTTGTTTTGTTTTTTTTTGGGGGGGGGCACACCTGTTGATGCTCAGGGGTTACTCCTGGCTATGCACCAGAAATCACTCCTGGCTTGGGGGACCATGTGGGACACCAGGGGATCGAACCACGGTTTGTCATAGGTCAGCTGCATGCAAAGCAAATGCCCTACTGCTGTGCCATCATCGCTCCAGCCCCAGCCATTTACATTTAATTTTTAATTAATTTTTTTCATTAAATCACCAGGAGATGCAGTTACAAAGTTGTTTGTGATTGAGTTTCAGTCATACAATGTTCTTCACCAGGGGATATTTCCCAGTGGCAATGTCCCCAGTTTCCCTCCCACTAAACACTTTAAACTGGACCTTCCATCTTCACAATCCCAACAACCAAATTCTAACAAACAAATCACCATTACAAGCCATTAAACATTATAAGAGAGTTCTAAACTCTCCTTGAAACAAAGTGGTCTATTTTCATGACCTTCTTAGCGATGGTTTCATAAACCATGCTCTGCCATTAGAGTTAAATTCCTCTTTCCATCAGAATTGACCAGCTGCAGGGAAAATATGTCATCTCACCTGGGATTTCCTGGTCCTGGAGGTTCCTGGAAAAGGCATCTGAACATTTACTCTGTGCCAGGTATTGCTCCTAACCCTAGCTCGTGTAATGTCCTTTGACCTGCGCTCTGGGTATACCCAGTGTGGCACAGAAGAGGATGCTGAAGCTGGGGTAATTGACACAGAATTTGGGAGCATCTATTCAACACCATGCCAAATACAGCGCTTGGGCTCAGGCTCTGTCCCCACCATGGTCCATGAACTACTGAGTGCAGGGCTGAAGACTGGCTGGGGGCACAGTTAGGGCTAAGAATATGTGCCCTCACCATGTGCTAAATTTTATACTCTGCCCCAAATATGGGAGAAAATAGACCAATGTACAGTTTTACCTATTATCATTATCTTTCCAGGCTAGAATCCTAATCTCTGTGTACATTAAAAGATTTTTCTTGACATTAATTTGGCTTTATTTTAAAATGTTTATTTTAGGGCCAGAACAGTATAGCACAGTGGGTAGGGCATTTGCCTTTCAAATGGCCAACCTTGGTTCAATCCCTAGCATCCCATCGTGTCCCCCGATTATGCCAGGAATGAGTTCCAGCTCAAAAATGCCCCCAAACAAAACAAAAACAAAAAATGTTTATTCTATTTATCTTGACTTTTGTGCCACACTTTTTTTGCACTCGGGGATCATACCTGGAATGCTTCAAGGGAATGTGTGTGGTACCGGTGATGAAACCCGTGATGGTCACCTGAAAGACAAGAACCTTAACCATTGCACTATCTCCCCTATCTCCACATTGGCTTCAGTTTTTAGCTCTCATGTCAATCCTTTGTGAAGGAAAAATTCTGAAGGTTTGAGTTTGTAATATGAAGGGTTCCTTGTCCCTCAAAGAGGTTGGTGACTGCTTATGACAAATCCCATTAACCGGCATGTCTTATAAATAAAAGGAAGAACCATCCCTTGACATAGAGACAAGCCTGACCTCTTTCAGGATAAGAACTAAGAAGACAACAAAATAAGTCTGATTTACCAACCTCTTGGTCATCCTCAGAGAAAAGAACTATTTATTCTCTCTCCACTTAATGCATTAAATAGTTGGATTGACCATACTCTAAGAGGGGCCAGAGACTTGGCTCAAAGAGCTGACCCCCTACATGTCATGGTCCCCTGAGCATTACTAGGAGCAGCCTCCTGAGCACAGAGCCATGAGTATGCCCTGAGCACTACCAATCTCATCTCCCCAAACAGTGCTCAAAAGACTTGTATTATTTTACTGATTTTTATAAGCTTCGGAATCCACTGTTCTTGGAGAACTAGTTGGAAGATGTTCTAGGGAGGACCATAGCATTACTCCCATAACCCCACCGTACATGTGCTGAGAGTCTCTGGGAGAGAATGAGGGTCTCACCTTCCTTAGGAAACTATATTCTCTGAGACAGCAGGTATGCGCCCTCATCTAAGGTGAACAGCTCTCTAATCACAGACTCCAAATCAGATGCACATATGGATAACAGGGAGGAAAAAAAGATCAAACAAAAAAACAAAAATCAAAGCAAACATGCTATAACCCATCAAGGTTTCCAGACTCATGCTCCCATCACCAGTGTCCTAGTCTCATTGTCAAGTCCAGCTTTAAAGAATGGCCAAAGCCTCTTCATGGGTAGATCAGTTCCCCTTTCTTTGGACACATTCTTCTGACTCCTGAGACACCATGTCTGGCAGAGTGCTTTGTGACTGCAAAGTCATGCCCTGTTAGTACTCAACTGGAAGCTTCTTCCCTACGGTGCTGGTCTTGGAAATTCTCATTTTTTATTTACTTTACAGATTGGAGTCACCAGCTCCCACTTATCTCTGTAGCCTTTTGCATGACCAACCCCTCCACTTGGCTACCCTGCTTATGCCCAGGGCACTTATTTCCTCTAGAAGAAACCTGAGTTTTATCTCCCCTCTGGTGGAGCCATGTACTGTATAGTTGGGGCCAGCCTATGCTCACAAAGATACCATCTTTCAGATCCCTCTGGGGATTCCTCAGCATCCCCAATGCCACATATTTAGGAAAGCTAATGCAGTGAGCTCCCATTTTTCTCCAGAGGGTTGTCTCTGCTAGGTTTCTGGCCACACACACCCCATGGTCCCATAGAAATCTCCTCTGCAGCCTTCTACCCCACCCTTTCTCTCCCTCTTCTGCACATATGCTCTCTTTGCCTCACACTTCTCCTTGCCTATCTTCAACCTCAAGAGTTTCTCTTCCAATTCCTGTTTTTGCAGAGGTGCAACCTGACTCTACTAAGCTGTGACAGTGACTAGTCTCTGCTGCCCCTCCATATAGTGAGGTGATGTTAGCAATAGTGACTGACAGAATCTGGCAGCCAACACATCGTCTCATGCCCCTCTGGTTAGCAGAGACATTTACAGAGTGGAAGTGGACCAAACAGAGCTCAGTCTGCGCATGTGTTCTGCATTCCTTTGTTAGGTCTTGGGCAGAACGAATGGGCTTGGTTACTCAGTTACCAGGGAGATAGATTCAGATCATCAGAATTCAGAATGAAGAGGGTTCCAGCAGCAACAGCTACTCGAATGCTTACTGGTTGGATGACAAGCAGGAGTGCATGCAAGAAGGATGGAATGAATGGATGAGTAAATGGATGAATAAATTACTCATGGGATGAATGAGGAAACGGATGAATCAGTGGGTGTGAATAATTTAATGGGAAAATAAGAGAATGAATGATTCTGTTAGATGAGTGAGTGAATGGTTGAATGAATGATGGGATGAGTGAGCAAATGGATAAATGAATGATGTGGGATGAGTGGGTAAATAGGTGAATCGGTGAGCACGGATAATACAATTTGAACAGAGATAATAAATGACTCAATAGAGGAGTGAGTGAATAAATGGGTGAACCGATGGATGAGTGGATTGGTAGATGGGTGAGTCAGTAGGTGGGTGAGTGCATGGAAGTCAGCAGGTGATTACTTGAATAAATGAGTGGATGAGTGAGTGAATGGATGGATGAATCAGTGATGGGTGAATCAATGGGTGGATGAGTGAATAGAAGACTCAGCAGGTGACTACTTGAAGAAATGAGTAGATGGGTGAATCAGCAGATGGATGAATCAGTAGGTGGGTGAATGAGAGAATCAGCAAGTGACTCGTTGAATAAGTGAATGGATGAAAAGTGAATGGATGGATAGTCAGTGATAGGCAAATCAGTGGGTGGGTGAGAGAACAGAAGACTTGGCAGGTGACTAGTTGAAGAAATGAGTGGATGAAAGAGAATGAATGGATGAATCAGTGATGGGTGAATCAATGGGTGGATGATTGTAAAAAAGAATTAGCAGTGTCTAGTTGAAGAAATGAGTGGATGAGTGAGTGAATGGGTGTGAATGAGTGAGTGAGTGGCTAAATAAATCAGATGAATAATGAGTGAATGGATGTAAGATTGGAAGAGTCCATGGAGAGGATATGTCTTCCAGACATAAGGAATTTAGGGTCCTGTATTAAAGCAGTCAAACCCCACATCAGACTACAGGAGGCTGTTGGGAAATGTTTACAATCCTGGTCTGAGTCACACGCCCAGGCTGTTTCCTTCTCCCCTGCCAGCATGAATTGAAACTGGTGTCTCATCCACCATGGAAGTTCTTGGCCCTTGCACACAATGCTGTTCTGATGTTTCTCCTCCTTGCTGCCAGAGCACTTAAGTGGTGCTGCAGACACTAACCCTAACTCCTGAACCCTAACTCCTGCAGTCCCTTGATTCATCACACAGGGGGATGAGACCTGCCTCTTAGTGGTGCTGGTTGTGATGCAACCTGAGTTGGTCTGGCCTGGCGGTCAGGCCCTCACACTGCTGCCCTCTCAGGGGGGCCACAAGTCCATCATGCACAGGGATGCAGGTGAATGTGGCATTGCTCCTACCTCGCCCTTTTAGCCTCCCTTTGCTGCCTGACACCCACTGAACCTGGAGGATTTTGTGTTCTTTTTTTGTTTGTTTATTTTTGTTTGGGGGTCACACCCAGCAGCACTCAGGAGTTCCTCCTGGCTCTACACTCAGAAATTGCTCCTGGCAGGCTTGGGGGACCATATGGGATGCCAGGATTTGAACCACCATCCTTCTGAATGCCTTACCTCCATGCTATCTTTCCGGCCCTGATTTCGCATTCTTTCTTGCACTCATTCCTTCATTTTCTGCAGACAGAGACCAAAAAATCTAGGTGATTCAAACCACTGGAAAACACATTCTTCAGGGTCAAACTCAATGTGGCCCCACCTGAGGCCAGTTTAGGGCTGCCATTTTCCAAAGCTAAGCTCTCACATCAGACTGTTCACATCATAATCTTCTGGAGGTTTGTTTACTCCTGTGCCAGCATGTCCTTAGTAAGACCTGACTTGGGCCCCCCCAATTTTTCTGACTTGCTCTCCACCCCCGACATGGTCTTCCTGGAAGGATTGATGTGTTCTGCTCTCATTGACCCTGAGGCCCCCTGATCTATTCCCCACACCTCAGTGCCTGTTGCTTTCTCACAAGATGGCACCTACTTAACAAGACCACCCAACCTTGAACTCCAGGGAAGCCCTCTCTCATAAGCTTATCTAGGGATTCTTCTGGAGTACCTCCTCAGCACATACACCCTAGGTAGAATGCCCCCTTCTGAGGTGCCTGGGTGAGACTAGTAACCAGTCTACAGAGTTGGCATTGAATACCCCGTGATCAAGCAAGCAGGGTGGGGGCCACCAGCTGCCAACCATGGGACACAGAGCAGGAGGCTGCAAGAAATACACAGAAAATGTACAATGAAGACCCCTCTACTCCCATAGCACCCAGGAAATGAGGAAGGGCGGGAGGTCAGGCTTAAGTAAATACAGGGGAAATTTTTCCATTCACTTCGACAGAATGACTCAATGTGCAGTGCTATTGAAAGGCTACATTCTGCTGTGGATGCTCCTGGCTCTGCCTGGCGGGAGCTGATGACACTGGCTTTGAGCCAAGTCCCCTCACCTGCAGTGGAAGGGTGGGGAGCAGAAATAGCCCCTGGCTGTGGTTCTGGAGAGATGTTTTGCTTTCATGGTGCCTCCATGTACCACCTGAGCATGACCACTTCTGTCCAGGGTCCTCAGACCAGCTCTGTGGTCCATGATCTTACAGCCAATTTGGACAGACCCACACAACCACACAGACCCTGGCAGCCAGCTCAAATGACATGCAGGGCGCTGCTGTTGTCATGGAGATGAAGAGAGCTTTCTGGAAGGGAGTGGGCAAGCTAGAAGGCTGCCTGCAGCTGGAGGATGAGAGATGGCTACTTGGGGAGATTGCAGAGAGAAAGAAAATGTCAGGGCTGAAGGGAAGGGGGCACAGGGGCCCAGATAGCAGGGAAATGAAGCAAATGGAAAGAGTTTGGGATTGTGACAGGAAATAAATACAGCATAGAAAAGCAACCCCTACTGAGGAATGAATGATGTTTAGTGAAGACCAGTTCTTCACTGCCATTTGTTCACTGGGATTGGAAGGATAGCACAGCACAGTTCTGCCAGGGAAGGTTGTAAGGAGTCCAAAAAGACTCTAAAGTACTGAGTTACTGAATACAGGGAGGAGAGACATCTTCTCCACTTGTATGTTTGTTGGATTTAGTTTCATTGCCAATTCACTTACATTCCAAAGTCTTTCTTAATGCTGAGGACAAGTGCCGGGTGAGATGGGCTGTAAACAGCAGGTCTGCCTAAGTGATCTTCAAGCAACTGTCCTTGAATGGCACTTGAGTACTTGCAGGTTAAAAGCACCTCCTGGGATAGGCTGAACACATGAGCAAATTCTCTGGCATCTGCTTTATTTATTTTTACTTTAGTTAAAGAAAATGTATCACATAGTTGACATAGTTGACCATAATACACTTGCTTCCAGATAAATGAGAGCAAAAGTTATTTAAAAAGGAATAGAAAGAAAAAGGGAAAAACTAAAGAATTTTTTTAAAAAGAAAGACAAAGAATGGGGCTGGAGTAATGGTGCACACAGTAGGGCATTTGCCTTGCACGAACTAACCTAGGACGGACCTCGGTTCAAGCCCCCGAAGTCCCATATGGTCCCCCAAGCCAGGAGCGATTTCTGAGCACATAGCCAGGAGTGATCCCTGAGCGTCACCAAGTGTGACCAAAAACCAAAAGTATGAAAGAAAGAAAGAAAGAAAGAAAGAAAGAAAGAAAGAAAGAAAGAAAGAAAGAAAGGAAGGAAGGAAGGAAGGAAGGAAGGAAGGAAGGAAGGAAGGAAGGAAGGAAGGAAGGAAGGAAGGAAGAAAGAAAGAAAGAAAGAAAGAAAGAAAGAAAGAAAGAAAGAAAGAAAGAAAGAAAGAAAGAAAGAAAGAAAGAAAGAAAGAAAGAAAGAAAGAGAGACGGAGGGAGGGAGGGAGGGAGAGAGAGAAAAGAAAAGAAAGAAAGAAAGAGAGAGAGAGAGAGAAAGAAAGAGAGAGAGAAAGAAAGAAAGAAAGAAAGAAAGAAAGAAAGAAAGAAAGAAAGAAAGAAAGAAAGAAAGAAAGAAAGAAAGAAAGAAAGAGAGACGGAGGGAGGGAGGGAGGGAGGGAGAGAGAGAGAAAAGAAAGAAAGAAAGAAAGAAAGAAAGAGAGAAAGAAAGAAAGAAAGAAAGAAAGAAAGAAAGAAAGAAAGAAAGAAAGAAAGAAAGAAAGAAAGAAAGAAAGAAAGAAAGAAAGAAAGAGAAAAGAGAAAGAGAGAAAGAAAGAGAGAAAGAAAGAAAGAAAGAAAGAAAGAGAAAGAGAGAAAGAAAGAGAGAGAGAAAGAAAGAAAGAAAAGAAAGAAAGAAAGAAGAAAGAAAGAAAGAAAGAAGAAAGAAAGAAAGAAAAGAAAGAAAGAAAGAAGAAAGAAAGAAAGAAAAAAGAAAGAAAGAAAGAAGAAAGAAAGAAAGAGAGAGAGAGAGAGAAAGAAAGAGAGAGAGAGAGAGAAAGAAAGAGAGAGAGAAAGAAAGAAAGAAAAAAGAAAGAAAGAAAGAGAAAGAAAAGAGAGAAAGAAAGAGAAAGAAAAGAGAAAGAAGAAAGAAAGAGAGAAGAAGAAAGAAAGAAAGAAAGAAAGGAAGAGAGAAAGAAAGAAAGAAAGAAAGAAGAAAAGAAAGAAAGAAAGAAAAGAAAGAAAAGAGAGAAAAGAAAGAAAGAAAGAAAGAAAGAAAGAAAGAAAGAAGAAAGAAAGAAAGAGAAGAAGAAAGAAAGAAAGAATGAAAGAAAGAAAGGAAGAAAGAAAGAAAGAAAGAAGAAGAAAGAAAGAAAGAAGAGAAAGAGAAAGAGAAGAAAGAAAGAAAGAGAGAAAGAGAAAGAAAGAAAGAAAGAAAGAAAGAAAGAAAGAAAGAAAAAAGAAAGAAAGAAAGAAAGAAAGAAAGAAAGAAAGAGAAAGAAAGAAAGAGGGACGGAGGGAGGGAGAGAGAGAGGAAAGAAGAGAAAGAAAGAAGAAAGAAAGAAAGAAAGAAAGAAAGAAAGAAAGAAAGAAAGAAAGAAAGAAAGAAAGAAAGAAAGAAGAAAGGAAAAAGAAAGAAAAAGAAAGAAGAAAGAAAGAAAGAAAGAAAGAAAGAAAGAAGAAAGAAAGAAAGAAAGAAAGAAAGAAAGAAAGAAAGAAAGAAAGAAAGAAAGAAAGAAAGAAAGAAAGAAAGAAGACAAAAGTACAGTGGCAAGCAACTTTGTAAAAATTTGTGTCTCTCCAATGAAGTCATTAATACAATGGCAAAAGGTTTAGTAAGTTCTTGCTAGCTGTTCATTCTGTTACATTGGAGTGTTCCTATAGGGATGACAGCCTTAAACAAATGAAGTTGTCTGGAAATTCAAAGCACTATTACTGATATTGAGGCTTTTGTGGGGCATGTTCTCAGCTGCCAGGCCTTCTAGAAGAAGAATGCAGGGGGAAGGGTGCCCACGCTCGCCCAAAAGAAGCCCTGGTAACATCAGTCCACATACCTAACTTCAGTGTACCTGAAGTTCTGTCAGATTGGTGTCTCTGCAGAAAGTGATAGAGGGGTGGTGAGGCAGGCCATAGGCAAAGTAGTGATTATGGATAATGAACACAGCAGGCCTGGCTTCTATTTTAAAAGACAAGGATGTCCTTGCCCCAGCAAACTCATTTCTTGGGAAGCTATTCCCCTCCTGGTGATCTCATAGGCACAAAGGCTGGATCCTTCTAAACTTTGCCTCTTGGGAGCTCTGTCAACACATGGGTACTGTGCTTAGAGACAGGATGGAAGGGAGCATTCATTTGGAATCCAGTGCTCCCAAGAGCTCCTCCTCTACCCATGAGTCTAAACTCGGAGATTGGTGGGTTCAGGCTTGTGGGTGTACCTATTTAAGACCCTAGACCCACCCTTTTCTGGGAGGGGTCTTGGGAACCGGATAGTAGGTGTAACTTTACCTGCGAGCCCCTCCCATTCCTGGGAGGGGTCTGGGAAAAGGTATATAAGGCTTGAACCAAGGGAATTCGGCCCTTTTGGCTTTTTGCCCCTTTTGGCTCTTTGCCCGTTCTGCGCTGCTGGGCGCTCTGGCTTTTGGGTTTCTGTGTTCTGGTCTTTGACCAGCATGGAGCCCAAAGGGAAGATGGCTGAAAGGAGTTTAGATGCAGGGCCAAGAATAACTAGTGCTTAAAAGGTTATGAGATAGGCCACACACATGTGGTGAATAGGGCATGAATAAAGTTAATGCTTCCTGAAGCCTGCCTGTGAGTGAGTCTTGATTACGCCGATTACCTGGGCCTGAAATCCGCCAGCTGAATGGGGATAAAGCCACGTGGCTGGGGCCTAAGCACAAAGGCCTCCATCCATCGCCATCCAGCCCCATCGTTAATTATTTCATGCTACACAGGCTCATCTCCACATTTACCTGCCCTGAGCTGGTCTATAAATCCACAGCTGAGCCTCAACTTCCACTCTCAGGTGGATCAAAACCATTAGAGTTTCTCCAAATCACCCATGAGAAAGTGGATTGATCCCTGAGCTGGTGAATCATTATTCCTCAGAAAGTTCTAGTTTGGTGTTTAAAGGAGAGACTCTCAGTCTGTCTCTAATGCTTGTGTCTCTCTTAACCTCGGGACAGGACATCATGTGCCCTATCCCTTCACTTCATGGTTCAGACACTGAATCTCTCTGGTCCTGTCCCACCTGCAGTCTAGGTTGACCTGGTGCTGGTCCTCTGCAGTGCTCTGTGCAGTGTCTGCCTTCTGGTCTGAGATCTGCAGCTGAAATCCTAAAATTAGCACCCCCTACTTGGGCCCTGCCACTCTAGGACCTGTCCCTGGGCCACAAAGGGCCACAACCCAGTAGCTTCCTGTCCTCTTGGCTTTACTTAGTTCTCTGGCCACAACCATACTTGTATGAGTCTCCAAATTCTTGTCTCCATAAAATGCAATTAGGCCTGGAACCTTTCATATTCCTACACTTCCTGAGCCAATTCCCTGGCCTGATCAGTCTTTCCAAAGAGACCTGTGCTTCCTGCTGTATCTGCCAGGAAATCTTGGGTGGAAACTGTCTAAAGTAAAATTGGACTCTTCAGCTTGCACATGAATAATAGAGCTTAAACAGTGCTTGAAGATGGCTTGAAGGCTATAGCACATGGCTGGCAGCATGAGATCCTGAGTTTCATCCTGGCATCACAGGGCATGTCTAGTTGCACTACTGGATGCCCAAGCATGGATGGACCCAGGTAGCATCTTGTCACCAGGCCTTAGCACCAAAATTGCCAGAACCCCGTTGCTGTCCTAAGTATCATGGGAAGTGGCTCCCCTAACTTTGAGCATCACTGGGGAGACCAGACCTCCCGAATGACCTTCTAGTGTCACTTTATCAACCTAATTAGCAAGTTTTGGGAAATGGATATAGTTTATTTTAGCCTTTATGGGTGGTAGCTACTAAATTCAATTCTGAGACATGTCTGAGTTAGAATTTGAACTGCTATCCTTGAGACACTGGTCGACCTTCCATCTGCAGAAGAGGTGAGGGAGATGTTTGTAACTGGCATGGAAAAAAGTGGAATGTTGGCAGAAACCTGCTCCATGGATTGGAGAGACACATGTTGTAAAGTCAATCCCCACGTTGTGAAATCACCACACAGACATATCTCCACCTCCAGGCAGATGGGTCTGAAGAAGCACGGTAGTGGTGAAGAATTAATAAACCAAACTAGTCAGGAGAGAGTCATGTAGTCTGTGTCTAGTGGTCTCTCTATGTGCCAAAACAGGACTGACTCACTTTGCTTTATTCTCAGTACAATTTCAACTAGGTTGGGAGAATGGAGTAAAATCCAGAAAGATTTTTACATGTCAAAGGGATAGGTTTAAAGTAAAGAGAAAAATGGGGAATGTCTTTGCTTTGGATTTTTAGCTGGGTGTCATCTTACAACATGTGTAGGAGGCAGAAATGGTCAAGATGTTGACTATGAAGTTATGGGAGTCGTGATGTTGGCACTGGCACAGATGGAGTTGGTGGCCTACGTTGGTGCTGGTCATGTCAGGGATGAGGAAAGCTCCTTTTCTACTATTTCTATAATGCTTACCACTTTTCCCCTTAACAAACCACTTCTGAAAGTTGAATCCAATAAATCAACGTAAAAATCGAGAAATAATCATAGGCTTTCTTCACACAGCATTTCTCATAAAAATTAATTAGGCAGCCTCCTTACTCCCAATAACAAAAAATATGGTTAAGTAAAATAAATTATCTTTGTACAGAATATGATTTTGGGGGACTAGGAGGACTGTATGGGAGATGGTTGTAGCATCATTTTATTATAATTATTTGTTGGAGTAACTCGTTTTTACTCTATTCAGGATAATTTTTTGCTCGTGCTTCTCCCTTGTGGACTAGAAGTACCTCTGGATTGGTTCCCTACCTGTTCTTCACCAATGGGGGTGGTCCTACTCTTCCCATAAGGACTTTGGATTGTAGGGTCCAAGTTGACACTCGAGTTGGAGCTGAGAGTCAAAGGCCACCTCCTATAAAGCAAGGTGCAAAAGGGAGTTTATTCGGCTAGCCAAGTTCCAAGTCTCATCCAACCAGCGTACATGACAAGGACCTTGATTCAAATCTCCAAACAGTTAGGATAGGAATTTACAAGCTTCAACAATTCAAACATTTCATTGGTTAATACAAGCATTTCATCCTTCATCACATACATGATTGGCCTATTTCCATTTGCACACAAGACACATCATTCCTTTGCTGGCTCAACTTTGTGTTAAGGAGTCCAATTCCAGTGGAACATTCTGGACCCACCTAAGGAAGCCCTCTATTTCAGCAAAACAGGAAGGCTCTTGACCTTTAGAGGGTCATTCTGCAGTTTTATCTCTGGGCTAATTCCCTCTGCCTATGGGAAAGTATTAAAGTAGAACAATACTGTGAGCTTGGACTTTTGACCAAGTGACTTTACTGGGACCACCTTGGTCCTAGGCCCAAGAGCCTTTGGTTCTCACAGGATCAGAGAGACTGCTTGTGGTTTCAGTTCCATAGTAAGCCTGTCTGCCTGCTGGTATCTTTTGCTTGCTAGTAGATAGCTTGTGGTGGAAGTTCCTGAACTTGTTTTATCTCTCCAACCTTGTGTGCATTATTTTATGTGTGTATGTTGCTTTCAGACCCACGTTCCCCAATTCTCCTAAGAATGGGGCATAAGACTTCCACTACAATTGTTATTTTATTTGTTTTGCTTTGGGGTCATACCTGATGACACTCAGGGGTTACTCCTGACTCTGCTCAGAAATCACTCTTGGCAGGCTTGAGGGACCCTAGGGATACTGGGAATCAAAACTGGATTGGCTGCATACAAGGCAAACAGCCTCCCCACTGTGCTCTGGCCCTTGTATCATCTCTTGAAATGAAAATAACTAACAGATTCCAGTGTTCAAAGACAACCTAACAACAGAGACAATGAATGAGCCTTCACCTTTGCTTAAAGTGCAGTCTACACACACACACACACACACACACACACACACACACACACACACACACACGACAATGCCATAGCCATGGAGGCTGTGGGCTCAATTCCCAAGCCAAACCAGCATTTTTCTATACCACACACTTTTCAGAAACCCCTGTTTCTGCAAATATATATATATATATATATATATATATATATATATGCAGAAATATTATATTTCTGTCCTTCCAGAATGACCTAGACAAAAATGTAGTTATTAGAAGAGAAGAAGTCAAGAAGGTACTGTTTACCTAGAATGAATTATGGAAACTAAGCAGAAGCACCTTCACCATCTATTATAATTAAGCTCATTAGAATGTGGTTCCACCCACTGGGCCCAGGACCAAGAAGATCTGACTGTCCCAAACACACAGACTCCAGGAAAGAGGAAACTCCCTTCCCAGTCACTTGGCAGCCAGTAGGCCCTACTACCTGTAGGACTCCGGCCCAGTGGGTGTTGGATCTAATCATTTCATGTCCCCATTTGCTGCTCCTATCTACACTTCCTTCCCGGGCTGCTCCCAGACCCCACCCTGACCTACTAGCAAACCTCACCAGAAGTCAGTTGAAAAGTTAGAATATTTAATGCTCATGAACCCCTTAGAATACATCCGTGAAGATATAGTTGACATTGAGAGCAATGAAATTATCTTTCAAAACTTTCAAGGTGTTTGCCTTGCATGCAGAAGGATGGTGATTCGAATCCCAGCATCCCATATGGTCCCGCAAGTCTGCCAGAAGTGATTTCTGAGCATAGAGCCAGGAGGAACCCCTGAGCACTGCTGGGTGTGACCAAAAAAAAAAAACAAAAAATAAACTTATGATATGCCTTGCATGTGGCTGACCGTGGTTCTGTCCTGAGCATCCATCTTATAGGGTTCCACGAGCTTGCCAAGACCAATTTCTGAGTGAGTGCAGAAATAGGAATAACCCATGAGCACCACTAGGTGGGGCCCAAACAAAACCCCCCCAAAAATAAAATTATATGAAAGGAGCAGATTGATAGTAGAAGGGATAAGGCACTTGCCTTGAATGTGACTGACCTGGGTTCAATCCTTGGCATCAATATGGTCTTTCCTATGAGCATTACCAGGAGTGATCCCTGAGCACAGAGCTAGGAGGAAGCCCAGGGCATTACTAGGTCTGGTCCAAGCCCCTAAATCAAACTATGTAAAATAGGTTTAATGTCTATATTATCCATTTGATATATAGATGATTTTTACAGGAACTTAATTGGATTGATTTATTCCCTGATATGCATGAACTTCAGTGGCGGCAGAAAACAATGTTTATGATATTGAATTCTCCAAAGCAAGGATCATTAGATCTGATTTCAAAACAAACTGCAAAGTCATCTCTGTCACTCATCAGTGCAAAGTAAAATAGGGGCGGGGGCAGATCCCTGCAGACCAAAGCCCAGTTTTGGTCCCCACCACAGGACCAGGTGCTGTTTCTCTGTGTTTCTGTTTCTGACTCTTTGATCCAGCACATTCCTATGCTGCTGTGTTCCTCATTCCCTCATGCTTCTATTAATAGTGCTCTGCTTTGAAGTGGAGAGATAGTACAAGGGTAAGGTGCTTGATCCCCGAAACCCCATAGGGTCCATCAGGAGTGATCTCTGAGCACAGAATCACGAGTAAGCCATGAGCACAACAGGTGTGGTTCCAAACAAAAATAGTGTTCTGTTTTGTGGGGTGGCTCCAGACTCAAGTGTAAGATGAAAATTGGGGAGCTGGATCCATGGCACACCAGGAGGGTATTTGCGTTGCGTTGCATGTGGCTGACCTGGGTTTAATCCCCCCACCTCCTATATGGTCCTCAAGAGTCTGCCAGGAGTAATTTCTGAATGCAGAACAAGGAGAAACCTCTGAGCACCCCCTGGTGTAAAAACAACCCTCCCAAAAAAGATGTATATTTGGCAACAATGGCTGTGTGCATTGCTACTTTAGTACTGACTAACTAATTCTGTTCTTCAATGACAGCATTAATCGACTAATTTTGGACTAGTATTAAATGTGTGAACCTCTACAGGGATGCAACATCTATGGTCCATCCTTGTGAATGCCACCAGTGGCCCACAACAGCATCATATTAAAGAGAAATGTGACTTCACTCCCCTTACACAGCTCAGACGAATCCCTAGATATGCAGAGATCCCTGGTCTCCAGAGAGGCAGCTTATAGGCAGCTCAGACACTTGAAGAAGCCTTTACTAGGCTCACACACACACATACACACACACACACACACACACACACACACACACACACACACACACACACCTTCTGCACCTCCTACTTTGTGCTGGTGATCAAATTCTGCTCTCCCACCCTGCTCACCTGCCTTTCCCCTGTGCCCAGCCCCAGGGACCTCTCCTGCTCCCTGAGAGCTCCAACTCTCCCCACTTCCACCCAGCCCATCCAGTGGTTCTCTTCTTCTCCCCTGACAATTTCCTGTGCTCTGTGCTGAAATGCATATTTAATCATATGCATGAACATGCTCAAACATGCTCCCCACACATGTGATGTGTTGCACACCCTCATTCTCACATCACACACATGCACACTAATTCTTGCACTGCAAACACCTCTACTGCAGACATGGGCACATGCTCATGCTGCACACAAATGAACACACTCATGCTTACACATGCGTCACACTCATGTTGCAGGTATGTGCACTCACACTTGCACTATGTACACCTGTACACATGACCACTCGCACTCATACTACGTATACACTAATGCTCATATGACATGTCAGTGCACATACTTACACTTGTGTTACACACACATGAACACAACCTGCATTGCAAGCTTGCGTTGAATATTGGCATGCGTATAATCACAGAAACTGAACAATGATACTCACGCCATCAAGAGCCAGACTCTGACCAATACACATTCATGTGAATTTACTCACACATTTACAGATACACTCCGGGGGGCTTGCATACACACACACACACACACAAACACACACACACACACACACGTATTCTGAGCTCCCCTCTCGGGTGTGGGGAGGAACTATACACCCTGTGTTCCCCCAGGTAACTCTGTTCTCCAATCATGTATACATAGACCCATTTTCTGAGAAAAGGTCCACCATGCCGGCCTGACATCAGCATTGTGGGCTTGGTGGGGCCCCTCTCTCCACCACTCGAGGCTCCCCCTTAGTGCTCCTGTATCAGTACATAGGTCGGGTCACCTTTGGACACCCCCAGACTGATTTCAAACTTTGGTTTTCAACTATAGCCCGGATATCATGGTTAGAGTCTACATTTATGCTTTTGTGAACAATACCCCTGCCCCTAAATGTCTGATACCCTCCAACTCCCCCCCCCCCATCACCTGCCTCTATCTTCCATCCTCTCTCTCGCCGCTTCAATCCTCATAAGAGCATGACCTTCAAATCCACTGTTTAGCATGGAAAGCACCTTCCTTCTGGAACATTCTATGTGTCACCTTTAATGGGGCAGGAGCTTTTCCTTACCTTACCAGTTCTATTCTCTGGGACCCAAAACAATCTAGACCAATGTGCAGGTTTGGTCATTTCTGCTGGGTGGGTCCAGATACCCCATCCATCGGGCTTGCTATGAAGCCCCTGGTGTGCCTGAAGTCCTGGTCTCCCAGTACTGTTTAGAGACAATGGGGCTGTATCATTCTTACTTCCCCACGGTGTCTGCCTGAGCCCTGATGAAGTGAGGCCAGCTGGGGACTTCCAGGGGAGGGGGCAGAAGCAACTGTGAGACATCCTGAAGGTTCATCTTGCCTTAGCTCACGCCCCCACCCCACACCTCTCACCCAGGGGCCATCCAGCTCCTGTTCCACCTCGTCTGAATGCCTTGGCTCCAAGTTGAACCCCCTAGAAGAGGGATGCTCTGCATTGCCCAAGCCTCCCCAGGCGCAGGTGGTATCATCTCTCTTCTCTCCTCCAGGCTCCCAAAAAACACCTGCAGAATGGGATTATCCGTGGCTACCAGATCGGTTACCGTGAGTACAGCACAGGCGGTAACTTCCAGTTCAACATCATCAGCATAGACACCACGGGGGACAGCGAGATTTACACCCTGGACAACCTCAACAAGTTTACCCAGTACGGGCTGGTGGTGCAGGCCTGCAACCGCGCGGGGACGGGCCCATCATCCCAGGAAATCATCACTACCACCCTGGAGGATGGTAGGTGTCTGCCTGCATCCTCAGAGAAGGATGTAGACCGCATGGACATGGCTGATCCTCCATCCTTCCTGGGAAGGCTTTTCCTTTTATTTTAAATTTTTTGCTACCCAAAACTGGACTTCCCATCATTCTCCTCCCAGGTTAAAATGAGAACTGATTATTTTTAGGAATGAGTCTAACCACAATGTATAAAAGGTAGTTTTCCAGGATTTTCTCTCAAATTACTGTTAAGTAATTTACTTACTTACAAATTACTATTACTATTAACAATTCACCCCCCCCCACACACACACACACTTCTCACCATTCCCACCTCCCCCTCCAAACATATTCTGAACCCAGAAACAAGAACCTGGATTCTGCAGCCAATAGCACAGAGACAGACTGCCCCTTAGTGGCCACAAGGAGACATTACCTCTTGCATCTGGAACAATCACTAATCTCCGCTCCTTCCTTGGACCTAAAAACTGGGTTATCCCTGGGGTCCCGAGACACAAACAGCCTTTTAGGGAATTAGGTACACAGGATGCTGAATGGATAGTAGAATATGTACTACAGACAGAATCCATTTACCTTTCTCCCTTCTGTATAATCACATGATCACTGCCCATCTGATTTCTTAGTTTTTCTGCAGGAAGAGGAGAAGGTCTAGAGAGAGGGAACCTACAGAAGGTTCTGCAAGTTGTGACTTTCCTTCTCATCCTCAGAACCTGTGAAAATATTAGTGATGCCCTTGGCTTTCCTTCTAGGATGAGTTTCCCTTGATGTCTGTCTGAGGGTTGGTGAATATTTCGCCCCCGATGTGTAAAGCTGTCATCGGGGAGACAGGAAGCCAACTCCACATATTCTCCCAGGCTCTCTCTCCCCCTCTCTATGTTTTCTCTTTCCTCCAATAGAAAGTTGCTGGAAGCAGCTGCATTGATGGGCCTGGGTTAGGTTGGGTAGATTTCTAGGTGGGTTAGGGTTAGGTTAGGTGGGTTTTAGGACTTTAATCCCAGGTTTCAGCTTTTCTGTCCAAAATGAATCAATACAGAGGGAAATAAGGAGTCAAGCAAGTAACACTTCAATGAGACTAACTTTCCAGATTTAAGGGAAGTAAGACCTGTGGGTGTGTGCCCCTATACACCACTTAGGGGCCCCATACCCCCAAAAAAGATTGTCCATTTTTTGTTTAGTTTAATTTAAGTGAGCAACACCTGGTGGTGCCCAAAGGTTATTCCTGGCTTTGCACTCAAGAATCACTCCTGGCAAGCTTGGGGAATCCTATGGGATGCAACCCTGATTGGATCCCAGATCCCCATGTGGTCTTCCAAGTCCCTAAAAGAGTGAGTCAAGAGTAAGCCCCAAGCATAGTTGGGTGTGTCACAACAGAGGAGGAGAAGACGAGAAGGGGAAAGGAAGAAGAGAACGGAAGAGGAGAGGAGAGGAGGAGAAACAATCACTCAAATCTTGCAGTGGTCTCTGGCTCTGTTATGATTGGACAGTTAGTTCTTGGGGGACCAGAGGGTGTGGCCCTAAGGTTCCATAACCACACAGCCAAGCTGCACCACATTCTCAGGCCCAGACACTGAACCACCAGGCCAGTCAACCTAGTTTCACTGCAAGTGCATGCCCCTATACACCACTTGGGGGCCCCATACCCCCAAAAAAGATCGCTCTTTTTTATTTAGTTTAGTTTGGGTGAGCAACACCTTGTGGTGCTCAAAGTTTATTCCTGGCTTTGAACTCAAGAATCACTCCTGGCAGGCTCCAGAGACCCTTTGGGAAGCTGAAGATCAAACCCTGGTTGACTGAATGCAAGACAAATGTACTCCCTGCTGTAGTGCTTTGGCCCCAAGAGATTGTTCTTAACTTTTCAGTCAGAACAACACTCTTAAATGTATCTTGCATGGCACCTGGTTCAGGGCAGATTATCAAGCTAGGACCAGTGTTACACACATCTGCAGAGCATCTATCTACTCAGGGCCAAGTTGTGACCAAGCTCAGTGGGTGATCTAAATTCAATCCCTGGAGTGTTGCCTTCCTTCCTCAGTACTGCTGGATGTAACTCTACATGCTAGGGAGGTCTTCACCAAAAAGATGAAGCTACTGAACTGGAAGAAACAGAGGCATCATCATCTTGCAGGATAGAGGCATAAGTTCTTGATATTCTGCTGTTTATATCATATAGATCTTTGTCAGTCCTTATTTTGAGGGGCAGCGTCCACATTTCTATTTTTGTAAGAGAGGGGCATGCCCAGCCATGATCAGATTTATTCCTGCCTTCAGTGCCCAGGGACCACTCCTGCTAGTTGCTGGAGATCAAACACTGGTTGGCCACATTCACTTGCACATCAAATAAGGATGGTTGGCCTAATGTGATTTACTCACTGTTGTTTTGTTAATAAAAATCATTCACCATCATGACTAACCAAGCTCATCCTTATTCCAGTGCCAAGTTATCCCCCTGAAAACGTCCAAGCCATCGCAACCTCACCAGAAAGCATTTCCATCTCATGGTCCACGCTCTCCAAGGAGGCCTTGAATGGGATTCTCCAGGGCTTCAGAGTCATCTACTGGGCCAACCTCATGGATGGAGGTGAGAGAAGCATAGTGTCTTGGGGAACTGGCCAATCTCGGTGGGGTTCAGCACATGGCAAAGCCTCTTTGCAATGAGCATCAATCCCATGTCCTTTCGCCCAATTGAGAGCAGGCAGATGATTATAGCAGAGGAAGCTTAAGAAGCAATGTAGACAGAGGTGTGTTCCTGATAAGGAGTGTCATTCAAGCTTCTCTCTGAGGGCAGCACAAAATAGGATGTTTCTAGAATGTTCTGTGGGGTGTGCGCCCTACAGGCTGTCTTCTTCCTCCCTCTTGACTGAGCCCAGATGAGACTTCTTTAATTGAACTGTAAGGCTTTTAAGGGGAATTCAGGAGCATTTGAGAGGAGTGTAATTTCTTAACTCCTAGGCCCTAGGGGATCCCAAATTTTTGTCTTCTCTCTTCCTGTTCATCCTCCTTGTTCCTCTCTTCCTTCTCCCCACTTATCCGCCTTTTCCTCTTCCTTTTCTCCCTACTCCTCTTCCTCCTTTTCTTTCTATCTTCCTCCTTTCCTCTTCCTCCTTATTCTCCTTACCTTCTTCCTCTTCTATCTCCTCTTTCTCCTTTTCTTCTCCTCTTCCTCCTCCTCCTTTTCTCTCCTCCTCTTCCACTTTATTCATATTTTCCCTTCCTTATTCTCCCTCCTCCTCTTTCTTCTCTCCTCTTCCTCTTTTTCTTCCCCCTTCCCTTCCTCTTTCTGTTTCCCTTCCTCTTCATGATCTGCATCCTCCTCTACTTCTGTCTTTTCTTCCTCCTTATCCTCTTTTTCCTCCTCTCCTCTTCCTTTCTCTTCTTCCTTTCCCCTTCTCATCTTCTCCTCCTCTGTTCTTTCTTGGTGTTCATCTCTTCCTGTGTGTCTTGGATAAGACTTGAAATGATACTCATCAGTTCAGGGTTCTTTGAATTGGTTTCTTGAGGATAATAAAGTGGAATTCTGATTGTGTGATGAAGGTAAGAGTGTGGGTACACGTAAAAGCGAGTGTGTGTAAGTAAAGGTGTGTTGGGTGTTTCTGAGTAGGTGGATAATAGTATGTGTGAATCAATGTGTGGTGGTATAAACGAAGGCATGTGAATGTCGATCTATCAGACTGATGTGATGGGAAGGAGTGTGAATGGAATTGTGATGATAGAAACTTTAATACAGTTGGGTCCACAGTTGTCTCAGTGACTCGAGTGTCAACTGCTCCACTTTAGACTCTGTTGCCATCTTTTAGAACAAACCAAAAAGACTGAGCTCAGGAGAAGACCCAGTTACTCCGGTCTATGTGGCAGTTCTGGGGCAGCTACAAGGAGTGGAGGTCATGGGCACCATGGTTAGGGCCAGGGGTGAGAGCCCAGCACGGAACCCCTCTCTGCCTGGGTCTGTGTAAGAAATGGGTGGGTCAAGGATTAGCAGAATGGTTGGGTCAGCGCAGTGAATGAACAGGGGTACATGGGGCCAGACTGGTATCTGGGCCCACCAGCTAGACCTTCTGCCTTCTATAGGGATCTCTATCAAGGCCCTCCCTTTCCCCAGGACTCTCTCTCTGAACTCCACCTCTCTGAACTCCCAGCTCAGGTGGGGCAAGCAGAAAGAAGGAGTACCTGACTTCCCCCTGAGCCAAGCTGGGGCCCTCTCCCTCACTCGGACTCCTCCATGGCAGCCCCAGAGCATGCATGTCTTATTCCCCACCTTGCTCCATGTCCTACACTTGCCCGCACTGAGCACGGTGCACTCACTCTAGCTCCTTGCATTCTTAGCTGATCCCACTCCAGCAAAGCTCATTTTTAGCCTACTTTCTGACACATGAGCCTGTCACTTAAGCAGAAACACTGAGGGGTGCATCCAAGGTAAAGGGAGGCATGTGTGCCCCCCCCCAACCTTCTCCTTAGCTCAGCTGTCGAAGAAGTTAGCAACTTAAAAATACATGGACGTAAGTTTATAGTTTGAAAACTGCAAAACTCCCCTTTCGGGAGTGGCCATATTTCTTGGCAGTTCAAAATAGGGACAATGAGTGCTCTACACTCCCCAATTTTATCTCTTAGAGGTGGTGGTCCATGCTGGTATTGATAACATGGAACTTGGAGCTCACTGAATGATTGTCATCCTCCACCCCTATGCTCAGCACCCAGTTTTCTGTGGCTGTTTCTACCCAGTCAATCAGCAGTGGTCAACACATTGTGAAGACAATGTGTTCAGGACTGAGGATATTCCCCCTAGTTGGTGACAGAACAGGGAAAGAACAGGTCCCAGGCTGATGACCAGAGACATTTTAGTTCAACCTAACAGTGCTTACATAGGGCAAGAAGAACTGATATACATGAAGGGTGATAAGGCCAGCGACATAAAATATATAAAAGATTGATCAGAGGGATGTGAGGCTCCAGGGAGAAGTTGAGAATAAAAATTGGGGTTTAGGGTATCTAAATAACATCATGATGGATGATAAGAATGGTCACACGGTCATCAGGCATCTCATTCACCCGAGCTCTCATCCCATTAATGTCTTCCCTCTCTTGAGGGAGGAGAGATGGCCAGGAGTCAAGCGTGAGAGTGACCATTAATCATGGGGTGATGGCTCCTCTCTTTATGTTGTCCTTCCCCATCTCTGCAGTGGAGTCTCCAAAGCTTTTACCTCAAGGAGAATCCCTGAAGCAGTTGCTCTGTGAGGTTTCCCAAAACAGCTGCTCTACAAAGTCCCCCCCCAACACCCAGAACAGTTGCTCTGTGGGGTTCCACCTGCCAGGCAATTTTGGAACAATGTCAGAGGGTTCCAACATACAGCCATTTGGGGGGAGGTGATCTTGTCCCCATTCTGTCATGAACCGTATTATAAGAAACCCGTTTCTTTTCCTTTGCATCAACTCAGGGTGAGGCAGAAGGAAGTGGGGCCCCAGTGCCTGGACTGCAGGGCCACAATACATCACCATGCCCACTTGCTGTTTCTTGTCTTCCAGAACTAGGTGAGATCAAGAACGTGACCACCACACAGCCGTCCCTGGAGCTTGATGGGCTGGAGAAATACACCAACTACAGCATCCAGGTGCTGGCCTTCACCAGGGCGGGCGATGGCGTTCGCAGTGAGCAGATCTTCACCCGCACCAAGGAGGATGGTGAGAAGCAGAGCTGTGGGGGCTCAGGGCCAGCAGCCATCACTGCTTTTATTGGGAGCTCACAGCATTTTTCCTGACTATTTCTGGCCACGGTCCACCCAACACCTCTGGCTGGCACCCTGAATTCCAGCGCAGTTAAGACCTTGACTTCCTGTGGCACCTTTTTTGGACCAACCCATTCTTCTACTCTCCCCCTATAATTTTTCTCCTTTATATTTTGACTTTTAATTTTTTTTTGCCAAGTATTGCTTTAAACCTTTTATCCTAGAGCTGTATGACTCGCCATACCCCCTCTGTAACAAAGAGAGTAATTTCAGCAACTCATTAACCATTGAGTGTGAAGCTTTGATTGTATCCAGCCTGTCAGTTGGAAATTAGGCCACGGTTTACGTCATAGGTGCCTCGTGCAGCTTTTGAATCACCCTCAGACAAGTCTATATTTTGAGGGCTTTGTGTTCATTTTGAAAAGTCTGTTTCTGGAGAAGGGGGTGATGAGGTGAACTCCAAGTGTCATGGAGATCTTGGTAGAGGGAATTAGGTTTCTGCTGGAAGTGAAGGGCAGTAACTTTGTACTTCAAAACCACAAATATCAACCCTTATAACTGTATGACATAAACTGTAATAAGTCAATTTTGTTTGTTTCTTGGTGATCAGGACTTAACTCCTAGTACTACATTCAGGGATCACTCCTGGTTGGCTCAAAGGTATTATATGGGATGTCGGGGATCGAACTTAGGTCAGCTGCATGCAAGGCAGACACACAACCTATTGTACTATCACTCTGCCCCCTAAGTAAAATGTTAAAGTTTTGTTCCCTCTGAATTTTAAAACTATAACTTTTTCAGGAAAAGATTTAAAAGTCTCTTTAAATATTTTTAGGAGCAGAAAGATAAGACAGGAGTTCCTGAAGGCCTTGCATATGACCAGTCCAGGTTGAATTCCTAGTACCTCAAATGGTCCCCTAAGAACTGCCTGGAACAACCCCTGAGCACAGAATCTGGACTTGCTGGGTGTGAGCCAAATTACCCCTCCCAAGTTAAAAACTAGTAATACCTAGAAAAAAAGAATTTACTCATTGAGTGCAACTTACATTCTGAGTTATTCCATTTCAAACCATTAATTCTTGCTGTCACCTTAGATAGGTGACTTTGGCTCAAATTTGCAGAGAGATAGATTTTTCTATATTATTTTAAGAGAAACTCTGAGGGGCCATGTCTGGCCTGTTTGCAAAACACATTTTGAATTCCAAAGGGAAATCAAAAATTCAAAAAATCAAGAGGAAAAAGTGGTCTCTAGCTCCAAAAGGTAGAAACCACCATGTCTGATGGACACCCATAAGGGACCATCCAGATTGTCCATAACTTTTTCCCCAGGAAGCTGGTAGCATGAGAGATGTCCTATCCCCTTCTTATGACTGTCAGAGATGTCCCAGTGACCTGTTCTGTCCCATGGGAGTCAAGCTAGAGACTGTCCTCAGAGGCCTGGACCAGCTATTCTGAGCTGGTGGTCTCGAAGTACCTCCCTCTCTGTTCTCAAGCCCAGCTTGTCCCATAGCAGCATGTTCCCCATCCCTCACCTCTCATCATCACTCTCTTCAGCCTCTCTCATTCTAGTGCACATGCACATAGGACTCTAGCAGCCTTCATGCTTCTAGAATAGGCAAACAAGTTTCCCCAGGAATGTATGTCTGATAAACTCTCCAAAGGAATCCACAGATTTAGGAGAAATCTCAGGTCTCAAAGCAATTCTACAAGGCATCATCCATGAGTAGAGAGTGCTATGGTCTCTGTCTTGAGCTCATTTCCAATATGTCAACTCAGGTTCTTTCACCAGCTGCCATGAGGTGTTGGACACCTTTCCTACTTGAGTCCCCCATCAGGATGAGACAGCACAGAATCTGGGTCTCAAGACAGATGGGATGCTCCTGACAGGAGATATTTGATTATCTGATCTCCACACCTTCAGAGCGGGGGTAGAACATGCCTTTGCATTGCTAAGTGATAACACAGATGTCACGGGAATTATTATTTAAAGAGAAAATTGATCAGCAACATAAATTTAGACACCCTCATATTTCAGAGGATGAGTTCAGGAATCTAATGAAGAAGAAAGGATTGCCAGCGCTCTGTAATGACTGGAAAGTTGACGATCAATGCTTTCTCAATCCTCTGGTTTTATAAATGATGGCTTCTGTCTCCAAACTTGTCCCTAAGTCCCAAAGTCTAGTTTGTCAATCAGCTGTTCACCACTTATCTATGTGTAGTCATGATTCTCTTCTGATGTTATAAACCAAAAGGTCAGCCTTAGGGTTGCCAGTTGTCCCAGAGAATTCCAAATGGAAGAATTCCATTTGTGTTGAGGTATAGAACAGTGTTATGCAGAATAGAATGCCAGTCATTATTTGGGCAAATCAACATTTTAAAAATAAAACAGAGCAGGAAAGAGAAAACCTGGCTCAATCATCTCCCATACTTATCTGAAAATTTGTTAATTTTTCAACCGTGAATATTTGTTCCAGCCAATGATGGAGACATCACCATAAAGAAAAATTTGACTATTTTCTAGAAGCAACTACAACTTGGGGATTTCCTGAAAGAAGGAACAAAGGCTAGTTCTCACAGAAGGAATTCTTGTTTAGTCAGAGACTATAGATTTTGTGTATATTTACCTCCAAATAAGATCTGAAAAAGGTTGGATTTGGGATTACACTTCTAACTTTAATTATATTATGTAAAGGTGTAGTTAGATTTCTAACGCAATACCAATTGCTGTCATTGATTAAGTTCTCTATCCACCAGGCACTATCCCAGACACAGAATTCAGTTAAATGTTTGTTCATATTTCCCTAAGTAAAATAATAACGTTGCATCAACAAGTCTGGAAAGAGACCTTATATCCAGACACAGCCAGTGTCCCAGTGTTAAGGCCCCTGGAATTTTAGATCAAACATCATCTTAAAAGCAAAATTTTACTTGCTGGTATAGAAGGTAAAAATAGAATAAAATATAAAAGTAATAAAATGAGCCGGAGAGATAGCATGGAGGTAAGGCATTTGCCTTACATGCAGAAGGACAGTGGTTCGAATCCAGGCATCCCATAGGGTCCCCCGAACCTGCCAGGAGCAATTTCTGAGCGTAGAGCCAGGAATAACCCCTGAGCACTGCGGGTGTGACCCTAAAACAAAAAACAAATAATAATAATAATAATAATAATAGAAATAAAATAGTAAAATAAATAGAATTGAGAATTGACACAAAACTTCTACTTTTGAAGGATTAATTTGTAATTGACCTATTTGATACAAATTGCCTGAAATTTTTCAGTCTCAATGAGAACTCTTGAGGTAAGATATAAAAATAGGTAAGTAGGTAGAGACATTCATAATAATTGATAAATACATTGATGATAGAATGATACAATATAGACACATACATACATACTTTACAGCCATGAACAAATTTCTAGCACAACAGAAATATGATAGCACAGCAGGTAAGGCACTTGCCTTGCACATGGCCAACCCAGGTGCGATCCCCATCTCATATGGTCCCCTGAGCCTTTCAGGAAGGATTTCTGAGTGCAAAGCCAGTAGTAACCCCTGAACACCACTGGGCATGTCCCAAAAAATAAAAAATACATATTCCTGGGTCCATATATATCATTGAGGTTCTCATAGGGAGAATCTATATGTGGCTGGGTTGGCTCTCCTGAGTGGTTCCTCTCCTGAATATCACAGGACCAGGGTGCTAGTGGGGGAGAGCCCAGATCTCCTAAGCTCTCAGCAGTCTTCCTATCAACATAGATGTGTGGTAGTTCACTTCTGCAAGGCCAACAAGGGAGAGGCCACTACTGCTTCAAAGCTCACTAGCTTTCCCACCTCAGATCTTCAGGCCTTCTTTGGACCTCATTGGTCTAAGCCTGGTTTACCCATTTATGTCCAGACCTTGGTAATGCCTGCCTCATTCCATCACCATCACCACATAATGTCCTGGGTCATGGGAGAGTCTGCCACCCACTTTCAAAAGGAACGATGGCCCAGTCACACACCTCAGAAGACAGGATACTTAGGCCATGTAAGGGTTTCACCTGCCCTTTTGTGGCTGAGCATGTCTTTCCCCTCACCCTGAGAATGTTTGCCTTGAGGATCTAGAACAATCTTTCTCCAGGTGGGCAATCCCATCCCTCACCCAGGGGCACTGAAATGATCCAGGATGGTTTGTTGTAGCTTTGTTGACATTGATGAGGTGATTTATCTATCTACCCGAAGAGGGTAGACTTTTCAGGGGGCCACTGAGTGTTGTTTTCCTAGAAATGGAAGTTCCATCCAATGACCATGGGTCCCTCTGGTCTCATGTATTCCACACACTGGCCTTTGTCTGACACAGAACCGAGTGGGCAAATGGCTTGCAGGCTGGTAAGTGGCCCAGGATGAACCCAGCCTCTCCTGAATGGACTTGTGACCAATGAAAAAGAAGTGTCTAGGTTGTTGTGAAAGGTGGTAGCAGGAGGTGTATTGAGTGGACCCCAGAGATGAGCCAGAGTTGCAGGAGATAGACAGAAAGCAGGAAAGATGCTACAAAGATGGTTCTAGGCCTGGCTCCACCTGTGTCAAGGGCCTGGGTCAGGAGTAGCAATCACATGTCCAGGAACTCAAAAAGTGTTCAACGCCCCCACTTGAGGGTCTCTGAGTCTGGACCTATGATCATGAAGAAGTCAGAAGTAGAAATGTCAAGGGCCCCCAACAACAGCACTTGGGGGAACTGCCTCGAAGCACACACAGTTCCAGACACTTCTCTTTGGCCCAAATGAGTTCATGAGCATTGAAAGAATCACATACAATCCTAAAAGGGGTATCAATAAGTTTACTATTGAGGTCAAGTCTTAGAGAAGTTACTGAAGTTACTGAACTTGCCCAACAAATGGTACTTGGTGGGAGAACTGGACAAAGATCAGCAGTAAGTTACATAGCTCACGCATTTGACCACTGTTCTGTGATAAAAATGAGAATTAAAATGTTAAATTCTTGTAAAATATTGGCTGAAAGAAGAATTGAACTTGTCCAGAATATCTTCCACCTCAAAGTTTTTATGTAGTTAATGTTACTTTGTTGTATACAGGAATTCTAATAGCCATAGAAGAAAAGGTTGAAAAAATTAGATCACAAATCAGTGATTAAGGAGCCATAGGGGGATTTATACATCAATAATAGTCTAACAATTAATGATGACCAGTAACAAAATTTTGTATGATCGACAATTAGTGGAAATAATCTGTGAAAGCCAGGGATCACTAAATTTTAGTGACCACACAATATACCTTAAACATTTAATTTTCACTTAAATTATATAAATATATATTCATGTTATAATCATTATTTAATCAAGTGATTTTTAAAGTGTTGAATAAATATATTAGAGTCCTCTGTTACCTTTTATTCCATGAATGCTTTTTATCAAGAATCATATACACTTTCTATAAAGAATTTTGTGAATTGAGTAAAAGCATATAACTGTGAGGTAACAATATCTTTGCTTAAATTTTTCAACACTTTATCTTGAATTTTGACATATATTCCATTTTTCTCAGTGGTCTCTAATGTAAAGCATAGTTGGGTATTAAAAAGATAGAACAATAGCTAAACATAGAGTTTCCAAAGTCGTGCCAACATTAGCCATAGAGAATGCTTCCTTTTGAACGAATTTTCTTGGGAACATTTGATGCATTCAGGGAAATATGTAGGACTTCTATGGAACCAGCCCTCAGCTCACTGTTGCCAAAGCAGCTAGTTTCCTGGAAAAGAGATGGTCGGGAAGAGTCAACATAGTTGATTGGAGACTTTTGGCAATCTGGGCCATCCATCCACTGTCCCCTTGGCACTCAGAGGGAACCCCAGAGACTCTGTCTCAATATATTGACAACTTGGTCAATGCCATATCCTTGGGAAACTGAATTCCACAACCCCTATACTCAGGGCAATGGCACCTTCTCCTAGAACTTCAGAACCCAGATTCCATCCTGTGTGCATGTACTCCCCCATTTCCAGACTTGCTGCTCTCAGGGAGACTTTACCAAAACTGACACCGAGACTACAAATTTCCATTGTGAACCAATATCAGCTCTCACTAGAATTAAGTAGTTTGGACATAGAGGGGTGGAGGTAACTATCATGAGACCATTGTCAACTCCAGAAATATTCCGAGCAGTTCAGCTGTTGGAGAAGGAGGCTCTATGATTCCTCCCAGGGGAAACAAGAGACTAACTTTGGCTTAATGGCCCAGGGTTCCATGGAAGGACTCAAATTAGACTAGTAAAAGTAAAACCAGAGCCTAGAAACTTCTCTTGAAGAAAAGTCAATGCTCTTTTCATCTTATTCCTCCCTCTGTCCTCTCCTCCCCAAGCCATCAACTCTGCAACCTGGAAAACAAATAGAGAATAGTGAGGTGTGTACTAGTTCAAATAATGTCAAATATTGTTGACAGCATGTTCTGTCTTCTCAAGGATTCACAGAGGGGAATTATTTATCTGTTACCAGCTAGAAATCTTGGCACACAGAACTATGCTCAGAAAAAAGTCTGTGTGTGGCGGGAGGGGGAGGAGGGGACCAGAACAATCATACAGCATATAGGGCATTTGCCTTGCATGTGGCCAACCTAGGTTCAATCCCTGACATCCCATATGGTTCTCTGAGCACTTTCAGGAGTAATTTCTGAGAACAGAACCTGGAGTAACATCTAAGCATCTGTAGGTTCCCCCAAGCTAAAACAAAAGCCAAGAAAAGCTTTTCTGTACCTGTCCTGATCCCCTAGATGTGCCATCACCATATACTGGAGGTTAGGATGAGATGTCACTGCTGCCCGACCTTCTTAAGCCCAATATCCCTAATATAAGAAACCTAATAATTATGTCTGCAGCCCTCTCAGAGCCAAACCCTAAAGTTGAAATGAGAGATTCAGAGGCCAGAATTCCTGAGTATGGATGGGTTGAGAAGTCAATTTTTCAGGAAACAGACACTTGGTTGAGCCAGTTCTTATCAAGAATCACTCACGGAGCTGAGCCATAGCACAGTGGGGAGGACATTTGCCTTTCACACAGTCAACCCAAGTTCAATCCCCAGCATCCATATGGTCCCTGACCAGGAGTAACCCCTGGGCAGCACTTGGTGTGGCCCCAAAACAAAACAAAACAAAAGTCACTCACGGATCCCTTTCAGAATCAGGTTAACTTAATCCCAGGGGTCTTTCTCCATCCTTTGGTGTGAGACCCCAAAAAAAGGTTTTGCAGCAGGGTAGAACTCTGAATTGAACTGCTGAATTCGGCCAACAAGTAGCATCAGTGGGAATTAACAGCTGCCCAAAGGAGGAGGATGAATGATTGGAAAATAACTAAGGGAGTTCATCAGGAAAGAGGGAGCCTGGCTAGATCCACCTGCAGGCTTGGCTCTGAAGCAGGGCTGTTGGAGAATGGAAGCCGGGGGTGGAGAACTGAACTTAGGCCATACATGTGGGGTGCCATGAGAGAAAGAGGAGCTGCTGAGGTTCATTGTGGGGGGGACTGAACTTCCGGCTCTTCTAGTTCCAGGTCCACCTGCTGGCGTCAAGGCAGCAGCCGCCTCTGCCTCTATGGTCTTTGTGTCTTGGCTGCCTCCTCTCAAGCTCAATGGCATCATCCGGAAGTACACCGTCTTCTGCTCCCATCCCTACCCCACGGTAAGTCACTGAATAATCTCTATCTCCCCACACCCCTTCCCTTTCTTCCTGTCCATGGGCCAATGTTCCGGGATGTGGTTTTTTTCCGATGTTGCCCTGATGTTTCCAAATACACACACAGCCATGATCTCATTTGCATTTGGTTGGAAAAGACTAATCATGTTATGGGTTTGATATGGTCGATGATGATTCTTGCTAGAATGGCATGATCCCATTGTACTGCCAGCTTGACAGAGAAAAAGCCAAGGCCAGAGAACCTGATCATGCCATAGTCAATGGCTGGTGGGTGCCACTTATTGATTTGGCTGTTGGGCTTCTTAGGAAAGGTCAATCCAATGGGTACCTTTCAACTTCCATCTCATGTGTCTGCTCTGTTTCCATTAGTATGGAGTCCAGAAACCATTTCTTTAGAGTGAACTAGTCAAGAGGGTCCTTGCAAGAGACCCTGGCATTTTCTACCTGCTAATTTCCTTCATGAAAGAGAAATCAAGATTTAGGATTTGGAGCATTTTAGGGAGTATTTGTGGTCTTGAAAGACATCATGCTATTCCTTAGTCTGCAGATGTGTCATGGAGAAGTTGTGGGGGAAATCAAACAGTGTTCCTTCAGAAGGTGGCTGGTCTTTGGGAAATGTGGATAAGGTCCTGAGCCCATGCACAGGCACCCTGCCTAGCCCTTCCTTAGCTTTGTCCACACCTGTATGAAATGACACCTCAGCCTGCAATAAGGATTAGGGAATTGATTGCACAAATTGATTTTGTTTGAATCATGGTCAAACATGTGAAACAAGAAATGTTCCCATTTTTAGAGGGTCACTAGAATGATATTTGGGAGGAACGAGAGCACCTCTTGGCAATAATGGGTCAACCAGGTTGAGGGTTCAGTGTCAAAGCCTGAGGATGTGGTGCTGCTTTAGTCCCCAGGTGTTGCAGACTTCCAAGGCCACTCTAGTGTGGTCTTCAGAGTCATCCCCCATTCTCCTGTGTTGAATATAAGCCCTTTAGATGGACTTGGATGGTGGTGGATGGTGATAGAGGGATGAGAAGCCTTTTTCCTCCAGCCCAGGACCACGTATTGCTGCAACCCCCTTCAGCTGGTAGGTCCACAGTTTCAGGAAGCAGTGAAATTTTCCTCAGAGAGGTTCCAGGAGACATCAGCTTTATTCATGCCCTAGCCACCGCATGTGTGGCCTATAAACCTTTTATGCTGGATCCCTCTTCAGCCCTGCATTGTACCTTGTCCCTCAGCCATCTCCTCTCCATCCATCTTCCTGGCTCAATCTTTCTCCAAACTCCTCCTTCCAAATCTCTTCCAGGTCAAACCTTTCGTAGCCCACCAAACCCCGCCCAGAAATGGGCAGGTCTTTCTTGTAGGTAAGGTTACACAGAAAGAATGGGGGATGGGGTAACATCTGCCCCTTTTTTTCTTAAAACAAATCAAAACAAAAGAGCATAGGTTATCCTTTGTTTTCCTGGCTTTGCCTTTAGCCAAAGGCAGGTAATATTCCCATAGCAACAAAGTTTAAAGTGTAAAATTAACATATCAGCCTTTTCCAAAAAACATCACTTTTCTGCAAGAGAGAAAGCAGGAAGAGAAAAGATGGCTGAGAAACAAGGTAAATGCAGGGCTGAGTAGAGATCCAGCGTAAAAGGTTATGAAAGAAGCCACACATGTTGGCCAGGGCTGAATAAAGATATCTCCTGAAGCCTGACTGCCTGTGAGTTTTCTACCCACCACTATCCTGAAGCCTGAGATATGCTCTCTCCCTACTCTCCCAACCTCAGCCACTGGACCCAACTACCCTGCTCTGTTCCAGTGATTGGAAGGATGGCTCTGGTTTGGTCAAAGAGGTGAGGGCACAGAATGTTTGTCTTGGGGGGGGGGGTCCAGCTTGTGACAGTCTGTGCAGTCAATATTCATCCATCTATGGCTTAACAGCAGTCAGAATTATCTTCCTATGAAGGCTGAGTGCTGTCCCCAAATTGCTTGATTCCTTCCTTGTTCCATCAAAGTGCTGCATCTTCCCAAGTGTAGAAGAGGTTGGAACTCCAAAGTGGAAATTCCTTCATTCAGACAAGACCAGAATATGGCTCACTGCAGCATGTTTTTCTGTGGAAGATTATTGGGTTGTGCTTCTGTGGTTAGAGCCCAGCTTTTGCACCTCTAGATTTGGAGTTTCTTGTGCTAGTCTTGAGAATGTTTTTTTCTGAGGCTTTCTCACTTGGGTTCCTTAAGACAGGTGACTCTTACCTATGGAAATCTGCTTTCCAGACCAGCTGCCAATGGTGCATGGAGAGGGCGTGGCTATGGCTGGGCCAGGGAGTCCCTGTTAGAGGCTGGATGCTGAGGTCCACTCTGACACAGTGCCACCCCACAGAGCAGAAAACAGGCTCACCTTTTCAAGTTTGTGAACACGTATCTCTCTTGCCTGTCTCTATATCTCTTCCTTACTTGCTATGTCAACTTTGTGTTCTCTCTTGCAGTCCTTTCCTTCTTCCCACTCACATCTTTACTTTTAATTACTTTATTTAAACACTATGGTTATGTGGTTTATTATGCAGTAGGTTTTTTCACACAGTTTTTCATGATTAAGTTTCAGTCATACAATATCCAACACCATTCATCAGGCACATTTTCTGCCAACAATGTCTCATTTCCCTCCTGCGCACTCCCCTGCCTGCCTCTGAGGTAGAAATTTTCTTCTCTCTTCTCTCTCTCTTCCTCTCTCTTCTCCCTCTCTCTCTTCCTTTTATATTCTTTTAGACCAGGGGTCTCAAACTTGTGGCCCGCAGGCCGTTTGCGGCCCTCCATACAACATTTTGTGGCCTGCGGCAGGCCTTCAAATATCGCATTATTCACATTAATCGTAATAAAAAATCGCATTAGTAAGAAAAAAAATCGCATTAAACATTCGCATACCCCGAGCAGTTCTGTTCAGGATATGCAAATGTTTAATGCAATTTTTTGCGATTTTTTTCTTCCTAACGCGTTTTTTTATTGCAAATATTCGGTAAGCGAATAATCGTGAATACTTTGGCACCTAGCACAGACATCATTTCCGTTGCTCCCATCCGCTGTCCCTTGCATTTTCAGAGGCCTAAAGGAGAGAAGGGAGAGAAGTTTATCACAAAATTAGATTTTGTCATACCTTCATCATGACTTCATCAAAGCCTGCAGTGAAGAGAAAGATTGATGACAAGCACAGACAATTTCAGGAAAAGTGGGAGACACAGTATTTCTTTGTTGAGCGCAGGGGCATCCCCACATGTCTTATTTGCTCAAAGAAAGTTGCAGTGCACAAGGAATACAACTTGAAATGCCATTATTCAACTAAACATGCTGAGAAATGTGCAAAATATCAAGGAAATGAGAGAGCCAAGCTGGTTGCCAATCTTAAAGCATGTCTAATGAGGCAACAAGATTTCTTCAAGAAAGCAACCAAAGAGAATGTTGCATCAGTCAAAGCTAGTTACATGGTTAGTGAGATGATTGCTTAGGCAGGGAAACCATTCACAGAAGGAGAGTTTGTTAAAAAAAAAATGCATGTTACAGGCTGCAAGTATTATCTGTCTGGAAAAGAAAGGTCAGTTTAGCAAAATCAGCCTTTCTGCCAACACTGTGGCAGAGCGCATTTCTGACATGTCAAGTGACATTTATCATCAACTGTGTGAGAAAGCCAAATGTTTTGATGCATACTCAGTTGCTCTTGATGGGGGCACAGATATAACAGACACTGCGCAGCTCACAATTTATGTCCGTGGTGTTGATTGCAATTTTGAATTGACAGAGGAGCTGCTCACAATAATTCCAATGCATGGCCAGACCACAGCAAATGAGATATTTCTGCATCTGTGTGATGCCATTGAGAATGCAAGTTTGCCATGGAAGAGGTTTGTTGGAATAATAACCGATGGAGCGCCATCAATGACAGGGAGGAAAATGAACTGGTGGTACTTGTTCAAAAAAAACTTGAAGAGGAGGGTGTAGAGAAGGCCATTGCTCTTCATTTCATTATCCATCAGCAGGCCCTTTGCAGTAAATGCCTGCCGTGTGACAATGTGATGTCTGTTGTTGTGAAATGCATCAACCAAATCAGATCCAGGGGCTTAAAGCACAGGAGGTTTTGTGCTTTTTTAGAGGAAATGGAGTTAGAATATGGAGATGTGCTCTATTTCACCGAGGTATGTTGGCTCAGCAAGGAAATGTCCTGAAAAGATTTTTTGAGTTGAGAGAAGTGAAAGCCTTCATGGAGAAGAATGGGAATGCTGTTTCTGAGTTGAGTGATCACAAATGGCTCATGGACTTAGCTTTACTTGTTGACATCACACATAAGCTGAATGTACTAAACAAGAGGTTACAAGGCCAGGGGCAGCTTATCAGTGCTGCCTATGACAACGTGAGAGCATTCTCCACAAAACTTGTGTTATGGAAATTCCAGCTCTCTCAGACAAACCTTTGCCATTTTCCAGCATGCAAGGAACTGTGGATGCAGGCATACCATTCAGTGGTGAGAAATATGTTGATGCTATTTTTAAGCTAGAGAAGGAATTTGATCACAGATTGGCAGACTTCAAAAAGCACAGAGCCACTTTCCAAATTTTTGTGGACCCCTTTTCCTTTAATGTGCAAGATGCCCCTCCTGTGCTTCAAATGGAGCTCATTGACCTGCAATGCAAATCTGATCTCAAAGCCAAGTTCAGGGAGATTAGTGGAAAAGCAGACATGCATGGGCAATTTTTGAGAGAATTTCCCCCAGCTTCCCTGAGCTTTCTCGAATGTTCAAGCACACCATGTGCCTTTTTGGGAGCACATATTTGTGTGAAAAGTTATTCTCCACATTGAACTTCAATAAGTCAAAGTACAGGTCTAGACTTAATGATGATCATCTTCAAGCCATACTGAGGGTCTCAACTGCTTCCTCTCTAAAGCCAAATGTGGTTCAGATTTGTAAGAAGAAGCACTGTCAAGTCTCTGGCAGCAAGGAATAGGCAAAAGATGCCATGTTCAGAAGAACTGTTCATGATCTTCACTCAATGTTCTATTCATGTTCAGAAGAAATAATTAAAATGGTTAATAATGACGTTTGAGGACTTTATTTTTTGTGAAATCCCTTATGCGGCCCTGCCTCACCCCGACTTGGCCTCCTGCGGCCCCCAGGTAAATTGAGTTTGAGACCCCTGTTTTAGACACTATGATTGTTAATAAAATGCATATCACTTTATCTCCTATCAGCACCCAGTTCTTGTCCAGAGTGATTTTTCCCAACTCTCATTGTCCTAGTGCTCTGTTTTCTGCCCTGATTGCACTCTTTCTCTGTGACAAGCTTCCTAATGTAGACTGGCCCTCCTGGCCATTGTCTCTATCGTCTCTGCATATTATTAGCATACTATCTTTTCATTATATCCCACAAATGCCCACTCATACCTTTTCCAGTGAGTTCAGTTTAGTAAAAAATGATCTTTCTTCACACACACACACACACACACACACACACACACACACACACACACACACCATCTCATTCTCTCCTGCTCTTCCTCCCTCCACACTGACCACCTCACCCAGTACCTTTGGAACTCCCCTGTGGGTGTTTGTCCCTCTACATTTTGGGGGTGACTGGAATCTCCATCTTCCCAGTCTAAATAATGCACCATCCACAATTGGAAACCTCACCATCTTGAAAACATGCAAGAAGAGACCAGAGGGTGGAGGAGAGATGAGGTTTTCTCTGTGTTTTCGGAGAACTAAGAAATTTCCCGAACCAGAGCCTTCTCCACCAGAGTAAACACCAAACCTGCCAGAACAGGTGCAAAAGCGGTTTGTTCTTTGCCCCTCCAGGGCTTCCAACTGTGCAGTGGGTGTCTCTGTGCTGCCTCTGATCTCTGAGAATAATGCACACTGGATGAATAAAGGTGCTATGAGTGGGTGTAGACAGTCTCCCCCATTGCCTGGAAGGCTCCGTGTGCAGAAGGTCCCAATAAGACCCTCACCCAATGCCTCATCCCTAAAACCCCACCACTGTGCCTCACTGCAGAAGAGCATCTGAGATTACAACGCCTATTTTAATAGACTTTATTTTTAGAGCTGTTTTAGTTTGACAGCAAAATTGAAGAAAAGGCACAGAGATTTCCCCTCTGAGGCTTATTTTTAAAAAGAAAAGCATTCCATTGCAAGTAAGGATGCTGGAGAACAAATCAATCTGCTCTGAGGAGCAAAGGCCCAAACATGCCATCAGCTGTATGTTTCTTTTTTCTTTTCTTTTTCTTTCTTTTTTTTACGTGGAATTCATAAGAATTTATCAAAAAGGAGGGTCCCTTTCCATTCCAATCAGTACCACTTATTTTGGAGTCAAATCACTCCGACTTTTCTGCTGTCGCGCCATATGGGCACCAGAGGGCAGCACCGGCTCTGTGTGTGCTGATGGCAACCCTAGAGTCTTCCCTGTGAAATGATTTCATGGTTGAAGGCAGAGAGCCCAGAGGATAAGTGAGGACACGTCGACTCTGCGTTCAGTCTTCCTGAGCAGAGTCAGCCCCTCAGCACACCTCGTTGTTGATGTACCTTTTCTCGAGATAATCCATCATTTGACTGTTGGTCTTTGTTTCCAGAAAGGTGGGTCATCTGGGTCATCTGGGTCAGACTCGAGAATTGAAGACGCTGCATATTGAGAAACCATAAATGTAACCTCCAGTTTGCTCATTCAGAAGTGCTGAGCCATAATGATCAGCCACACGCCATCCTCAAACACTCCCTCCCCAAAGTTTCAAAATTAATTTTGTTCAATCTCTCATGCCCCAAGAATGAGCCTGAAGCAGATAATAGACAAGACGGGAGCCAGGGTGATAGTACGGTGGGGAGGGCATTTACCTTGCAAGTAGCTGACCTGGTGTCCTCCATGGTCCCCCGAGCACTGCCAGAAGTCATTCTTGAGTGCAGAACCTGGAGTAACCTCTGAGCACTGCTGGGCGTGGACCAAAAACAAGAAAAGAAAAAAAGCAAGACAGACATTAAAGAGAAAAGCTTGGAGTCAGGGGGCTCACAGCCCCATGAACTGAGAGCCCTGAGTCCCCTTCACATCCAATATTTATTGCTTAGAACCAGTAAACACAGGAAGAAGAGTGAATATTAACATACAGTTGTCTATGCCAATCTGAGCTGGCTGTGCCTTTACATATCAAACAGAACTGAAGTGACTAATTCAGAAGTCTCTGTACTGCCTTCTTCTGGGCGAGGAGGCAGGTAAGAGTGAACACAGGACATCATCAATAGGCCATTCCCTAAGGGTGACGGCTTCTCAATAATGAGTAATACAGGGTCCCTAAATCATTTATTCAGCCCCCATCCTCAGACTATCTTTCTAGCTAAGTATATTTACTTCCTAGCTGTCTCTAAATCCAACAGACTCACACATAGAATGTCTTCACTTTGTTCATTTTGATATATGGTGACTTGAATGCTCCCTCCATACAATCCAGCCACACAGTCTCATTACAATGAAAACCCAAAGGTGTGAGCTGGTCTTTGACCATCGGAAAAATCTCAGAGGCATGAAAGTCTTCTCGTTAATTCTCTTTCTGGTAGAGAAGCAGAACAAAAATTATCACTGATAAAAATAAATTTCAAAAACTTATTTTCAAGTGAATAATTTATAGTAGAAATTTACTCAATAAATACTTGCCAAGTAACCAATTAGAAAAGAAAATTATTGGGGCCGGAGAGATAGCACAGCTGCGTTTGCCTTGCAAGCAGCCGATCCAGGACCTAAGGTGGTTGGTTTGAATCCTGGTGCCCATATGGTCCTCCGTACCTGCCAGGAGCTATTTCTGAGCAGACAGCCAGGAGTAACCCCTGAGCACCGCAGGGTGTGGCCCAAAAACGAATGAAAGAAAGAAGAAAGAAAGGAAGGAAGGAAGGAAGGAAGGAAGGAAGGAAGGAAGGAAGGAAGGAAGGAAGGAAGGAAGGAAGGAAGGAAGGAAGGAAGGAAGGAAGGAAGGAAGGAAGGAAGGAAGGAAGGAAGGAAGAAGGAAGGAAAAAGAAAGAAAGAAAGAAGAGAAAGAAAGAAAGAAGAAAGAAAGAAAGAAAGAAAGAAAGAAAGAAAGAAAGAAAGAAAGAAAGAAAGAGAAAGAAGAAAGAAAGAAAGAAAGAAAGAAAGAAAGAAAGAAAGAAAGAAAGAAAGAAAGAAAGAAAGAAAGAAAGAAGAAAGAAAGAAAGAAAGAAAGAAAGAAAGAAAGAAAAGAAAGAAAGAAAGAAAGAAGAAAGAAAGAAAGAAAGAAAGAAAGAAAGAAAAGAAAGAGAAAGAAAGAAAGAAGAAAGAAAGAAAGAAAGAAAGAAAGAAAGAAAGAAAGAAAGAAAGAAAGAAGAAAAAAAAGAAAGAAAAAAGAAAGAAAGAAAGAAAAAGAAAGAAAGAAAGAAAGAAGAAAGAAAGAAAGAAAGAAAGGAAAGAGAAGAAAGAAAGAAAAGAAAAAGAAAGAAAGAAAAAGAAAGAAGAAAGAAAAAAGAAGAAAAGAAAGAAAGAAGAAGAAGAAAGAAAGAAAAGAAAAGAAAGAAGAGAAGAAAGAAGAAGAAAGAAAGAAAGAAAGAAAGAAAGAAAGAAAGAAAGGAAGGAAGGAAGGAAGGAAGAAAGAAAGAAAGAAAGGAAGGAAGGAAGGAAGGAAGGAAGGAAGAAAAGAAAATTATCATTTATTATACACTATCTTAAAAGATGCTATCGAGAGACATTATTGATACAGGGAGATAGACACTTCCTGCTTTACAGGAAAGGGAGCAAAGGGAGCAAATTTCAACTTCCTGAAGCATCAGCCTCTAAAATCTTGGTGATCTCAATGAGCCAGGATACAGGTCGGTTTCTCCAGCTACAGGTGACAGTGCCATCACCTGCTTCATAGAGCCCATTTAATTGGGTGGACAGACAGGAGTGAGCCAGGCAAGCTTCTTAGCCATGACAAGACTTTCATCGATGAAACTCTTCACCAGCTAGCCCACCAAGCAAGATGGGAAGCAAGGAATGAAAAGTTCCCCAGGTCCAGAACTCCTAAAATCCAAGGCCACAGGTGCAAATGCAAGCAGAGCTTACAAATAGAGCTGTGATGTGACTGAACACAGGGAAGCAACTCTAGACAGATACACAGGAATATTCCAGAACCTCTAGTCAAAATATGATGCCTCAGTGAAATCAGACAAGTAGCGTCTTCAGGGGCCATGCATCTCTAGTGATTTCAACCATTTTGCTTGTTGATTCTATCTTGGAAGACCTCAAGGTCTTCATGTTATAAATACCCACCATTTTCTCCTTCTGCCCTGTGTGTTTCAGGTGAACCAGGCAAATACATTGCTTTTCAGTTCTCACATCTGGGCTCTGCTCCATACTTTGTTTCTCCCCAAACCTACCTCCTTACTCTCCCCCTTGGGCATTTTTCATAACTATCCTTTCCGTTTAAATTCCAAACAGCGTTGTTAAATGCTTCTGAACTCATTTTTTTCTCACAATCCACAATTATAAATACATTAAAACCTAACATTGCTTATTGATTTATCATTCATTTGCAATAATAGCATGACTGTATTCATTCTCCTGGCATTTCCTTTTATTTAAAGTAATCAATTATCCTGCAAAGAATTCCACAAGTTTAACTTGTCACTCCTGTGTGCAACTGTCAGCACACCCACTGCCAAATGTTCAGCCCTGTCCAGTACCCCAAAAGACCCCTCTACCCATTCCTTATACCCATAATCTCCTCTCCTGCCATTCACCTCCAGATTACTCAGGGAGTCTTGGGGTTCATTTTGTTGTTGACATTGCAGTTTGCTTAGATTAGTGATTCAGAGTCCGCAAGATGAGGGGAGCCATCTGGAAACCATCTCTCATTTCCTGAGTTATTTCATTGAGCACCATCACCTCCACTTCTGGCCATGCTGCCCCATTGGGCAGTTGGATGTTCTGTGAGCAGCAGATCTGTGTTTCATGGGGCACAGAAACCTCGGTATGTTCCCCATCTCTTGTTGTCGGACAGGTAGAAGGATGTCTCGTTTGTCCACCATGATATTGCTGTTATGGACACAGAGGTGCAAATACTATCCTTCCAAATTCGTGTATTCACATCCTTTGAATCAATGCATGTCTACAGATGGTATTGCTGGAGGATGTAAAATACGTTTGTTGGCCCTATCCCACCACCTAGGATCCTCTACCAACTAGTCCAGCAGGTCAAGAAGAGGGTGAGAGGAGGTGGAGCTACTCATCCCCTACAGTGCTGGGAGGCCCTGGGGGCCACAGTTACTCAGGGCATTCCAGGGCTACACCTGGCGATTTCTGGGGTACCATGTGGTATCAGACCAGGGGCTCACCATACATGCTCCCCAACTGTTCTTCTATCCTCTGGCATTTCCTTTTATTTAAAGGGATCCTCATGCCTTGCTCCACAGAGACTGTACCCACAGTGCGCACAGTTCCCTCCTCCCTACATTTCTTCCACACTTGATGCCTGCAATCCTTTGACACGCAAGGGCCAAACTCCAGTTGCAAGGGGGGTAGCGCCTGCGATGCGAGTTCGAAATTTTGTCATCACAATTAGCTGAACACCCCCCGAGGAACATCTCACAAACTGGCTTCGACTCACTCGAGGACATGAACTCCAAGAGTTTGCCTCCCATTTGGGCGTCGGTTCTATTTCATTTCTCAAGTGGCTGCTCTGACCTACTAAATTGCTTCTGTGACCCACATTCCTGAGAAGGCAGGTGGCTCTCAATATCTTTGCTTTGGTGGTGCCAAGTTGAGGGGTGCAATTCGACCAGAATACATACTACTTAGCTAGGTGAAAAAGGGTCTGTACTGCCAGGGTCTGGCTTTTAGGCCCCCACAGTAGTCTCTATCTAAACTCTGATCCCTGCCTTGACCTCCCCCCCCAACACACACACACACCAAATTCCTTTGACATTCCTGCAGCCTCTTCTACTGACTTGACATGGAGTTTGCTCACTGAAGTGCAGGGTTCAGACTTCTGCAGAACTGGGACTCTGCCTCTGGAAACCCCAGTGTCTGGCTGAAAGTGGCTGTTCCGCATATGTTGTGTTGGAGGAAATTGTACGGCCGTGGCTGTGAGTCATCCTTCAGAGGTCGGGCTGTGAAATGAATGCTCTTTCTGCTTAACCAGGCAGGAAATGTGTGGGATTTGCTTTGAGATGCGCGCTCTCTCTCTCTCTCTCTCTCTCTCTCTCTCTCTCTCTCTCTCTCTCTCTCTCTCTCTCTCTCTCTCTCTCTCTCTGTCCCTCCCTCCCTCCTTCCCTTCCTCCCTCTCTCCCTCCCAGGAGCTAGAGATAATGCGGTTTGTTGAGGACATAGACAGGGATACCATTCTTCCAGCCATTGTACTCTCCAAAGGGCCTGATAGAGGGAAACTTTCTGCTGTGGCAGTGAAGCTAGACATTTGGAAGCTGCCGGAAGCTGGTTTCACAGTTTATGGCTCCCTCCCATGTATGTGTGTCCAGCTGAGTGCTGGAATATTTCCATGGGGTTCTCTCTAGGCTCAGGAGCTACCTAGGTGCACTAGGCATTCAGCCCCTTTCCAAGTCCAGGAGACTTAGGGGAAAGTACACTTAAATGATATAATATTGTCAGGGTGTCCTGGACAAATGAAAGCAATCAATACTGCTTTTACTGAGTCCCAAAAATTCTAGATAATTGTGTCTTCATTTTCATTTGTTTCCAGGAATCTTTTTATTTTCTCTCTGACCCATTGTCTATTCAGTAATGAGATGTTTAATTTCCAGGTATTAATCTTATTTATTAATTTTTTTAATTCACATCTATTTTCAGTGCAAGATGGTCTGAGAAGATAGTTGTTACAATTTCTATCCTCTGATTTTATGGAGGTATGTTTTATGACAATAGTGCAAACCACAGTGTCTAAAAGGAAAAAAGGAAAGAGAAAGAGAGAGAGAAAGAAAATTTCTGCTTCAGAATCAGGCAGGGAAGAAGATGAGACAAAAACTGGGACATTGGTGGTGGGAAATGTGCACTGGTGAAGAGTGGTGGACAGTATATGGCTCAATCATGAATAGCTTTGTAACCATGGTGTTTAAATAAAGTTAATTTAATCAAAGATGATTTAATCATCTTTTTTTAATTTAATCAAAAATTATTTAAAAAAAAGCAATGGAGGAAAGAACACTTAGAACTTCTTTGAAAGCACCTTCATATTTCATGACCAGGGCATGGTTCTAAATCCTCTGTACATGTTTCATGCTATTAGAACTTGATTCTCTGGAGCATGTTGTCATTTGTAACCTACTTCTGAGGTGGGTTTTATTTTCCCTTTAACCAACCCTCCCCTGTAAACTGATCAGTCAAATTCCATCTTGTGTTGTATCCATATTTGAGACAGTTGCCTCTGTCCTCAAGGTCATTCCATGCAATTGAGCACCTGAGAGTCGATCTAGTGTTCCTCTCACTAATTCAAACACAGGAAGCAGCTACTCTAATGTTGGGAGCAAGCTAGCTAACCTTGGAAATCACACGCCCAACAAAAGGGAAAGCCAAGCAAATAGATGTCCAGCTGGACCCTGCATTTCCCAACTGACCCTGGAATCTTTTTGGCTTCTCAGTTCACACCAAACTGCCCACCCAATGTTGCAGCTCAGTTTCTAGTATTTCCAGATTTCTGGGTTGGCAATGGACTCATCACACTGGGCACTAGTAACTTGGCCACACTGCTCACTGCAACCCAGTGGCCACAGATTAAAGTGCCCTTTTGATCAATGAGCTGTCACAGCTTCACCACATGAGCTTAGACAGCATATTCTCTTGTGTCTTCCCCTCATGCAGACACTATTTTAGGAAAGTGGCTTCAGAGCTTTTCTTTTTTAAAAAAACAAATGCATATACATTTCTATATAATTTTTACAGGGAATGAAAGTAATTTATTATAACCTTCTATCTTTTTGTATTTAACACTTGGCATTTTTCTTTAATTTTTGTGTATGTGTATGACTTCTCATTGGCTTGCAGTGGTATGAGATTTCAGGGGTTTAGTTTCACACGTCTGATGTGTATAATTCTTTCCAGTCCCAGCACCAAACACCAAAGCAATGTTTCTGGGGTGCAGTAATATTCCCATCACTTTCCCATCCCTCCAGTCTCCACCATGGTTTTGTTGTTGATGATGCTGTTGTTGTTTATTGGGCGGCCACACTTGGCAAAGCTCAGGGGTTACTCCTGGTTCTGCATGCAGTAATCACCCCTGGTGGTGCTCAGGCACCATATGGCATGCCAGGGAATCAAACCCAGCTCAACCTTGTGCAAGCAAGGCACCTTCCCCACTGTGCTATAGCTCTGACCCCTTCACCGTGCTTTTAATTGAGCATACATTTGCTGGTTCTTGCCTATGGTTTAACTTTTAGTAAATTCTTATTTATTTCTCCTTTAGAACAATAAAATATGTATTTTTCCCAATACACTGTTTTATGCATCTCTGATTTCTATGACTTAAACTAGCCTTTCCTAATTATTGACTACAAAGTCACAATGAAACAGGTCATGTACAGTGAGAGATCATTTGACAGACAGTGTTATGACCACAAGGGACATGCTGCAATACTGGAATAAAGGGAAGAGGTTGTGTTATTAAAAACTGAGGATAGGGGCCAGAGTGATAATGCAGTGGGTATGACATTTGCTTTGCACATGCCCAACCTGTGTTTGTCCCAGCATCCCTTATGGTCTCCCAAGTCTGTCAGGAATGATTTTTGAGTACAGAGCCAGGAGAAATCTCTGAGCCAGGTATGGCCTAAAACAAAACAACTGAGAAAAATCCTAATAATGGTGATCTGCTTCATTGCAGTATCCTAGGTTCTAAAACAGTGATGGGGAGAAAGGACTTTCTTGCCTGCCTTTCCTAAATAATGACTTCAACTCACTTACCAAACATTCTAAAAATAATCTTTCTATCTCGACAGCCAAAACTATCATACATAGTATTTGGAAGACTTTTCCAAAGATAGCCATTAGTTTTTCATATATCACAGAGGTGGTTATCAGAATAATCTAGAGAGGATCGTATCAAAGACACAACAAGAGGCTATAATCACTTCTTTCTACAACACTGACTATCCCAATCTGGCCCTCCAGAGGAACTCTGCACCAGATTTTCTTCTCTAAGAGAAGGAAATTGTAAAATAAAGGGTACATGAGAGCAGCATTCAGTTTACACAGGAATGAAACAAGCAGGCACATCTAAGTTGATGTAGCTAAGTGTTATTCTCAATATAGCCCAGGTCATTTCTCTGCCATGAGCAGATCTCACATACTTTGGAAGCGCTAATGCCCTATAATTAAAAGAACTATCCATTGTGTTTATTCTGCTTTGGGGGAGGTTTTTTTTTTTCTTTTTTTTTTTAATCACTGCTGTAAATGCTCCATCTACGAAATCAGAGCAATCAAGTTTTTTTAACTGCACATTAACAATTAGATATTAGAACCTCTTCAGGCACCATCATTCTTTGATAGACTTTGTTTTTCATTAAAAAGTTAATTGAAAATTTTTAAGTGGAATTCTTTTTATAGTCATCAGACACGCTGAATAATTTGATATGAGCTTACCGCCCCTCCACCTTCTTTCCCTACATATTATTATTTTTTTAATTCAAATAATTTCTAGGTCAATGTGAAGCTCACTTAGCATGCATTTTGGAGGGTAGAGTCCTGTGGGTAGTCCATGTGTGCCACTGAGGGTTTCTGAGGGGGATGTTGGCTGAGATTCTCTGAAGAAGACTAAATCATGCCCAGAGAAGGGAGAGTTGCAAAAAACCTTCCAGTACACACTCCAGAGTGGAATCCAGACGGGAACCACAACATTCAGGGGTAAGCAAGGGTAGGATGGGCATCAGGGAGAGGATGAGAGACTAGCAAATTTCCCCAAGCTCAACTATTGAGGAGAATAATGAGAACGATTTGTAAACAAATTCAGCCATTGAGTTGAAGCATCTGATTCTACAGCTCTTTTTATTTGTTTGGAGACCATACCCAATAGTCTCAGAGCACACTCCTGACTTTGTCCTCAGGGACCACTCCTGTTGATAGTTTAGGGAGTGCCAGGTTGGCTGCATGCAAGGCAAGTACACCACCCACTGGACTATCACCCCAACCCCTTATTCCATAGACATTTCTAAAGAGCATTTTAATAGTTCCTTGTGTTTGATTTTCTCTTATGAAAGATACTACAATAAGCAACACCAGAAAAAGGTAATGTGGAAGCAAAGTTGATCTGGGAAACCCCAAGGCCAGAACATGAAGCTCTAGAGATCACTTTACCTATTCCCTTTCCTTTATATATAATGCTTAGGAACTGGGGACTTCTTTAGAGATTGGGGCTCACCCTCCAGACCTAAAGTATTCACTGAGAAAAAGGTGGGCTATTAAAAAGGAGGCCCCAGGACCTCTGCCAACACCTACCTTTTTCACTGGGGACACAGTATGGGGAAGATGGGTCTGCTGAAACAAATTTACTGTCTAACAAGGGGGGGATTTTCCTAAGCATTTTGGATGTTTGTCTGATCTATGTCTTTAACTATGGCCCCTATAGTAAGGTAGATTGGTGAAGGGTATTGTACACTATATGACTGAAACTCAATCATGAACAATGATATAACTGTAAAACCAAAAAAAAAAATAGAAACTATTATAGGGGTCGGAGCGGTGGTGCATCAGTAGGGCATTTGCCTTGCACATGGCTGATTGAGGACAGACTGTGATTTGATCCCTGGCATACCATATGGTCCCAAGTGATTTCTGAGTGCATAGTCAGGAGTAACCCCTGAGCATCACTGAGTGTGGACCAAAAGCAAAACAAAACAAAAAACTATTATAAACAACCTTGTAAACCATAGTGTTTAAATAAATTCTTAAACAAGCAAACAAAGGTTTTATATGTGGATTGTTTCTGTATTTAAACAATCATGAAGTCATTCCTGGTCTCCTCCTAAAACAAATGTTGACCGAGTTAAAATCATACATTAGAAATTAATTCACATAGTGAAGATAAGGGAATCTGCCAGGATGGCCACTGTTTCTTCATTGATTGTGAAGACAACAGAGCTAGGCAATTTAAGAAAATGCCACTTTTAAATATTGAGAAAACTTTTTTTCAGAAGCATTTTTTTTCTTTTTTTTTTAATTTTTTTATTTTTAATTATGAGAACAAGGATGCAAAGAAAGAGGACATAACTCCTTAAACATTACAGGCATAGTATTTTTTTACATTTCCATATACATGCATATTAGCTTAAGTTAACCTCAAATTTTAAGTGGGTTCTTTTTAAGGATTAGAGTCAAAGGAGCACAGTAAAAATGGTGGTAGAGTGGCAATTGTTGTTTGCATAGGCCCGCCAAAACATGAGGGACATGGAAAGGAATAACCTTGGCCTAAATGCAAAGAGACCCGACCCCTGAAGTTTCTTGGCACAAGACCAACTCTAAGCTCCAGGCAAGCTAGATCCAGGCAAGCAACCACCACTCCCCATGCACATGCACAATCTTCTTCTTTTGTCATATTTTATTTTTGTTTTAGGGCCACAGTCAATGCTCCAGGTGCTCAGGACTTATTCCTGGTGCTGCAATTCAGGAGTCACTTATGGTATGGTTCTGGAGACCCTCTGGGGTTCAGGGATTCAACTGGGTTGGCCATATGCAAGTCAAGCACCTTGTAGAGAAGGCCCTCTCTACAGCCCTGATTTCTAAGCAAATACATTGTGTTTGCTTATTTTTATAACACATTTTTTTGTCTGATTGCCCTAATATAGAAGCTTCATTTAGACCTTTTTGGGCCTCTAAACTCATTTAATGCTTCAGCATCTTTGCTGAATTATAGTCATTCTTATACTGGAGGACCTTATACTGGAAATAAAATAAATTTCTTCTCACTGAACATCCACAACACTTCAAGGGAGCACCCCACAACAAAAATGCACTCAAAAAGACGCACATTGTTTTAAGCACAGATTGCCCTATTAGAAAATCTGGTAGCCAGTAACAGGCAATTAAAGAAGCATAGATATAGTCCATGCTCTTACATCTCATATTAAACCAGCCAGGAAAATGTTTCTAAGAGAGAACATTCATTATCCCTCTCTCAGAGTGGGCATTTCTGGCTAAAATCTTAGGAGAAGTATTAAGTCAAATAGATTTGCTCAGCTGCCTGAAGGAACTTTGGACTGATTTTTTTTCCCATTTAGCTCTTTTGCTTCTGACCATTGCTAATGCATACCCTTGGTAGCAATGGCCAAACAGGGTAGCCATGCCCTAGGTACTGTCTGTAGATAAATGATGTTGTCATAGAAAAATAATATATGCTTGGGGGGAGGGCATGCCCTTCTCTGAGTAGTATCCCTGTCAAGATATCTGGTCTTTGGAGCCACATGTGATATGCTAACCCATGTAGAAATACTGCTAGTCCTAAGCAGACTTCTCCCCATTGTGAACTGCTCTAGCTGTCTCTGTTCTGATTGACCATAGTCTTTTCCAACATGGTTGCTAAACCCTAATGTTCCAGATGTCCAGCTCTTCAGATGACTTCCTGTAGCTCAAAGTCTCTTTTGGAAGCTCAGCTTCTTTATGCCAAACACTCATGCCCTCATTTTTTTAGACTATCACTGAAACTCCAAGAAAAAGAGGGAAGCTCCATTTAACATACTGCGTCTCCGAAGGAGAGCAAGAACCACTTGGATTGTGTGAACTGTTCCCAGAACCATGTTTCTGCTTTCCCTTCTCCTTGGAGACATGTCACTCTAATCTGAGCAAGTTTCCCTGAATAAACCTGTTTCCCTTTGTCCTTGCCTGATGTTCCAATCAAGTGGAGCAAATACTGTTGCATAAGAAAACACATCTTTATTATTGACTTTTATTTTAGCTGTGACCCTGGGTTAAGGCAGGAATTAAATAAATCACATATTTTGGAGGTAATCCAGGGCCAGTTTTTATAGGCAAAAAGTTCCCTGAATTTTCACTGAAAGCTATGTGCTCTTCATGGGAAAATCCTTATTTTGTAAATATCAATTAATGTTCCATGAATTTTTAATGTTCCGTGATGGCAGATGTTAGAATGTGCACATCAAGGGACTTAGCAGAATTTAGTTGGCAAGCCCAGAGCCAGGGACCATTCCAGAATCTGAACATACACACAGCCTGAGGATTATCTCCTCAGCTGACCAGGAATGCAGCCAACCCCATCTATAATAATGGGAGGCGCAGCTCATTTTTTCATAATGCCGTGAAGTGGGGAGTGGTCTTCACATAGACATCACACACCACCCTGCACGCTACGTCAGAGGATCTGGGCAAGAGGCCTGAAGCTCCATTTGCTCAGGGATAATCGCTTTGTTCCTAGAAGTGAACTGGTGGCTCAGTCAGTGCAAGGCTCCAGACATCTTGTCATGGGTGCCTCAGAGGGACAATTATGTAAGGATTTGTACCTGTTGATTAAAGAGCCAGGAGATTGATACCTGCTGACTAGCATAGGGTTTATTCAGCCAACCACATGCAGGGCAAGAGTGGGTAGGTTCATGGTGTGTAGGTAACAGGCAATGTAGACAGCTCAGTTACAAGCCTGAGCTACGAGCCCTGCATTCTGCACTGAACCCCGCTGAAGCCCTACTCTGCCTGTGCCGTTGCTTCTTCATCTTGGTCAGCTTCCAAATCAAAATCACATGCTTAGAGGCTTCACCGACATTTATTCCCAGAGACTGAAAATCAAGGAGCCAGCAAGGCTGGGATGTGATGAGCATTGGGGGTCCTGGCGTTACTATTATTGCCTCACACTCTGGGGTCTGAGGGCTTTGTTACCTTTAACTATATCCAGACAACACCTTGTTTGTGAGAGCTCCAACTCTTCTGGAAGCTTCATCTCCTAAATGCACAATGTGGAGGCCTAGAGAGCAGTATCTCACGGTACCACTGCCTGACCCAGTGTCACTCAGTCCTTCCCAAAGTGCTCTATGTCCCCACACATTCCCCACTCATCTCTGCAGCCTACTGTCCTGCAAACTGCCCTCCAACTCAAAAGTAGGATGCTGCCAGGATGCTGCATCCAGAAGGGGAATTTTCTCCAACTCTTCTGGGCGTTCCCCTGAGATGGGCTTCCACAGGACCCATTCCCCTTGTCACCATAAAAGAGAAGTTGTGGTGCATCTCAAACCAGTCCAAGCTGTTCTTCAGAGTTGTAGGTGAATAAGAGACATTTTCTTGCATTTAAGACTTCCCTGTGGGCCCTTCTCAGTGAAACCCATGTCATTCAACACTATCCATCCACAACTCTCTTTGTTGCAATTCTGGGGAGCAGAAGAGGGTACCTAGATCCCAACATAGATGACCCACTCCCAAGACTTTAATTAGAGCTTGTCTGGTGGTTGAGGCCAATCATCAACCTTGTTCATCTCTGAATAGCTCTTAGATCGAGCCTCATTTCTCTGGAAGAATGTCACAGTCTCAAGGCTAATTCTCTGTGGCCTCCATCTTATAGAACACAAATGCTGCTTTCCCCTTCCTTCTCTGTCTTCCCTAATCCTGCAGGGCAAGTGAGCCCCTTCCTCCTGGGTTGTCAGATAAGGTCCATCTTTCAGACCACACCCACTTCCTCTAGCAGTGAATGCCAGGCCACACCCTTAGTGTTCTCATCATCTGCAATAGAGGAAGGCTTGACACTTTTCACACTTACATCCTAGTAACTTTTGGCTTATTGATTCATTTTTTTTAAACTTGATTGGTTGATTGGTTAGTTGGTTGGTTGGTTGTGCTTTTGGGGGGCCATACCCAGCGGCACTCGGGATATTCCTGCTTCTGCACTCAGAAATTGCCTGCGGCAGACTGGGGACCATATGGGATGCCGGAATTGAACCGGGTCCTTCCTTGGTCAGCCGCATGCAAGTTAAGGGCCCTCCCAGCCCTTAACTCTATTGTCTCTGGGCCTTATTACAGTAATGTCTTTAATTTTTCTTAAAATTCATAGAGTGATATTATTCTGTGTCTATCTCTCTCCCTCTGACTTATTTTACTCAGCATAATAGATTCCATGTACATCCATATATAGGAAAATTTTGTGACTTCATCTTTCCTGACGGCTACATAATATTCCATTGTTTATATGTACCACAGTTTCTTTAGCCATTCATCTGTTGAAGGGCATCTTGGTTGTTTCCAGAATCTGACTATGGTAAATAGTACTGCAATGAACATAGGTGTGAGAAAGGGATTTTTGTATTGTATTTTTGTGTTCTTAGGGTATATCCGTGGGAGTGGTTTTTCACATTTCTTGCCTTGAATTTTATTCTAAGTTGTCAGGAGTAACCAGGCTACACTGCTTCAGTTATTTACTCAGAAGTATCATCAACAAAACATGCTATGTTGCTGCCCTTGGCTCTTGGCACAACACTAGTAGTCTCAGCCCACTGCCGTGTTTGAACAAGAATCGACTTTTCGCTATTATCCAAACATGTTCCTCATTTCGACTTGCCATCTCTGCTCTATTTCATTGTGTACTGTCAGATGTCTCACTGGTATAATTTTTCTTCTGCTGGAGGAAACATTCACGTTTGACATTTCTTTGTCTTATTGAGGTAACCTTGGTTTACAGTACTATAAATGCTTGAGGACACTGTTTGACATCTTCTGAAAATAGGTGTTACCACCACCAACATCCTCCACCATCTCCATTAGAAGCCTTCCCTCAGCCACTCTTTCCCCCATCTCCTCTGGTCCCCTCTATACTGTGTGTGTCCCAAATCCAAGACTGTATGATTTGATGTGGTCTGTCCCCTGGCTTCGTGGTTTTCTATCCCATAAATGAGATTATCCAGTATTTGTCTTTCTTCTGATGACTTACTTCACTTAGTATGACCCTTTCCAGTTCCTTCTAGGCTGTAATAAAAAAGCTGGTTTCCTCCTTTATTAAAAAAGTGATTTTTGGAACTACTACTGGCAGTGCTCGGGTGCTAAACCAGTGCTGGTGTTTGGGGGATACACTCCTGGCAGTGCCTAGGGAGTCATCTGAGGCTAGAACCAAACCTGGCCTCTCTCTCTCTCTCTCTCTCTCTCTCTCTCTCTCTCTCTCTCTCTCTCTAATTGTGCTTGTACTTTTGTATTTTCTCTCTAAAAATTGAACAGCATTCTTCTGTTCTGAGTAGTGTATAGAGCTGCCCCTATTCCAGTTCTCTATCTACGGGCACTTGCTTCAAAATTTAATTGTGGTTCTATGTGCGATGAATTCCACCAGTTTGTTTTGTGTTTGAAATACTATTTCTCTTTCATCTTGAATTATGTTTGTTAGGTTAAAAATTCTTGAATTATTAATCTTCTTGCAGTTGTTTAAAATGTATCAATGGGCCAGAGAGATAGTAAATAGGTTAAGGTGTTTACATTGATGTGACTGACCCAGGTTCAGACCCCAGCATCAGGAGTGACCCCTCCCCCAAGTGAAGAGCTAGGAATAAACCTTGGACATGGCTGGCCATGGCCCCTAAACCCCAAAATAAATTAACTAATTAATTAAGTAAATAAAAATGTATTGCTCTGATTTTATACTTGGTGTCTTAGCTCAGGCTTCTATATCACAATACTTTCCATAGGGTGGTTTTCTAAGAGTTATAAAAGCTAGAATTTTGGGGTTACAGTGTCATAGTAGTGAAATTGAGGTGACATCTTTTTCTGGACTGCAGTAACCCTCATATTGACCCCACACTGAGCTAGTCATCTCCCAAAGTCCCACCTCTTAGCTGTCCCCCAAGAACTATGGTTTAGCACAGGGGTCCCCAAACATGTGGCTTGCCAAGGACATTTATCTGGCCTGTCAGGTATTTTTGCCCACTCTACCTGTAATGTTTAGCAGCCAACTAGTCCTGGGCCCGCAGAGTATATATGTGGGATGTGTGCTACACTCTCCAACTCCCTGCCTTCTCTCTGTCTCTCAATTTCTCCTCTCAGTCTCAGGCAAGGGTCTTCAAACTACAGCCCATCAAAAGCAGGCCCATAGATCCCATTGAAATACTGGTAAGTTTGTTGATTTAATTTGACTTGCTCTTCATCTTAAATATTATATTTGTTTTGTTTGGTTTTGGTTTGGTTTTGGTGTTTGGGCCACACCTGGCAGCACTCAGGGGTTACTCCTGGCTCTAGGCTCAGAAATCACCCCTGGCAGGCACAGGGAAACATATGGGATGCCAGGATTCGAACCACCGAACCACTGTCCTCCTGCATGAAAGGCAAACTCCTTACCTCCATGCTATCTCTCTGGCCCCTTGTTTTTTTGTTTTTGGGTTTGTTTTTTTTTTTTTACTTTAAAATAAGACATGTGCAGTTTGCATAGGAACTTGTTCATAGGTTTTATAAACTATGGCCTCCAATGGTCTGAACTGGCCCCCTGTTTATTTTGGGGGAGGGCCTACACCCGGTGATGCTCAGGGGTTATACCTGGCTATGTGCTCAGAAATTGGTCCTGGCTTTGGGGACCATATGGGATGCCGAAGATTGATCCGAGGTCCACCCTGGGTCAGCTGCATGCAAGACAAGCACCCTACCACTGTGCTATTGCTCCCGACCCTGAACTGGCCCCCTGTTTAAAAAGTTTGAGGATCACTGGACTGTGGCATGTAAATTGTGGGCAGAGAACATTCATTGCTGACTCCTGGATTGTTTTTGACAAACTCTCTAAGGCATCTTTATTTTTGCTCTTCCTTCTCTAGCAGGACATCTCTCTGATTCCAGTTAAAATGATCTCTGGTTGACTTTGAACAATTTGAGTATAAATTTTCTTTAACAATCAGAGTAGGTATATTTTTCTTCCTAGGTGATTGGACTTCAAAGACTTGTACTTCCATGAGTCTATGGTTTTTATCCAACTTGTAAAATTTCCAGCACCTATGTCTTAACTTTTCCCTGTCTTCCTCTTCTCCCCCTCTCCATGACCCAAACTATGTACATTTTAAATGGTATCATCATGCGCCCCCATTCTCAGAGGCTCTGTTACAGATTTTGCCTCTCTATTTCAACGTACCTACTCTTTGCATATCTTCAAGTTCACTGACCATTTCCTCTGTAGTATATGAAATGCTGTTTATCAAGCATGGTATGTGGTCCTCCTGACACGTGTAGATTTATCTCAAGTTTGACTGGGTCTTTTCAGAGCCTCCAAATGCCTGCTTTATTGCTTTGACATACGCACTTAAAATAAATCATAATAACAGTCTCAATAGCTAAATTCTGCTGAATCTGATATCTGTTTATTATGGGTCAATTTTTCTTGACTGGATAAGAGTTTCCTTGTGAGTCTTTTGTTTCTACTTCTCTGAATTTCTGGACTTTTTGTAATGATCACTTCTTAGATATAATCCACAAGCCATGTGATTCATGCTTTTCATATATACACTTAAGTGTTTTGCATTATTAAAGTTTAGTAATTAATTGCTATATTTATGTGAAACCTACAATTTTATAATATTTTGTACTCCACAGAGACACCCTTTACCTAACAAAAAGTGCTTCTCAGACTCTTCTCTTTCTAGCCCATCCTTGGCAATTACCAATCCACTTTCAAATCTCAGAAAGTTGCCTATTCGGGAAAATTTTATACTAATGGAATATAAATATTTGATCTTCTGTGATGAACTTTTTTCTCTTTCTTTGTTTTTGGTTTTGGGCTACACCCGGTGGCAGTCAGAGATTACATCTGGCTTTGCACTCAGAAATCACTCCTGGCAGGCTCTGGGAACCGTAGGGGTGCCAAGGATCGAACCTGGATCTGTCTAGGTTGACTGCATGCAAGGAAATCGCTGTACCATTGTGCTATCTCTCCAGAAGCTTCTTTCTCTTAGTATGCTTTCAAAAACAGATTTAATAAAACATATATAAGCAGCATATTACTCCTTTCTGCTGTTGCTATTAAAGAAATTCAATGTGTGTCCTTTATAATTTGCCACTTGATGGGAACTTGTACTGTTCAGATCTATAAAATGATTTTGATCTGAGGAATTAGGGCACCTAGAGACTAATATGCTAGTATTCCTAGTGGTACTTGATCAACAAGGGCAGAGAAATTCTAGGGCTGAAAGATGCAGTACCCACCTGTTTTTGAATACCAAGGACCACTTGGGCCACCCTAGCCATGCGTAGGAGTCTGTCAGGTCATACACAGTGATGCTCAGGGTGCCAGGTGACACCAGGGACCCAATCAGCATCAGCAACATGCAAGGCAAGCTCCCTACTCCCATTAGTAGCTCTCCAGTTCATGGAAATTTTGAACGCAATGTAAAGGTGGATGTTTGCTTCTTTTGATAGTGGATATTTGTCTTCCTATCAATATTCATGGCTTATTCTTAGATGTGGTTAAATCTCAATGATTCAGATCTTTATGAATCTTGCTTTTAGCTTGTGAAGTAAAGAGTGTTCTGGGGAAAATTATTCTCTATCCCTAAATAAGACCGTTGTAGCCAGTGGCCCCAAGGAATTCCTATAGGGCTGATACTGTTGACTCTGTCCCCAGCACGGTGAGGTAAGCATAGGGCCTGGGGACTTCTAAGCTCCCTTTTACTTGCCTTCAAACAACTCCTCCTTGCCTGCACAGGTGTCTGAGCTCATATCTCCTCCTCCAGCTCCTCTTCTCTCTACTTTGTGCTTTCTCTCCCAAGACTCCATACTGCAGCTCCCTCCCAGCACCAAGTTCTGGCTCCTCCACTTAACACCTCTGATCTCCCCTCCCTGGACCATGGCCTGAAGTCTCTTAGAAATACAAAAGTCCTGTTGTACCCAGGGGCTAAGCTCATTGTCCCCCATATCCAGCTCTCCCTTTCCTACCTAATATTCAGTTTCCTTGAATCTGTTGCTTCTTTGGTGCATGTTCCTTAGTGATTTGAGGTATGTCCAGTTCTGCTTTGCAGAGGCGTCAGGACCTAGTGTTGAAAGGCCATATTCCTCAGGAAATGAAGCTCACGAAAAGTACAATAAGACTCTCAATGGCGACACCTAATGCAAAATGTGTCCTGAGACTTCCAACTGATGCAATGTGAATGACCCTTCCTATGGTATGACCGGGTAGCCTCAGTCCTTGACTGTGGGAACATTTATGTCTCCTCTCACAGGTGATCAGCGAATTTGAAGCCTCTCCTGACTCGTTTTCCTACAGAATTCCTAACCTGAGTCGCAATCGCCAGTACAGTGTCTGGGTTGGTGGGCCGTGACCTCGGCAGGGAGAGGCAACAGCAGTGAGATCATCACGGTGGAGCCCTTAGCCAAAGGTGTGTCTCAGGGGCTGGGAAACATGCCCACTGTCACTGAGCTCTGGCATCTCTCCTCTGCCTAGAAGAAAGTTCCCCCGTGTTTGAAAAATGCAAGAAAACTGAGGTCCCAAAAGATAGTTCGGTAGTTTAGACCACTTTCTTGGCGAGCACCAGGCTATAAGAATGGAGCATTGCTGGGGATCAACTCCTGGTGAATGGGGCCTGAAGCAGGGATGCCATGAAGATTCAGAAAACAAGAGAGACATAAGAGAGAAAACTAGGGGCCAGGGGGCTCCCAGCCTCATGGACCAAGAGCTTTGACTGTCTTTCATGTACACTATTAATTGTTCAGGGACAATCAACATGGGGAGAAGAGCGAATGCCAACAGGCAGAAACCCATTTAATAGTAATCAAGCCTAAGTTGGTCTTTACATCTCAAAAAGGGGTGTGTATACAGTAGTAAGGCATTTGCCTTGCATGGGCTCAATCCTTAGCATCCCACATGGCCCCCTGAGCCAGGAGCTAATTTCTGAACACAGAGCCAGGAGTAGCCCCTGAGCACCAGCAATGTGGCCTAAAATCCAAAGGAAAAAAGGGGGTGTACAGAAGAGGAAACTAATATAAAGTTTCTGTGAATTGTTTTCCTATGGGAAAAGGGGGCAGGACAAAAAGGTGAATACAGGAGAGTCTACAGGGATTTCCCAGCAGGCACCAGTGTTCCAGTAATTTAGAAATGAAAAGTCCCTTTTCCACCCCTCTCCTTGGACTATCAACTCTCTAGATAAACTTATTCAGTTGTGGGATGTCTTGATATCCAAGAGAGGAAAATGGCTCAGGGACTGGAAAATGCCAATGGTCAACAGCTCCTCTTCCTTCCTGCTCTTGCCCACTATTCTCAAAACAACAAAACAAAAGTTCCTGGTGTCCTTGGTGGCCATGACAACTTCTACACCAGCCTCAGATCCTAATGAATTCATTTCGGTCATTTCTTTTTTACTGGAGCTCCAGGAAAATCTTGAGAGTCTGATCCTCACCCACCCCACTTGTCTGTCATCCCCACCTGTTTATCCCATGTGGTACAGGGTCCCAACCCTTATCCCTTCTTTATGGATCCAAAATCCCACTGAAAATACCTTATAACCCAGGTCTGGCTGACATAGTTGAGCTTCCAGACCTTTAGCTGCTGAAAGATTTGAGTCTAGTTGACTAGCCTGGATGTCCTCCTCAAAGCACTTGCCCTCTGTCACTGCCTAGCACCTGGTCTTCGGGAGGCATCTGATAATTCAGGCCTCTGGTTCTTTTTTTTTTCCCTCCAGGTCAGACCCTCTGCCTCTATGACCATGCCAGGTGGCCCTGGGAGCTCAGTTGCAGCCTCCCCATTGCTCTCCCCAGCAGGCTTTTGTTTCATAGGGGTGTTTGCCCTGCTATACCTATTTTCCTTGCTGCCAAACAAGTGCATGCAATCAATTTTCCTCCTCTCTTTTGGGGAATCTCTGCTTGTCACTGACTATTTTCTCCTATGGGCAAAATTGTCTCTGAATGTGCCATGTGGGGGAGTTGAGATAAAGTGCTTAATAAAATGATTTGGAAAATAATTGGGCTCAAGGAAAGTATAGCTTGATGCTGATGGGCTGAGGACATCCCAAATATTAAATCTGGGATACTCCTGATTAGTGAAGAAAAATCAGACTGATTGAAGACCCTCAGCCATTGATACAATCTTGCAGGGAGAGTCCCCAGCATGGGCAGGTGCAGTGTCTGGGAGCTGTGTTCTACCTGTTTCTCTGAGCACTGCTGTGCAGGGGAAGGTCAACCTGTAACCTCACCAAGTTCTGTTCTTTGCTCAGCTCCTGCTCGTATCCTGACCTTCAGTGGCACAGTGACCACCCCCTGGATGAAAGACATCGCTCTGCCCTGCAAAGCTGTGGGGGACCCTTCACCCGCAGTGAAGTGGATGAAAGACAGGTAACCAGTTACCCAATTTAGATGTCCATAGGGGAGCTCAGGAAAGGCTGGGGGGGCGCTTATGCCACATTTAGAGGGTGGGCTTCACCCTCCCTCTGCTTTTGAGCAAACAGGGACATCTCACAGCTATTCAGAAAGTGTCTCTGGTCTCTCCACATTCAGATGAAGAAACTGGGTGTCACCAGCTTGAGATACTCTCAGTTTCTCTGAGCCCCATAGCCTATGGCTCTGAGGTCAAGAGAGGTCGAGTACATCTCTGTTCCTCCTGAGATAATGGACCAGCCACCCCTAACCCCCTGCTCTGAGAAAGCAAGTGAAGAAACAGAACACATTAGCACTGCAGGGACGCCGACTCTGGCTGGCTGTGCTCAGAAGTAATGACTGAAGAGGCAGCAGCTAAGATAGAAGTGAGGAAGTGGGCGAGAGGCTTTCTGTCCTTGGAACTTTGTCAAGTTCTTTCTCTCTCCCCAGGAAGAACTAGGCTTGATACAAGGGCTGAGGACTCAGGAAGGAGCAGAGAGATCTAATGCGATGGATTCCAATGAGTCTATCTATGCAGCAAAGGCCCTGGCAGATGTAACCACTCACAATTAGGGTGTTAGTCCATCATTGCCTTGCGTCTCCTCTCTGGGTCACTTAGCCTCAAAGTATTATTGGTCAGACCCAAGGTCTGAGGAGAGGTGACCCCCGAGGATGTGCAGGCATGTCCCACCTTTTGATGCTAATGAGGGGGAAATCCCATTTGGGCTGAGCTCCACTCACCCCCACCTTGGAGATACTGAAATTCCTGCTGTCTGCCGGAACCCAGGACTTGTGTCTGCAGGGGCGTGGCTATATTGACAGGTGGGAGAAGTCCAGACCCTCCCCTCCCCTCATTCCTAAAGAGAAACACAACAAATGAGTTTTTGTGTTTTTCTTTCCTTTTCTATTTACAAAGAGCAAAGTTCAGCTCTTGAGTGGGTTTTTGTCCCATTAACCATCACTTAAGTCTTCCATCGCCAATATGTTGTTGACTCCACAAGTTTTTCTGGTTTTCCCCCAGCTCAGCTAATGGGGATTGTAATTTCTTTCATCTGTGCCTTTTTCTTCCTGTGAGGCAGTAACGGGACCCCCGGCCTGGTAATGATTGATGGGCGGAGGAGCATCTTCAGCAACGGGAGCTTCATCATCCGCACAGTGAAGGCTGAAGACTCGGGCTATTACAGCTGCATCGCCAACAACAACTGGGGCTCCGATGAGATTATTTTAAATTTACAAGTGCAAGGTACAGAATTCCAGGGTCCAGTTGCCTCTATGCTATGTCATGCATGACCACATGCCAAGAGTACATCCACTTGAACATATGTACCTAAAAAAAATCCATCTTCATAAAGAGTTATTTTTAATATATGTTTGTCTTGAAAAAGTGTGAAACAGAATATGATTAACAGCATCTTTAAGTCCAGATATAACATGATCTGTATAGAGTTTATTGCCTGGATGTGTTCATCTCTGAAAAAATTATTCCAAATAACTTTTGATAAGGGACCAATTTACATGATGATGCATGTATAACTCAGAAAATACAAAGACTAAACCTGAATTTAATGATCGCATGCAAGGAAGAGACAAGGGTCACTTACAGAAACTCTAAGTATATAGTTGTGATGTTTGTCTATTTGTGCTATCAGTATTGCACACAATAAAATGTGTGGCCAATTTAAAATGGTCATGTAACTGGCCATTCATAGAGTTTCGGCATGGACACAGTGTTCATTTATTAGTGGGAGAACAACGTGTCTGCTTCTTGGCCTCTAAGTGCTTCCACAGTGATAAATCACAGCAAGGAAAAATGAAATCTTTATTGTGCTCGGAGGAAAGGGCTAAGGAAGGCTAAGAGTTTATCTTTTAAAAATAATGGAAAGCTAAGCTGGAATTTCAAATAAAGGACAGTGAGTAATGGATAACATTCAAGAACACACTGTTTTGTAACTTTAAAGAGATGGCCCACTCATCTGGTCTCTGGCCTCTGGGTTGCCTATAAGGGCAAAGAAAGCCACGTTTGAAGTGATTCTTTCTCTACACTTGGAGCACTTAATTCTGATGTGCCTCAGTGTTTCTGAACTTAGCCACAATGATAGCGAGGCCCATGTTAGATGTGTGTTCTCCTCAGGCCTGTGTGATTATTTAAGCTTGAGGAGCCCACCCTGATATTCTAGAATAGTGTGTGTACATGAATGGATGTGTGTCTATGAGTGTGTTCACATCTTGCATCTTGGTGTAGGAATTTAAAAAGTGGAAACGCTGTAGCTCATTTTTCTACTGGTCCCTCTTCCCCTGACACTTTAAAATCCTGTGAGCAGAGCAGCTAATTGTTGCCTTTTTACTTTTTCGCCTCAGTCACAGCTGAATCTCAGAGTCAAATAATGCACGTAACCTTCGCAAATTGAAAGATGATTTTAGTGAGTGATGAGCAACTCATCCATTTAAGGAATTCGTGAGGAAATGAGTTAGATAGGAATCCAAGTAGAAATGGAGTTGAATTGTCTTGAAATAATAGATTCACTCTGCTCTATCTCTTTAGCCCAGGATATCAACTAAATAGACATTTTGACAGAGCGAATTGCATATTTTGGCAACCTAAAACACTTATTTAATAAATGGCTGTTAGAAATGATTTGGTAAATGACTGTTAGCAGAGACTAGAGATAGGAAAAACTAACTCTTATTTTCTAAAACTGTTTCCCTCTCAGTCCCACCAGATCAACCTCGACTCACCGTGTCTAAAACTACTTCCTCCTCCATCACCCTCTCTTGGCTCCCCGGAGATAATGGTGGCAGCTCCATCCGAGGTAAGGAACACTGGGTCATCCACAATGGTGGATTCTCTTATCCACAGGCTGATAAGAGCCACCTCTTCACCTAGTACCTAACAGTGCATTCCTTTAAGCCTTCAAAATAAAAAACTTGTCATTGTCACATTTCTGTAACAAGAAACCACATCTATTTTTATTGCATTGAAATGCAAGTCATCCACCAGAGGAATCCCATTCACAAAATGGTTGTCCAACCAATCCAAGTGACATGTTCACCAGGGCCAAAAAGGAAGTTGCCAATATCTGACTCCAGGAGTTCTTCCATGTTGTGTGATTCATTGATTCACATAAGCCATCATTCCTTCATGTGTCTTCGACCACCGTGACTTTTTGACCAACAGAAGAAGACCAAAAGGTGGAGAACCTGGAGCTATTTCCCTTCCATGGGAAGCTTCTGTGAAAAGAATTCAGGCTAATGATACTGCATGAGGGAGCAGGATCATTCTAGCTATGTGGGAGGATCATTCTAGATATGGGCAACTGGTCAACCAGGAAATAGAGAAAGTTTTAAGAAAAGACCTCAGAAGCAAGGGAGTCTGGCTGACTGAAAAAAGTGGTTGTAGGGGAAGTAGCCCAGAATGGTCAGCTCTGATTTCCCAAGACCAAGGCACACTTTCTCCTGCTCTTTGCATAGGGGAAATAGAAGGAGTTAGAAATCTCTGAGTGTTCTAGGGGGAAGACAGTGAGATATTGGAAATCTCCAACCTGCCAGCTCACAGGAGCACCTTATTGTTTCTCCCACAGCCTAACACTTGGGGACCACCAGCTGGGAATATTTACACACTGTGAAACTGTACATGATTCTAATCAGGGGCACTTTCCTTCCCCCAAGAGCCATTTGTTAAATATTTATTAGCACTCTACTGGGTGAGGGGAGGATCTTCCCTTTTTTAGAGAAAAGAGAAGGTGAGATTATTTTTTAAAAATAGTTGGATGATTAGGGGTGAGGATACATTTGTGGGCTTGAGGAGCGTGGGAAAGATTCGTAACAGCTGCCATGTGAAATGCTCAGGGAGTCATTAATAGATGAGCAAAGTCATTGCCAAGTGGGAGCAGGGACCCAGCTGCAGACAAATAGCACATATTGTCATGGTCACAATGATTACAGTGGATGACTTTCTCTAGTGATCTTGGACAACTGGGAAGAGCTGTGGATGGCAGGGGATGGATTTGGAATAGAACATGAAGAATATTAACAAGTCTTCTTTGGGTCATGAGCTACTGAAGGCTCTAGGCTGTTTAGAGAACCTTTTAGGGAAGAAATGGGGCATAGGGGAAAGTGTTCAGGAGAACCTGGAATCCTAGATTTTGGTTTTCTTAGGATGTAAACATCAGAGGAAATGGTCTAAAATATGAAACTTATTTGATGATAAAAAGTTTCCAAGTAAATGGCAACTTTGGGTCCCCCAAATGGGATAGTGGTCCAGAAATTAGCATGGGAGCTTCCATCAACATGGTGAGAATAGCTTCTTGGAGTCATCCTAGATGGTGGCTGTTGACAGAGAGGAGTGTTCCCTATAACAGAGAGGATGCGCTGGGCAGAGCTGAGTGAAACCAGAAAGTGGAAGTTGGAGCCTGAGCATGCAAGTCCACCAACCCACCCGCTGCTTTAAAGAAGGGATGTAAGGATGCATCCTGGGTTCCTTACCTAACTGCCCACAAGCCCAATATCTTCACTTACATGTGGAAACAATACCACTGTTTTGTAGAGGGACAAGGAAGTTGGGCATTGCTTGGCCCAGCGTGAGTGTTCAGAAACAGCGAGTTGTTGAGACAGGTAGGTAAGAGTGGCCACAGAGATCAGAGCAACCACTACAAACATGATGATACCATGGAACCTGCTCCAATGGCTATGGTCCATCCATCCTTTAGTACGAAAGGATCAGGTCTAGATATGTTTCCCCATTTTTTGGATGGGGGTCCACACCTGGAAATTCTCAGGGTTCCTGGTTGACTCAGGGGACCATATGGGATGCCAGAGAATGAACTATTGTCTATTGTGAGAAAGGCAATCTAGAGACCTTGACCTCACTGGTAACATAGCCCTTTTCCAGGGCTTTTGTTCTCTTAAAAACCGCCCTGCTTTAGGATCAGAGAAATAACACATACGTTAAGGTGTTTGCCCTTCTGCACCATGTACAGTCCCCTGAGCACTGCCAGAAGTCACTGCTGAGCACAGAAGTAGAACTAGGACCCAAAGCATCTAAACAGGCAGACCCACCATAGCCCCCTTTCAAAATTAAAATTTTTTAATGATTGCACTTTAGATCACTTCTATGTTTAAGGATTTGGATGAGGACAGGTGAGTTCTGAAAAATGGATTTAGCCAATGTTGGTGTCCAGCTCCATGTGGGATTTGAAAAAGGTGGGTAGAGGTGACTTTCTTGTGGCCACACTAAGCTGCCATGCCACCAGAACAGTGCCATGTGTAGTCTGTCTTCTTCATGCTCAATCATCATCACCTCAGACCAGCACTTGCTCTGTCATCCAGCCTGGAGGAAATTTCCTGGAATCAAAACCAGTACAAATGTTGGGATGATGAGCTGTGTGGTCCAGCTGGGGTGGGTGGTGAGTTGAGTCCCCTAGAATATCCCTTGCTTTTCTCAGGGTACATCTTGCAGTACTCAGAGGATAACAGTGAGCAGTGGGGAAGCTTTCCCATCAGCCCAAGCGAGCGATCCTATCGCCTGGAGAATCTCAAGTGTGGCACCTGGTACAAGTTCACACTGACAGCACAAAATGGAGTGGGCCCAGGCCGCATCAGTGAGATCATAGAGGCGAAAACCTTGGGCAAAGGTAAGCAAAACCTTGAGTAAATATGCTTTTCTGGAGCACTCTGATCTACCATATTGAAGAGGGTCATCAGAACCACAAAAGATGGGCTCCTTCATGTGTTGGCGCTTTGCAGGGGTAGTCGAACTTGGGTATTCCTGAAATGGACTAACTAGTATGAGAGGTGAGCTGGTCTTGGCATTCCCAAGTCCTCTGGTTCTCTTTGTGATGGTTTCATTTTCAATTTTAAAAAAGGTAAACAGTGGCCAGAGAGATAGCACAGTGGTAGGGTGTTTGCCTTGCACACGGCCAACCTAGGAGACAGTGGCTCGATTCTCTGCATCGTTGGTCCCCAGAGCCTGCCAGGGATGATTTTTGAGCACAGAGCCAGGAGTAATCCCTAAATGCGACCCCCCACTCCCCTCAAAAAAGGCGAACATTCCTTGGAGAACCAAGAGCTTTCACATCAGCATGGAGATCTCTAGAGTGGTGATCATGACTGTGACATTTGTCTTCTCGCCTTCTCAGCTTAACTATGACCATAGCCCTTGGCCATACTGTGACCCTTCTATCTAGAATTGCCACATTTTCTGATAGAGCCTAATTTTTACATGGAAAGTGGAACAACTTGGTACTCTCTTATAAATCTAAAGTATCATCCCCAAGGAAATAACATTTAGTGAGTGACACTTGTAATGGGAGGCCGAAGCTGGATGTGAGTGTGAGGTGGTGAAAAGAGTCACATGTGATCCTTGCTTCCAAGTCTTACCTAATGGGGTGGCCTGGGAGGCGGCAGGAGAGAAACACAAAATCTTTGAGTGTTGAATAACACACACAGAGGGTGTCGAGGAGGCCAGATTCATTTCTGCAGAAATAAATCCAGTGCAGGGAGAAGCATATGGGGACCCCTGGTCCCAAGTCCAGCCTCCTTCTCCTGAAGCAAGTCCTTCCACGTACATGGAAATGGGTCAGCAGATGGAGGGGCTGGCTCTGAATCCAGGAACAAAACAGAGAGGAAATACCAACGGGTTCTTTAGGGCACCCTGCAAAGACAGCCAGTTCTCGTCCTGACCTCTTCCCAGAGCAGGGAAGCATCTACGGGGCTGGGTCCACCCCACTCCACCCCTGCTGACCCCTGTGCACCCTTCCCACAGAACCCCAGTTTTCCAAGGAGCAGGAACTTTTTGCCAGCATCAACACCACACGCGTGCGGCTGAACCTGATTGGCTGGAACGATGGTGGCTGCCCCATCACCTCCTTCACGCTCGAGTACAGGCCCTTTGGCACCACCGTCTGGACCACAGCTCAGCGCACCTCCCTGTCCAAGTCCTACATCCTCTACGACCTGCAGGAGGCCACCTGGTACGAGCTGCAGATGCGAGTTTGCAACAGCGCCGGCTGTGCCGAGAAGCAGGCCAACTTTGCCACGCTCAACTACGATGGCAGTAAGCGCCCACCCTGCCTCCCCTCTGCAGCCCCCCGCGTGTCACCCACTCTATCCCCCAGCAAAGTTCAACAGTCGGATCCCGGCTCAGACCCCAGGCAGAACCGTCGGCATCTCTTTATCTGTTCAAAGCTCACAACCTATCTGACCTGCTTCTCATCCTCCACTACTGTCCTGTAGTGACCCATAAAGGTTGGGTCTCTTTGACACCCCCAAGGTTTATTCACCCAGAGACAGGCCTCTGACTGGCCCAGGTCAATGCCTCTTTTGTTGTGTGCCTCCGGGACCTCGTTTAGAGAGCTTAGCTTTCTACCAGGAGTGTTCTTGGGGTATAGGTCCTATCCCCCCTAAAACAAGAGATTCCTAGAACCCAAGGATCCTCAGAAGAACTAAGGCAGGAAGTCTAGGAAACTTGGGTCATCTCCCTGGATCCGTACCCTGACCGAGAGCCATTTCCTTCTACCCTGATATAGATGGACCCCTCCCCAACCCACCTTCACAGCTACTGCTATCCAGGGTTATTTCCCCATAGTCCCCCTCTTCTAGCACCCAGGAGCACCCAGCATTTCAGGGAATGTGTCGTGGTTCTGAAGTCGACCCTCTCAGAGTAGGTTCCATGAAGCAGAGGTTTCTGCAGAGAGTGGGGCCCTTCCCATGACCTGCCTTGTTTCCTGTGAATTCCAGGCTGCTTCTCTCCACCAAGCAGTACCCACCACTGCTCTACCTGTGCTTGCCCCAAAGCTGATGGGCTCCCCAGCACCCTCGAAGGAGAGGCCTTTCCTGTCCATCTCTTATTCTAGATCAGGGGTGGCGAACAAGTTCGACACAAAGAGCCAAACTTTTAAACTGTGAGAGTCAGAGAGCCACACCACACAGTGACCTGCCAAAACAGACAAACACTCACACAAAAGCATATAATTTTAACAATAATATATTAAACATATATTGCATTTTGCCACTTGGAGTGAGGGTAAAAATCCTGTTCGCTACCCCTGCTCTAGATCACTGGCTTGGACTTAGTGCTCCCATAAACACTCCCAGGCCCTCAGCTCCATACTTTTTAGATAAAATGTTTGTCAAAACTTTTTATTTGCAGAATCCAAAATGATCTTTCTTGCTAAAAAAAGAAAAAAAAAGTTTGCTACAGACTTACAAAGCAGCCTTCCTATTTGGGGTATTTTGACATTTTGGTTTTTTGGGGGAAAAGCCCACCCAATGATACTCAGAGCTTTGCACTCAGGAATCACTCCTATCAGGTATCAGGAGGGGGGCTATATAGGATGCCAGGTGTGAATCCAGGTTGACCATAGGCAAGGCAAGCGCCCTCCCAACTGTACCATCTTTTCAACTCCAGACTTTCCACTTTGGGTTTTTTTATTTTGTTTTTTATTTTGGAGGACAACCCATTAATGCTCAGAAATTTGCACTCATGGCTCACTCCTGGTAGGGATCAGAAGATCCTATAGGATGCCAGGTATTAGGCCCACATTAACGCTGTGCAAAGCAAGCACCCTCCCCGTATGCTATCACTCCAGACTCACTTTCTCATATTGGATGGAATTGTAGAATAGATTCCCCCATAATTCTACCAAACTATAGCTGCTATAGTTCTGCAATCGGAAATGATACCACCACCCTAAGAAATGAGGCTGTCTCGTTACATTTTCCTAGGGGGCGGGAGGGAGGAAGATAGATTTGGGGGAGCTAATTTCACGGATCTATGGCTTTAATATCTCTGTGTCACATATGCCTGTAGAGAATTTTCTTTTCATTTAAAGGAAAATAAACAGTGGCAATTAGGCTTCACATCTTTGCCTGCAGAACAGACTCTTACGGGTCTCTGATAGTCACAGTTTTGCCTCTCGGGGTCTCTGCAGACCTGCTCCTCCCACGTGCACCCTTAAGTGAGCTTCTCACTGCTCTGACTGGAGGTCCATCAAGCTCCTAAGACTGCACTTGGCAGAGTGCAAAAGGGTTGGGGGTTTCCCATTCCATAATGCTCAATGGCACAGGAAAAATAGAGTTTTGCCCACAAGTTGTAGATTTTTTTGCATTGCTTTCCTAAATTTACAGTTTTCTGTCCCTCCTTTCCCAGAAAAAAATTCATGAGATGATGTTTGTCATATAACTGAATGACAAACTCCCTCTAAAGGGACTATTAGGTTCTAAATATTTGTGCCCTGAAGTTGCATTTTGCCTCTGCAAAGGAGAAGAGCTCGGGGTTAGATGGGACAGATAGTCAAAGGGACAGACTCAGTATGTGGGAGGCCCAGCTCCCTTCCCCACAGCATCTCCAGGAGTGATTCCTGAGCATTGAGTCAGGAGTACCCCTAGAATACCCTAGGTGTGATCCCAAAACCAAAAACTGAATTAATAATTTTTATAAATAATTATTTTGGTTGACTGGAGCAATAGCGCAGCAGGTAGGGCATTTGTCTAGCATACAGAAAACCCACGTTTGATCCTCAACATCCCATATGGTCCCTCAAAACTGTCAGGAACAATTTCTGAACACAGAGCCAGGAGTAACCTCTGAGCACCACTGGGTGTGGCCCTCCAAAAGACAAAAATTATTAATTGAATCCCCATGATATACACGTTACAAAGTTGTTCATGATTGAGTTTCAGTCCTACAATGTCCAACACCCTTCACCAGGACACATTTCCCACCACCAATGTCCCCAGTTTCCCTCCTTCCCTCCTCCTGCCTGCCTCTGTGGCAGACATTTTTCTTCTTTCTCTCTTTCTCTTTTCCTTTTTTCTTTTAGACCTTGTGGTTTTCAATATTGTTACTGACAATTATCATGCATATCAAATTATTTCCTTTCACCACCCAGTTCTTGTCCATAGTGATCACTTCCAACTACAGATGGGAAGAATTAACAATTTTTCATTTTTATTACAACACTGTTATTTATCAAGTTGTTCATAATACAGACATTTCAGGCATTAAATGTTCCAACACCAATCACACCACTTGTGTAACCTTCCCTCCCCCAGTGACCCCAATTTCCCACCCACTCCTATATCTTGCCCACTTGCAGGTAAAAACAAATTTATTTCATATTTTTGTTATGACACAAAGGCAAATAAAATTATCAAAACTTAGATCAATAAAGGTCAATTTGAAATAATTGTCAGATCTCTCAATGTTGCTAAAATTTTCTGGGTAAAATAGTGTTTTAAATAATAAAGAAACAGGGGCCGGGAAGGTGGCGCTAGAGGTAAGGTGTCTGCCTTGCAAGCGCTAGTGTAGGACAGACCGCGGTTCAATCCCCCGGCGTCCCATATGGTCCCCCAAGCCAGGGGCGATTTCTGAGTGCATAGCCAGGAGTAACCCCTGAGCGTCAAACAGGTGTGGCCCAAAAACCAAAAAAAAAAAAAAAAAAAAGAATCAGCGGCCAGAGAGATAGCACAGTAGTAGGGCGTTTGCCTTGCACAAGCTAGCTTAGGACAGACCAAGGTTCAATCCTCCAGCGTCCCAATGGTCCCTTAAGCCAGGAGCCATTTCTGAGTGCATAGCCAGGAGTAAACCCTGAGCATCACTGAGTGTGGGCCAAAAGAGAGAGATAGAGAGAAAGAGAAGGAATGAAGGGCAAGGGAAAGGGAGAAAAGAGGAGAGAATAATGGAAAAAGGGAAAAAGAAAGAAAGGAAGGAAGGAAGGAAGGAAGGAAGGAAGGAAGGAAGGAAGGAAGGAAGGAAGGAAGGAAGGAAGGAAGGAAGGAAGGAAGGAAGGAAGGAAGGAGAAAAAGGAGGAAGAGAAATAAAAAGATTCTCGTGGGCCAAGCTCAGAGCTCTCCCATGTCTCACCCTCTGGATGCCCTTGGGTCCCAGGGCATGATTCCCAGAGCCCCCATCCCTGAAGCCTGGACCTCTCTTCCTGGCGACTCTTCTCCTGACATCCTGGTCCTGCTTTCAGGCACTATCCCGCCCCTCATCAAGTCCGTGGTGCAGAGCGAAGAAGGGCTGACAACAAATGAGGGGCTCAAGATGCTGGTGACCATCTCCTGCATCTTGGTGGGCGTCCTGCTGCTCTTCGTACTGCTGCTTGTGGTGCGAAGAAGGCGGCGGGAGCAGCGGCTGAAGCGGCTGAGGGGTGAGTCTTTGCTTTCATCCCTGTCACCCTTGGAGTCCAGAAGCAGCCCCAGAGCCTGGCATTTCCCTGTCCCAACACCCTCAGTTCCCCGGTAGAGGAGACTAGAACAGCAGGAGTACCACACTTGAGGGAACAGTCCTAAAAATGAAAAGTGACTTTGAGTTGATCCTAAAAGGAATTTGATCATTCTCCTCCCATCTCTGTGGTCCTTGGCAGAGAGGTTCAACTTCTCAGGCACTTCTGGACCCATTCCTGGGAAATACATCTGTGCTGGCGAGGGCACCTTTGGGCTACCTTTGAAGGGCCCAGTCTGGTCTGTAAGATGACACCCAGCTATTAACCCAAAACAAAGGCCTTCTCCCAACTTCCTCTTTCCTTAAAACCTCTCCTTTGATATGTAAAAGCCCACCTGGATAGGTCTCTCCTCTCTGTCTCTCTCTCTCTCTGTCTCTCTCTCTCTCTCTCTCTCTCTCTCTCTCTCTCTCTCTCTCTCTCTCTCTCTCTCTCTCTCTCTCTCTCCTCTCTCTTCTCTCCCCCCCCCCCAGTGAATTGATAATTGGTTTAATATAGAAAGATTGAGTTTTGCTTGGCGCTCAGAGATACCACCAAGTACAAACAGACTCCATGATTCTCTTCTGACTGGCATAGTTTATTAATCCTTTGCCACTACCCTGCTTCTTCAGACCTGTCCACCCGTCCACCTAGAAATGTGTGTGTGTGGTGATCTCACAAATCTTATGGATTTTGTTTTACACTAGTATGCTCTGAAAAAACAGAAAGAGATTCTCTTGCAGGGAAGTGGTGATGGAGGGTTGATTGCATAGTGAAGCAGAGACTGCATTGGTCTGAAAATGTGAGCAGAACCCAGGGCTGACTATGATTCTGAGACTAAAATGAGGGGCCAGGAGTGAGCTGGGACCCCCTCACTAGCTAACATTGCCTGTTAGCTGCCATGACCCAGCTAGATTACGGTTCTGACCACAAGATTATTTGCCGCCTGGTCCTGGTTGGCTGAGGTAATGTAATCAGGGGGACAGTGAGTTCTTCCCAAATACATCCCACATTGGGACAGGTGCTTCCTATCTGCCTGTTATTGCTGGCCACTCTGTTCTGGTGAGATACTCATGTGTGCTTTCCTGTGATCCTCTCGGGCCATATGCAAGACATGTCAGGAGCATCTGAAAGACTCAAGTAACGTCTGATTCTGGAAAATAGACAGCCGCATGCAGGGCACTTGACTGGCACAAGTAGACCTAGGTTTGATCCCCAGAATCACATATTGTCTTCTGAGCACCACCAGTGATCCCTAAGCAGTGCCAGGTGTGGCTCCAAAACTGAAAGAAAATTTAGAAAAAGAGACCTCAGAGTTCCCTAGGGATAGTCTGGAAGCATTTCTTCTAAAATAAACCCATGATATACACATGGTTGACTTTCATGAAGACAACAGGCTCTTCTCTAGACACAGGAAGTCCTGACTTAATCCACTAGTAGGTTCTTAGTAACTAAGATTTTAATTAAAATAACCCATTGGAGGGGGCCGGGCGGTGGCGTTAAAGGTAAGGTGCCTGCCTTGCCTGCGCTAGCCTTGGATGGACCGCGGTTCGATCCCCCGGTGTCCCATATGGTCCCCCAAGCCAGGAGCAACTTCTGAGCACATAGCCAGGAGTAACCCCTGAGCGTTACCGGGTGTGGCCTAAAAACCAAAAAAAAAAAAAAAAAAAAAATAACCCATTGGAAACCAATGTGAACAGGCTCATAGACATCAACTGGAATTCAGTCCAGTGCTGACATAGTATCACCAATCTTCAATCAGAATACGCCAAACACCTTCAGAGTCAGAATAGCTGGTGTTGTTCAGAAATTCATCATCTAGACCAACGATGGCGAACCTATGGCACGCGTGCCAGTGGTGGTACACGAAAGCCTTGTAGCTGGCACGTGGGAAGGTCCACAATTAAGATATGCGGCGCATGCCGCATAATTTTTAGATACTAAAATCTTGTTATTAAGGTTTAATTGACGTGCTGGCACTTTTGAGAAAATTATTTGGTTTTGTGCAGCAGTTTGGGCATGCGGGCTCACCGCAAGGGAAAAACTCCCCTGGAAGTTATGCTGATCTATGTTCGGACATAGTCCAGATAGAGCCACAAAAATGGGATGCAAGCTCCTGCCCACAGACCCCTCTTCTGACGGCTCCTACACCTCCTGATCAGGTTGCTGTCACTTTGCAAGGAGTGGCCATCTGTTCAGCATGCCACACTCCACCATACATTTTCACCTTCCTTCCAGTCCTGGTCTTCTGCAACTCTCACCTGTAGATGTATCTCACTAAAATCCCCCTTTGAAGCCAACTTCACCTTTGCATACCTGACTTGGGTGCACGTCTGTCCCGAGCTCCCTGCCTGGGGCTCAATGGACAAAGGATTCTAGAAAGATCCTCCTGACATGAGGCTTGGTGGAGGGGAGATGTACAAAGAAAACAGGCAGTAAAAGGGTAGCTAGCAACTCCCCTGACTGCAAAGAATCTTTTAATTCAATGGAGACAGAAAGTGATGAAAAACAGTCCTGCACAGTTTGTGGTAACCAGGGAGTGAGAAATGCCTGCTGATAAACCACATCTCACTCTATTCACAAGTGTTCATCCCGGAAACACCAAGGAGGTGTTTGGTGACCCTCGAGCAAAAACCAGACAGCCCACCCCCTGACTCTGGACCTTGGGGATGGCTTTGTCCTGGGGTTTAGACAGCTAGACTCACCAGTCCCGTTTTCTTAAAAAGGAAGTGAGAACCTGTGCATGGGACCTGGGACATGGGACATTTTTAAAGACCCACATTAATTCATTTTGATGTGACAAAGGATTTGGTGCAAAGAGGTTCAACATCCAAGTGATATTTCTAGCTAGTACATCCACTCCTAATTCATCTCTTGCCCCCATGCTTACTGCTCATTTGTGGCTATAATTACTGTGTTTCCATATTCTTTCTATAGACTACCACCCCACCTAACCCCATTTTGGTTTGCATTCTTTATCATACCCAGTGATTTAGTCATGGCTCTGCCAGGGCTCCAACCAAAATACAACCTGGCACTGGATTCTGGCACTGGATGCTGACTCTGATTTTGTTGTTGTTGGCTTCCCCCCTTCTACATACAGGTTCACTGTTGTTGATTTCAATACAGAAAGCAGTACATTGCGTCAAAGTGCATGACTTTCACCCCGGAAGCAGTTTGATTTTCTTAGTGCCAGGAAAGGGATAGACACAACAGTGAGGGTCAGTGGGAAGCTGGCATGTTTGAGGTCCAAGGGACTGTATTTAGCCAGGATGCTGCAGCCTAGGGATTCCTGAAAAGCGGGTTACCATGGCCCAGTGGGCTACCATGGCCCAGTGGGCTTTGCATCAGCATAGGGCAGGTGCTGAATAAAGATTTCCTAGGCAAGAGTCTGGCTAGGAGCAGCAAGAGTGCAAAGAGCTAGGACTGTGTCACCAAACAACGAGATGTTCAGAACTTGATGCCTATTTTTCTCACAAATTTAAAAGACTATCAAGGATTTAAAAAGCAAAAGCAGGGTACAGAGCAATAGAATAGGTGGGGTGTTTGCCTTTCATGTGGCTGACCCAGGTTCAATCCCCAATCCCTGGCAACCCATATGGTCCCCTGAGCACTTCCAGGAGTGATTCCTGAGCACATAGCCAGGAGTAAGCCCTGAACCTCACTAGTTGTGGCCCAAGACAAAAATAAACCAACAAAAAACCCTAAAAGCAAAAAAGCCTACAGACCTGAGACTTGCTGCTTGAGAATGTGACCAACCTTTCTTTGAGAAGCCACATCACTCCATTCTCTGAGTCACACTGTCAGTTGGCCCAAGATAGAGCCCTAGGAATAGCTTTATACTGATAAGGGCCCCCAAATCCTTGGGTGGACAGTACCAGACAATGGAAACTACACATAAGACCCCTCCTTCACTTCTGCTCATTCATTAGCATACTAAGTAGTCCACCCCCAAGTGGTCTCTCTTTTCTGTACCCAGTCTGTATGTCCATTGTATGATCTTCAACTACGCATGCCCTCTTATTCCTTCTGAATATGCATGTCTAGAAAGTGACATCACCCTAATTCTACCCAGCAGAAACTCAGCCCCCACCCCACTTTCTTTCCATAGAGCTTCTTTTATACAGCAAACATAAGCTCTTTTCATGCCCACGAAATCCTCTTTCCTAACCAATGCACTCTGTGATCTTGGGAATGTAGCAAAATCCACCTGCACCTTCAGGCCAGGTCAGAGTGGAAAGAGATCTAATCACAAATCCAATCACATAAAACATCATCCCCAGGGGACAGCGAGGTGGCACTAGAGGTAAGGTGTCTGCCTTGCAAGCGCTAGCCAAGGAAGGACTTCGGTTCGATCCTTCAGCATCCCATATGGTCCCCCCAAGCCAGGGGCAATTTCTTTCTTTCTTTTTTTTTTTGTGTGTGTGTGGGTTTTTTTTTTTGGGGGGGGGGTCACACATGGCAGTGCTCAGGGGTTATTCCTGGTTCCATGCTCAGAAATTGCTCCTGGCAGGGCGATTTCTAAGCGCTTAGCCAGGAGTAACCCCTGAGCATCAAATGGGTGTGGCCCAAAAAAACAAAAACAAAAAAATTAAAAAAATATATCATTCCTTCTCCACCATGCACCCAGGGAAGCATCTTTAAAAACCCATCAGTGAAACAGTCCTATGAGGCTTTTCTGTTTGATCACGAGAGTCTGGAAAGAAAGCAGGTCACTAACCAGCCCAGCCCTAGGGTAACCCACATTCGGGTGATGGTGATAGAGGCTTAGGAGGGCAGCTCATCTCTCTGGAGCAGTGATAATGTACTAGAAAAGAATTTGCTCTAGAAAGGCCTTTGATTTTAGCCCTGCAGGGCTACTAAAATGTTAGTTACTGAGATGAAATGTCTTGCTCTGTTGAGCGTAGCTCATTAGTAGAATCAACCAATTATAGCCTGACCCACATCTACTCTGATCTGGGACCTGGGTTAGAGCTAGTGCAAATGTATTTACAGCTTTGGCAAATTCATGCATTGGTTTTCCCACCACCAGAAGGAACTTTCTGAGACTATGCCAATGTTTAGCTGAGCAATCACCAGTCAACATCAATATGGGCAAAAAAGAAAAAAAGAAAAGAAAAGTGGGACGACAGAAAACAATAGAGTTGTTTAATATTATTTACAAATAAGCAGACTTGTTAATGAATGTTGAGATGGTCACTCTGAAAGGCCCATTTCAGTGACTCTGTTAGAGTGTTGGTCACTTATACATGTTTGCCAGCAGGCTATGCTTTGCCATATAGACCAGCAACCTAGTTAGATAAATACAACATAATACTCTTTATGTAAAAACTGGGGAAAAGAAAATGGGACTCAAGTAATTTAGCCAACCTATATTCTTCCTTCCTGAGTCCTCTACTAATTTTAGAACACAACCTCCTAAAGTCTCAATTGTTTATGAGTGCTACTTTCTAAAAATCTAGAACCTAATGCAGCCACTTTTAATGATGCCCTGTTTCTCCCACAGCTCACCACCAAATTCTTTGAAGCATGTGAGGTGATGAGTTGGGGACAGAGCCCATTTCTCAGCATTTGATTCTCATGTAAGGCAGTCAGCCCTTGTTTGAGCAAAAGCTTTGGTCAGAGTTTACTAGAAAGATACTGAACTTCGTTGGCACCCACCTGGGGAGTTAGCAGTGCCAATCAAATACCCCTTTCCCAATTTCCAGTAAGCTCAGAACCCAATCATTTAGTGGCTTAAATGTTGACTGTGCTACTATAGTCTTCACTGCAGTCAACAGACTTTGAAATCAATTTATAGTATGAAAACGAACCTTCTGGCAAGTCCTCCTTCCCAAGGAGGATCAGGGTTCATCAATAGGCAAAGGCACAATTTGGGGGATCATGCCACTCTTGCATCATTTCATTAACTCAACAATGCCATTTCCAGCACTGCCAGTGAATGGTAACTCATTGGGTGACCCTCATTGGGTCCACCCTCATTGGGTGGACCAAGACTTAATTCCAACTTGACTTATCTAAAGGAAGTGCTTGGGTATGAAAACCAAAGAAACTTCTCAAAGAGAAAGCTGTGAAGACCCAGTGGCTTTGAGAATGGAAGGAGAGGTGATAAGAGGCAACAGGTTCATTGCACAAAAGTCTAGGCCTCAATGACCTGCAAATGGTGATCTGAAGAGCAGCATCTGTTCCTTGTAAGGGACTGCTCTTTGTCAAGTTATGAACTGGATAGTGTAGGAGGTGTTCAGAACACAGGCTAATTCATTCCAAGATCCTGACTGGCATAAACACGCACATATATACATACACACAAACACAAACACCACATACATACTTTAACTGTGTTAAGTCATTCCAGAAGAGAAGAAACTCGCCATCTTTGCTTTATCTTTTATGTTTATCTAAACATAGATAGGAGCTAGATATTAAACACCCTTTCCTGTGTTTCCTCTCATGGATGGGAACAAAGGGACCCGATCTTGCCAGAACCTCTCTGTTTAGGCACACCGCCACCCCCATTGTGAGCTTGTCAACAGAAAATAGTGGGGCTGACTTCAATTAGCTTTGGTACTCATGTGGGTGAGTCCACATGCATTAGCCATGCTGTCAACTCCTTTCAATGATTCCAAACATACACATGGAAAAATTGCATTGAATTGTCCGTCTCTTCAAGATAAGATGAAAAATGCTTCAGTGTGAGCATTGTCTATCAATTTCGTCACTTCATCCACAGAATCCATTTCCAGAAATTTCTCTTCATCGACACCATATTGACTTGGCTAAGCAGGGGGTGGGGCAGGAATTTGAAGAATGAAAGCATTCCTTTTTCCCTGGGACAAATGTGTAAAGTGAACAAATTCTATTTTAAGGAGAATGAGAAATTCAAATCAATGGCACTGAAACAGAAAATGTTATCTCTAGATGATTTTCAGGCATGATTTTTTTTTATCAGGAATGGTAACCAGGTCTCTGTAAGCAAAAGTAAAGATGAAAATAATTTCCTTCATGAGTTTACTATAAACAGCAAAGTTTCCAGGCACAGGGATATGTCATTTATTCCATTTTTTTATGAAACTGCAGTACTCATAGCTTCATAATAATAGCTTTTATAGTGATCTACAGTGCTGTGAGCTTTTAGATTTTGATGTTTTGATAACAAAGAGTAGAATTTGCACTACATAAATGAATTGCCTTTAAAGTGTTACCTTTATAAAATTATTTTCCTTACTTATTTGAGAAATGCTCTTTGTGGCAAATAATTCATAGTGAAACCTTCACTGGGTGCTTAAGAATTTTGCTGCTGCTGTTTATATACTTTTACATACATTCATACACACATGTATACAAAGTAATGCATACACCCATCTGTGTGCAAATATAGCCACCTGTCTGAATGAATACATATTTACTCATACATGGATGAACATACCTGCATATAATGGATGCATATTTGCATGCACCAATACACACATGCACCATTGCATATATGTGCTTGTGAGTATATAATCCAAAATATGTGATATACAAATACATTGCATATGTATGTAAAAGGAATTATAGACCCCATGTAGACGAAATATCCCAGAAATCTCTTGCTTCTTAGTAGTCATTTGGATGTACAACAACCTTTAAAAGTGGCTTTCGGGCCAGAGAGATAGTACAGGGGGGAAGGCATTTACCTTACACGTGGCCAGTCCTAGTTAGATCCCTGGCATCTCATGTGATCCCTCCAAGTCCACCAGCAGTAATTCCTAAGCACAGAGCTAGAAGTAATCTCTGAACACCGTCCAGTGTGGCCCAAAACCCAAAATAAAACAAGAGAAAATAAAGTAAAAAGTGGCTTTAGACTTCTCTCTAGAATGATTGTCACATATGCCCTGGTGGAAGTGAATGAGTTATTGATGCATTGCATTAACACTTGGTTTCCTTTCCACAGATGCGAAGAGTTTAGCCGAAATGCTCATGAGGTAAGAACTCAGACTTTCAGAGAATGATTTCCAGCTCATCTTAGCCAATTTTGAAGAATAGCCTGACACTGACATGATTGTAGTTTCTATGATTTCTCTTCTATGCCCCATCATCCCTCTGGAATGCTGAGCGAGATATATAGATATCAAGTAATGTTTTTTACACTCACCATATGAGTTGGATTATTGACTATTCTTGGCCTATGGGCTGTTCCCCAGTGACTAAAAAGGGAAGAGGCATGAAGTAAGGAACACTGAATGAGCTAACCCAACATTCTTTCTGCTGGAGCCATGTCTCTTCCTAATAGAGAGAACAGAGTCTAAAGGAGTCACCAAGAAAGCACTTTTGTTCTATGGTCCTCTGTATCCTCAGCCTTTTGAGAAAGGCTTCCCTCACCCAAGCTCCCCTCTACACATCTGCTCACCTCTGCTGCCAGTATCTACTCATTGCCTGGTCTGGGAGGTCACCGTGACTGTTCCACATGATGTGAGGGGCCCCTGCACTGTCCTTGTTCACTCAGGAAGGGTGATACCTGAAGACAATTGTGTAACTAAGCACCTTCCCCATTGTGTGTGTCTTCAAGAGTAAAATTCTCCCAAAGATAAGAGGGATAGAATGTAGGGTCCAGAGAAGGAGCAAAGCGGAGTGCTTGAGGATGACCGTAATGTGGCCAATTGAGGACAGTGATGAGAGTGGAGAAAGGAGAGTATGGAAGGAGAGTGCTCCTCTCCAGTCACCCACCTCAGTGTTTATTACACCATTTTCTGTGTGTGACATTAATGCACTGTTGGAACCCCCCTTCGACATTGTTCCTGAACCATCAGGCAGATAAGCCCCTGTAGAACAATTTTTCTGGGAGACCCCATTAGAAAAATCGCCCTGGGGATTCTCATTGAGGCAAAAGCTTCAGTGATGCCATTCCAGAGATGAGGAAGGACAGCACAAAGATGGACACTGTACCCCAGTATTTATAGTTATTCTCAGACTTGTCTCTGGGAGGTCCCTCTTCCCTCACAGAGAGCTTCAAGTTAATGAGATGCTGTTCACCTTGTAGCCATTATTATCACCCCTTGTGATGTTTCCTAGATACCCCTAATCTAAGCCTCAATGTTTTGTTGTTTGGTTTTGGTTTGGTTTTTGAGCCACACCCGGGGATTCTCAGGGCTTACTGGCTATGCACTCAAAATTCGCTATTGGCTTGGAGAACCAAGTGGGACGCCGGGGATTGAACCACCATTCGTCCTAGGTCAGCCGCGTGCAAGGCAAATGTCCTACTCTGTGCCACTGCTCTGGCCCCTAAGCCTCAATGCTTATGTTAAACTTCTCCCTGGTGCTTCACATCAGGTGATGTTACCCTGGTGTCTGACACTGCTTCTCGGCCTTTTGGCTAAGATCAAGTGTAGTACCTTGGTGTCTGACCATCTTTTTTATCTCTTATATCCCTGGCCCTGTTGACCTGCACATATCAAAGTTTCTTTTGCCCTATGTAAGCAACTGTTAGATTGGAATAAAGTATCTCTGGTCTGAGACCATTTTTCCCAGTCATCAGCTGGAGGAATGTCCTCAGTCCTGAAGGTACCAGAGGAGAGAACTTGACCATCACTGGCTGGCTGGGTCAACACACTAGAATCTCATGTCCCATGTCCCAGAGTATTTGAGGCAGTAATTTGGTACCCCTGGACCAAAGATTCTATTTCCCTTGGGTGTCTTTGATGGTACTGTGATTTGAAACAATATGGACTAAAATGACAAGGATAGGATATGAAGCATAACTGAACTATGTGGATGGAACATCAAATGAACCTTAGTACCATGTGCCATCAGTGACCACGTGAAAGTTCTAAGGGAGACCTGACTGGATGGACCTTCTTCATTTCCGTAGGGCACAAGGGGTATTGGTTGGATAGAGAACTTAGTGCCAGGTTGAATGGGTGAGAGATGATCTTTGAGGATCCATGGCAGTGTCCAACATCTCACTGGGTACAGAGATACAGATCTCTGAGGAGAGGCAAAGAGGTGCGGATAATTTGCAGAATCCTTCCTTCCTGATCGGTAGCACATACTACTGTAGCAAACTTTCAGAGATCATGATGAAAATCTATACAAAATGCCATAAGTCCCAGTGAAGGTCCATACTTGTTTGAAGAGCAAGAATTGGGACATTGGTGGTAGTCCTAGGGAAGCCTACAGACACACAGGGGTACTTATGTGGCATGAATATGACAAAACATCAAGAGTCAGGCCATAGTCAGGATAATGAATGATCTGGCTGATGAAATGATGTTTCCAATGTAGACTTAAAAACAGGGAAGTATCGATGCTACTTGGTGGGGAGTCCAACAACTTCAGGTCTTCTATCATTTTTTGCAAATGCTCCAACCACGTGGGCACAGCCTGGTTGATCCAGCGTACGTCTCTGTCTCCTTGAACCACAGTGACGCATTGGCTATGCACTATTACTTCCTGTGCCATCTTTTCCACTGCTTTTCTGGACCTGCTACTTCCCACAGCCCACCCAACATGCTTCTGACCACCTTCCTTGAGCCACCCCATACAGTAAATGCCTCCAGCACTAAGACGACAGCACTGGAGGTCATGCGTATCCTCTGACATCTGGAGTGTTTTTTTTTATTTTTGCCTTAGGAAGATTGTGGGTACTCATTAGTATCCCCCATATCTGAAAAGAAGTTCCCTTCTTCCCTTACTCATTGGCTCCAAGCCCGGCTTTAGCCAGAACTTCCTTCTTCCTTATCCTACCAGGACAATCACATCACCAAGGCTAAAAGGAATTAGCCATCATGGCCCATGTTGACCGTGACAGCAGGAAGTCGAGATTAAGTTCTCGTTGCTCTCACTTGGACTCAAGACAAACATTTTTCTCCTCAGGGAGGAAATGGTTACAAAGGAAGAGATCCCCTATGCCAACCCATAATGGGTCTTGTTGAGACGCCTGTGGAAGGGAAAGCTCTGTTTGGGCTCCTGAAGGGCCATGAAGTTTGAGTGGGGCAGATTAATGGGCAGAAGTTAAGTCACCTCATCTCCAACCTGGTCCACATAGGGCCAAGGGTACAACCAATGTGACTGGAAGTATAAGTCAGGCAAAGAGGAGGCCCCAAGCAGCTGACTTTGGCTATGGGGAATGAGGAGCTATGCAGAGAACAAAGAACCACCAGCTTTATGTACATCTTCTCTGTTTTCTGGAGCCTGTCAACTCTTTGTCCCACTTCCCTCTCCTCCAACCCACTGTTTTTTGATCACAGTGAAGGCAGAAGGCTTTGCCAGCCACATTCTCCAGGGAAGTTCTTGCTTCCCTTTAGCAGGGTACCTGATCTAGGCAGAGGTAGCAGGAGGAGCACATACAGTCAGGAGCCTTCTCTGAAAAAGCCCTCCAGGAACCCATTTCCCATCTCTGGGAAGATATGCATCCATTTCCTCCCATATAAATCACTCTGGGGATTCAAAGAAGAGAATTTGCCCACCATACAGTCAGAGGGTTTTTTTCTTCATCTCGTTGACATGAGTTTATACGTCATGGTTCAAAGGCCATGGCAGTTCCTCCACAATATGAGGTTGGCCTGTTCTTAAGCACCAACTAATTCAGAGTTACTCACAAGGGTGGACCTTAATAATAGAGCCAGTTCTGCACAGAGAAAGGTTCTTTTGAAGAGCTTCACTTTGCAGGTTTGAGGTTCATACTTTTATAGACAGGGTTAAAAAAAAATCCATCATGAGATAGGATCCTGCTAGCCCAACAGTCCTTTCGGACTCACAGAATGTTCCACAGCCTTTTGTTGAGGGGCAGGGTGCTTTGCAGATATCATTGGCTTTTCCACGTATCACACAGATATACAATAATGTAGCCATGGAAAGTCATTATTGACTGAGCCCAGGAACACTCAGCCTTGTACAGCATCTTCTCTGGCATCTTACCCGGAAACCCAGATGGCAGGTATGCGGTGTAAGATCTTATCACAATGCTAATAGATCTAGGCTGATCCTGTAGCATATCGAAGATGCTATCTTGCTTTTTCTTCCGGAGTAAAAATACTTCGAATCCTTGTTCAGCTCACAAATAAAACTTTGTTAAATATCTTCTTTCATCCTTTTCAGATTTTTGTTGTAGCAGCCAAAAAGATAGTTCTGTGGGAGGATGATGGGAATGTCCTGGCTTTTTATGCAGCCAACACTGATTCAATTCCCAGCACCGCATATGGTCCCCAAGTAGCTCCTAGGGTCATTCCTGAGGACAAAGCCTGGAACAGCTTTGCTGGATATTAAAATTTCTTTCCCCAAACTGGAAGAGATATGCTCCTGTTCTGATGACCAGTAAAGATTCTTGAGAAAATAGAAGAAGCAAAAGTGGTCGCATATTTGTTTGGGCAATTTTAATCAATGGGATCTAAAATCAAGAAGTGGATGGAGTTTCTCTAGAAGGTCAACCCTGGTCCAGGGGAGAAAGGGCATCTAAGCCTAGGCTGAAGGAACCAACCGCATGGGTTTGGGGTTGAGGTGGGGAGCAGAACACACAGTAAGTACAAAGGGAGGGAGGATCAATAGCCTTCAACCCTGGCCACCTTTGTTCTTAATGTTGATTATAATCTAAGTCTTTAAGCCCATAGTAGGGGCAATAAGGCTATTTGACTAGCTGTGTGTATCAGTCTGAGAGGGAACCCCATATTTGTGGCTTATGTCTTTCTTGTGCTCAGAGTTCATGGCTGTTTAATAGAGCAGAAGCTGGTCCCTCCTCCCCACTCATGACCAGCAGAAGGAACTAGCTCATGTTTCTATTTTTGGTACAAGGACGATTCCAGGTCCCTAATGAAGTTTCTAAACAGGTCTTTGAGATATTCTCAGAGGAGCCGTTCCCCATATGTTTGGGAGTGGGGTGGGGGAAAAGGACTGATCTGAACCCAGCATCACACAGTCACCCTCCCTCCTCTCTGCCTCACCGAAAGGCTCTTCATTCCATACAAGTATCAGACTCGTTGATTTCTTGAAGTTGGACATTTCAGAACCCATGTGAGAAATTCAGGTCACACCATTTGCACACAGGCTCTGCCTCATGAACAAGTTCTGGCTGCGTAACCCAGTTACTAGGGAATCCGGTTCAAGGTCAAGAGCTCAGGAGGCAAGCAGTAGCACTGTGCTTCCCTTGTTGGTTTGTGGACAGGCAGAGGAAGACAGACCGACCCATTCGAGGCAGAACAGGGATTTTTTGTCTTTCTGCAAGCCAGTTCCTTCAGCCATAGGGTTCAGCAGCAGATGTGTCCTCAGAGATTAGAAGGACTTGGGGCTCCTGGTGACAGCTTGATGGGAGAGAAAAATTCTTATGTAATAGAAGAAGATTACCTCTTTTTCTGTCTTTCCTGAATGGAGTTGAGTCATTATTGAGGGAGGGTACCTAGTGCAGAAATATGGATCCAAACTGGCCATAAATGATATTTACTGAATTGGATATATATATGATCCCATGGACAAAATTAATCAGCTTTGGAAAGTGGGGTTCCCAGTAGACTTTGTTGATAAAGTAGGCAGTAGAGGGACTAAAGCACTTGCTTTGAGTGTGGCTGTCTCTATTTGGATCCCTGGCACCAAATGCCACCCAAAATGATTCAGGAGCATAGATATCTACACACTACCTGGTATGCCCCAAACTCACTTCCTCCTCAAATTTAATGGCAAAGTCTACAAATTTGTACTGACCCCATCTAAGTTCTCTTATGAGCTACTAATTACAGCCTTTTCCAATTCCTGTAGCTTTCTGGGCAGTTCCCAGAGTTTCCTTAACACCAGTTGCTACTGCATTGGATCATACCCGGCAATGGCACTCTCTTGTTTCCATTTGCTGAGAGAAGCCAGATCTCCTCCCAAGAGTGATTTTCCGGTACACAAATCTTGAGATAAAATTCTTAATAGTAATTGCTTTTCTCCTCTTCTACCCTCCAATGTAATTTTGATTAGGAAAACAAAACTCGTGTGGAGGATGCTAACAAGGTTTATGATTTGTTGCCACAATGAAAATAAGATCACACCAGATATAAATGTAAATGCATCCATCGAATGCATTGAGGGAAAACCAGACACTTTCTCTGACTTGTTATCGGACTAGCTCATAGTTGAGAAAGGAAAATATTATTACTTTGAAAATAGCTTTTTTTTGGTCTACTTTAGATTTTACACAAGAAATGAGACACCATATAATCCATATCTGATGATAATTATTTTTTGTTGTTCTGGGGCCATGCCGAAGAGCTCAGAACTTACTCTTTCAGGAGGGACCACTTCTGGTGGGGTTTGGGAACCCCAACTGGTGCCAGGGCTCAAACAAGAGTTGGCTGTATGCAAGACAAGCACCATGCTTGCTGTGCTATCTCTCTGGCTCTATAGTTTGTATTTACAAACCTAACAATGCACTACTGTATTTAATATAAGTAAATAGTCTTTAAACAAGATAGGGAGAAAGCTTCTGGATTGAGCCCCTTTCTACAAGGCACTCACATCAATAGGCACCAAGCCAAGGAGTCACACATCGGCTGGATGTGACAAAGAGCAGAGCCAAGCATGCTCACACTCTCTCGCTCTTTTGTTTGCAGCAAGAACACTCGGACATCAGACACCTTGAGCAAGCAGCAGCAGACACTGCGGATGCACATCGACATCCCCCGTGCTCAGCTGCTGATAGAAGAGAGGGACACCATGGAGACCATTGGTAAGGTGCCCTGGGGGTTGCTGCTACACACAAGGTTGTCATGGGCCTGCTCTCTCACTCCAAACCTGGGTCAGAAGGTGGCATTTTCAATACAGTAGCCTCTGGCAGAGTCAGAAGCCAGATTGATGGCTGAGGAGAATCTTGAAGTACCAGCAAAAATGGGGGGGAAATGAGTTCTTAGTGGGTGCTGCAAGAGGTCACCTGAGACAAGAGAACCCCACGAACCCCACTCTCTTCCACATGGAGTCTTCCCTGAAAAAGGCACAGCTCCACAGAGCTGTGGTGTGTTAAGCAGGAGGCTTAGGCTTGGGAATCCGACCTGTGTGCCCACCCGCCCCTCCTCGCTCAAAGGTTTCACCTAAAGAATCAACACACTGAAGTCACCAGCCTTTTCTCTTTCTCTCTACCCACCCCAGGCCCTTTCTGCAACCAAAAAGGGTTTGTGTGTGGTGCTTTGCAAACACCCAGCTTCCATCTTCTCAGACAGACACATATTAGTGGAAACTCTATGGCAGGAGTCAAATTTAAGCTCTTTCCATTTAGGCTCCATCCCCCTGCCTCCACCTGCCTGGCCAGTTCTAGATGCTTTTCCATCATGTTGAAGACTAGGAGAAGAGTGGGAATTCCCAGGTGCCCTCACCACGTGCTGAAAGCACACAGACTACTCCTACTGTCCTAAACTCCCAAGAGAGAGGCAGAACTGGAACCCAGAAAGTAAAGAAGTTCAGAGACTGGAATGATAGCATAATGGGGAGGGTATTCGCCTTGCATATGACCAACTCAGGTTTGATCCTTCACATTCCATATGGTCCTCTGAGCATGCATGGAATAATTTTCAAGTGCAGAGCCAGGAGTAACCCCTGAGCAATGCTAGCTATGGTCTCAAAACCAAACAAACAAACAAAAAAAGTCGAATGTAGGACCTAGTCGAATTCTAGGACCTAGAATTGACCTGATGCAAAGTCAATGGGAAACAGAGTCAGGAAAGGGACCTGAATCTAATCTACACCCACATCTGCAGTCTCACCCCAGAGCCCTCTCCTCAGGGGCCCTCAGCCCTCCAGAGCCCCAGGGTAGGTGTCTGAGGCCAAATGCTGTCGCAACTCTGATCAGTGTTTGTTCCGGAAGGTGCTTGTTGGCGGCACCTACCAGGCCACCCACTTCCTGCCACCCGGTCCAAACTCAACACCTCCTGGCACTGGCCCAGGACAGCTCTGCCAGTAAGGGAGGGCAAAAAGCCAGTTGGCAGGACATCCTCTTGTCCCTGAGGCCTCACCTGCATTTGGGGTGTCCTGAGAGAACAGTGACCCTCTTCTGGATTAAGGACTCCCCATTCTCAGGTTTGGGCTATACTAGCATGGGTCCCCAAGATCAGACTAACTTAGTTCTGAACTTAAGAAAGGTTGACATCCAGGGGATAGTTAGCCAGTGAACCCACGGTACTATGCCTGCATCTGCATCGGGACCAGGCCCCAGGGGGTTGACGTGGGCTCTCTCTCCCCTTCTCTCTCTCCCTTCCTCTCTCTTTTCATCTCTCCCACTTTCTCCTCCCCTCACCTCTCCCCCTCTATCCCTCTCCCTTTCTCTCTCATTCTCCATTCACTTCCCTTTTTTTCCTCTCACTCCCTTGCGTCCCCTCTCTCCCTCTGCCTTTCTCCCCTTCTCACTCTTTCCCTCTTTCCCTTTTCTCTCTCTCTCCCTCTCCCCTTCTCTCTCTGTCTCTCTACTTCTCTCATCAAAATCTGTAGCTGTGATGTTCAGATTCAATTTTCTGCAGACCCTCCACTTGAGAAACTAAAAGGTTTCCCTGTGCCTTTCAAATATGGTCTGGACATTTTCTCCCTGCCCCTGGGTGGAAGCATGAATGAGCCCCCCAGAACGGCAAAGCAGACCTGGCAGAGGGGCCACCTTTGTTCGGGGACTCTGAGCTCAGTGTTGCTGTAGGTCTGATGCCCTCAACCCCATACTCCACGTTTACAGCAGGAGGGGGGTGTCACCCTGTGCTCCCAGCCTCCTCCTGCCAAGGTTGGAGGCATCTTCGTATGCCAGGAGCAGACAGGAGAGAAGGAACTTTTCAGAGTTCTGAGCTCCCATTGGGAGCACCCTCCATTTTATCCTGATCACCCAGATGCCACCCTATAGTCTGGGTGACACCATAGTCTCTGCAGACACCATTATGCCATGTTGTGTGGTCTGATTCAGAGACAACCCAGCAGCATTATTCTTCTATGGAAGGAAGTGGGGGAGTTGTCACTCGGTGGTGCTTGAAGAGAATCCCTAGCGTGTTGCTTGGGGATTACTCCTGGTGGTGTTCAGAGGACCATGCAGTGCTAGAGAAGATGGAGTCTGAGCCTCCCACAGGCTTAATCCTTGGGGCCACCCAAACCCCACTTCAGTGCCCTTAGAGACAAGAAATGGTGGCAGACCTGAGAGCCCAGCTGCAATGGCCCGATGGGTCCCCATAGAAACTGATGGAGTGTCTGTGGAGGGCTCGAGGGCCAGACCCCCAAACCAATACCAGGCTCAGCCATTTAGCTCCTCGATGCCCAGTCCCCCCAGGATGCCAAGACAACTTTTGGCTGACATCCCTGTTTCTCTGCCAACTATTTTGTTTCCACTTCACGGGGCTTTGCTGTACTGCCAGAGGCTGAAAAATGTTCTGGGTTTTTCTCTGTGCAGAGCCTTTAAGAGGGCCCTTAGCTGGGCTGTTGATGAATTTCACCTGCCTGCTCTCTGATAAGAAGAGGCACATGTACCCCAATGGACCATTTGGGGGTCCTCACAAGCATAAGCACTTCAACGTTCTGAAAAATCCCAAGATACTAATAAGGGCAAACAAATGGCTCAAGGAAATGAGAACTTCCCTCAGTACAACTGTGAAATGGGGAGATATCCTGTATTCGGCCCAATAGCACTCCGCCAATGCTCCTACACTCAGGCCCCTGCTTTCTGGCCTCCCAGATCTGCCCCAAGACCACCTGGGCCATCTGGCTGGTGCATCCTGGAAGAAGCCAATGATAGAGTCTCTGCAGCAATCCGAGCTCAGAAAATGGGACCAGATCAGTACTGAGTAGCCCTATGTCTCCCCACATGCACCATTCATGGTGTAGATGGCATCGGTGTTATTTGGCAGAGACACTGGGTGTTTGGCGAAAGTGGCAGCTCTGTGCCCAGCAGGGCACAGACGAGTCCTGGCAGGAATGTCTGGATGGAACCTCAGACATGAAGCCTGATCGCTGCTGCACGGTCTCTCGCTAGCTGTGCTGGGGGCAGGAAGCCCAGTGCAGGAGGGAGGTGCAGGCCTACTTCAAGGAGTTACTCTTAGCTTGGGATCCATGTCAGCTCACATGCCCCCTCTGCCCTTAACCTAAGCTCCATCACTGCTGCTTAAATACCAGCCACAGACCACTTGCTCCATGGTGGACAAAGGTTGACAAACATCAGTCTAGCATCTTTCGAAACCTTCATTCTGTTCTTTGAGTAGGTTCTGATAATGCTGTTTTTGTTCGGGGCTACACCTGGCAATGCTTAGGGCTTACCTGTTGTGTTAAATAATTAAGGATGGATTTGGATGGTGAAGGATGGAGGCCTTTGTCCTTAGGCCCCGGCCACGTGGCTTCATCCCCCATCAACCATCGGGTCTGGGGTCCAGGAAAGCGACGGGTATTAAACTCACTCACAGGCAGGCATCAGGAAGTATCAGCTTTATTCATGCCCTATCCACCTTGTAAGCATTCAGCCATTCTTAGCTAGCCCTGCATCTTAACTCCTTTCAGCCATCTTCCCTTTGACCTCCATGCTGGCCAAAGACCAAAAGGGCAGAGCCCTAATCCCCTCTGGTCCATACCTTATCTACCTTTTCCAAGACCCCTCCCAGGAATGGGCAGGGTCTTGCAGGTAAGGTCAAGTTACCTAGGGTGAAAGGGTGGGGGATGAGGCTTCACTTACCCATACCTCTGTGCTCAGGAATCACTCCTGCAGGCTCAGGGAACCCAATGGGATGCTGGGGATTGAACCTGGGTCTGCTGTGTGCAAGGCAAATGCCCTCCCCACTGTGCTCTCACTCCAGCCCGTCTAATGATGCTCTGAAGCCCAGCTCTGGGCAGGAAGAGGACAAGCCAGGGGTTCACCTTTCTGACTTTCTGGTTCACTCCTTACAGATGATCGCTCCACAGTCCTGCTGACAGATGCTGACTTCGGAGAGGCAGCCAAGCAGAAGTCGCTGACAGTCACACACACAGTGCATTACCAGTCCGTGTCGCAGGCCACGGGGCCTCTGGTGGATGTCTCAGATGCTCGGCCGGGAACCAGTGAGTGGACCAGTTCTCCCCTGACACTGACACTCAAACCCTCCCCCTCAAAACCACGCAGGCCCTGAGGACTCAGAATCCAACCCTGACATTGCATCTTACCAGTGATTGCAGTGGTACCGGCGGCTATGACATCACTGCTGATTTTTGCCCATGGCAAGATCATGGGAATAGGGATGCAGAAGGCAGTTAACCAGCTAGATGAAGAGGCCAGACTGGAAGGCAGGGACTGTAGAAGACATGCATGTGTGTGTCCCAACTTACAGGTCTGTGCCGAGGTTCTGAGCACAGGGGAAGTCTGAGGGGATACCTGTGATGGGCAGGTACAACGAGAGCAACTTGACCTGTCGCTTATCTTCAAAGGTTCTACTGGTCTGAACATATTGGTGGGAGAAAAAAGAACCATTTTGGCTCATCTGGGCATTGTGTTTGGCTACAGATTAACTATGTGCATCCAGCTTAGATGGATATTACTTAGGGTGATGAAATGACACCCCTAATATGAACCTAGCTATTAATTAGGTATTCTGGTTTGTTCCCATTGAAACCATCCCTCAGTTTCTCGAAAGGCAGAAAAATCAATGTCCTTACTTAGGATCTTTTGAGGAAGATTGTGAAATCTGTCGGTGAAACCTCAGATCATGCTCTTGGTAGAAAAGTTTTATATATTCTCAGCCCAGCGTCGTTGTCATCCCAAGAAATGACAATGACGTGAGTCCTGAGTGATAGTACATCCAGGAAGGCACTTATTGGTTTGGCATGCAGCCAACCTGGTTCTACCCCCCAGTACCCTGTTTGGTCCCCCCAGGCTGTTAGGAATGATCCCTGAACATAGACCCAGAAGAAAGCCCTGAGCATTCTTCTCTGGGGCTTTTTGGCGAGGCGAACCCCACACTGGCCTCTGTGCTGAGGATTGGGGTCTTCCCCATGCTTCTGTTCAGGCTCCCACAGCCACGAGACACTTCAGTTACTAAGGAGATACTTTTTCCCTTTGTAAACATCATCACATCATATTTATAAACACCAAAGAGACCCCACAGTTACACATTCATCTCTCATTCCCCCAAAATGGGAAATTAAAAATATAGTCGTGTGTGTGGTCTTTTCAGAATAATGGCTAGGAAAAGATCTTGGGGGTTGTGTTTTTCCTAAATATTCTTCCCAAACTTTTCCAGGGGATTTCCAGGGGATAAAGGATTCTTTGTTGTCTGTTTGTTTATTTAGTTATTTATTAGTTTTATGGGGAGGGTCACCCAACAGTATTCAGGGATTACTCCTGGCTCTACAAGGATCGGTCCTAGCAGGATTCACAGATACTATTTGGTGCCAGAAGTAGAACTTGAATTGGTTGAGGGCAAGGCAAGTGCCCTGCCCTCTATACTATCTTCCCAATCTCCCTTTTTCATTTGGGGTAGAGATAGTGGATGTGTACCCTCTCAGCATATACTTCCTATCTATCTGCTTCCTGGAGCAACTCGTTTCTCAGGGGAGGGGATCACTTCTTGTCTCCCCACTACCTCTCAGAATCTATCTGGTTCACTTGGTTCCAGCAAATTTGCAGAGATGTAGTGCAAGATTGTTTCTTCCACTACAAAAGACATTATGATTCTGTTCTAGTACTCTCGGGCCTGTCTTGTCACTGTAGGGATTTTCTGTTTGTAAGAAACGTCTCTGGAATATGTTGTCTTCACATCACCCAAGTGCTGTTCTTACCACTCTGTTCATGGTCATAGATATTCTCATTGGAAATCTGGGAGTGATCGCTCTCTGGGCCTGGCTCGTTACCTTTTAACCCATGAAAGCATGGGTGGGCCTGGCCAAGTGGACTGTGCTGTCCAGCACCCCTGCACCCTACAGAGACTATGAATCATGGGAAAACGGAGCTCTCTTCGTGTCCATCACCCCACTTTGGCCTCAGGATTGGGCAATACGCAGTGAACAACTAGGCAGTATACTTCAAAGCCATCAGGTACCACTATTCTGAAATTGACAGAATGCTATGGGCAAGAACGATGAGTTAAAATCTTAGTTCTCACCTCGCAGTCCCTTTCTCACTCAGCTTCTCCTAATTCTTTTTGAAGTGGGAGTTAGGGTATGCCCAGCAGTGTTCAGAAGTTACTCCTGGCTGTCCCAAGGTCACTTCAGATGGTTCAGATGGTTCTTGGGTGACCACGTGGTGCTTAAATCAAACTGGGACTGTCCACATGTGAGCCAACTATTCTGGGCTTTGCACTATCTCCCAGCCTGGATCCCTTTAGTTCTGTGTTAGTGGTCACTGATTCCTTGAGGAAAAAAAAACAAAAAGTACCTTCATGGAGCTGAAGTGATAGCACAACAAGGAGGGCATTTGCCTTGTATGCAGCCAATCTGGATTCGATCTCTGGCATTCCTTAGGGTCTCTAAAGTCTTCCAGGAGCGATTCCTGAGCCCAGAGCTGGGAATAACCCTTGAGAACTGTCAGGTGTGGCCTAAGAACCAGAAAAATGTGCCTTCAGTTTTTTTTCTTGTTCTCCATTTCCTGAGATATCTTCTGGGGACTTGGGGGGAAAAAAACAACACACTCCTTTAAAAGGGTCCTTTCAAGGCATACATTCACACACACACACACACACACACACACACACACACACTTTGTGAAACTAGCTTCAGGTGACGTGTATGCAGAAGAACTTAGATCTCCTCTCTTTGGGTCAGGGGAGAGGGTGAAGGGTTTAAAGGGACCCTCCAATCCTCTTGGCTGACCACGTGGTGGCTCAATAGAAAGGCCCCAGGATGTAGTGCTGTTTGGGCCCAGCAGTGCCAGGGATGACTCTTGGCCACACCCTGGGATACTTCAGGGAGCACGTGGTGCCAATGATGTAACCTAAGTCAGATGCCTGCAACCCAAGCACCCACACCCCTGTTCTATCTGCTTTGTCATACTAGAACTTCAGGAAACTCTTGGCATGTGCCACTCTCGTTATGCCGAAGGCATGCAAAAAAAAACAAAGTATGACAGAGCAATGACTGATATGGTCTCTTTGGGTATTCCTGGGCTCATCCTTGTCTGGCACTTATTTCTTCATTCGTTATTCATTCATTGATCCAAAGAGCATTACCCAGAGGCCCTGGTATGCAGAGGCTAAATTGGGCTCAGTTGCTGTCCTGACTGGCTCTACAATTGGGTTCCTCTTGCATCTCAGCTTCCCCTAGTACCTATTTTTGATTATCATTTTTGTGGGTCTTTTTCTGCGGGTTTTTTTTTAATTTTTTTATTTTTAATTATGAGAACAAAGATGCAAAGAAAGAGGACAAGGTAAAGTTACAGTGGAAGGACAATCACCCATAACATAATTCTCAGAAGAAGTCCCCTTACTGATATCTTAACTTTGAACTTTCAGCCAAAGAACATTAAGGTAAATAAAACAGAATCCATGTACAATTACTTTGTCCCTCAAGCCCCCAGATTGTAACACATTATAATATTTCTTAACAGCACACAAGGCAATCTAAAGCCATAAAACTTACGTAACTCCTTAAACATTAGAGGCATAGTATTTTTTATATTTTCATGAACATGCATATTAACTTAAGTTAACCTCAAATTTTAAGTGTTTTTTTTTTAAGGATTAGAGTCAAAGGAGCACAGTAAAAACGGTGTTAGAGTGGCAATTTTTGTTTGCATAGGCCCACCAAAATATGAGGGGAATGGAAAGGAATAACCTTGGCCTAAATACAAAGAGACCTGACCACTGAAGTTTCCTGGCATAAGACCAACTCTAGGCTCCAGGCAAGCTAGATCGTCCAATCCAAGACTTTGTCTGTAGTGCCAACACACTTTTATTTTTCACACAGTCTCTGTTGTTGGTATCATGTTTCTGTATTAAAGATCCTGGAATCTGCATATCCTACATTGAAGTCAGGATGTGGGGTGTCTTCTCGTTTCACCTCACCATTAAAGGGCAATGCAGAGAGCCCTGTCCTGTAAGCAGGTCGTTGTTGTTGTTAAGTCTTCTCAGTGTTAAGGAAAGTCTCTGTTGAGCAGGTCAACGTCTGAGCAGTGGTAGGGTCTTCCGTGGTAGAGGATTGCTTCCAGGTGATGTTATAGACAAACCTGGGTGTTTCGTGGATGGCTTTCCTCGTTCAGGGGTGAATGGAAAATGCCCTTTCTTCTGAGGCCTGTGCCAGGTCATTATGTCAATGTTCAGGGTGTAAGGTCCCTTTGCACTACAAGATTTGTGTATTCCAATTTCTATTAGATAGGATCTTATTTGTATGTATAGTATTTTCCCATTTTAATGTGCCTATGCAAAAAAGGAGCAATGCCATGTGGCATTATTGGCGCATATGGGGGCCATAAGAACAAGTGCAATAATCCCCCTGACATGGTTCAATCATAGCATTAAACTGGGGGACTCTTTCACCAAAATTCCTTGTTGAACAGCTCATAAAGAGAAGATAAAAAGTAGTTAGAATCGTCACTGTAGAAGAGAATATTAAGTAAGACTTACAGATGTCAGAGAAAAAACACAAAATATTCTAAAGAAATACGTGTCCATTTCATGTCTTTTGAAACAGTTTGGGGTTGTCACACACAATGCACAGCTTTGGTCTGTGATAAGGATTGTGTAGTACTGAAGTTAAAGAGTAATGTCGGTTAGTGATGTTTGGGGGGGTGAGAGAGTTAAGTAGTAAAAATGAGCTTTGTAGGGGTGTGGGAAAGGGCAGAATACAAAATGGACATTCTGGATATGCAAAACATAACATAGAGATAAGGAATAACTCTTAATACATACAGTGCGTGCTGGGGCTAGTGCCCCCGCATGGTTTTTCATATGTAGACTGGTCAGAATTGCCAGTGACAAACTTAGCGCAACCGAGCAAATCTCAGCAAACCCCAAGTTAAGACCCACCATTTCTGGCCGCCTGGGCTGCCACCCCAGAAGGCCTGGAGGTCGGGGGCAGAAGAGGGGAAGACTGGGGGCCTATCAAGGCTCCCAGCGCACACAAGTTAGGGAGAAGGTTTCTACAGGTTTTTCTATATGAATTTCTAGCTTCCTGCATCCATGTACCAAATCTCCACTGCCATCTTCCCAGTAGGCAGAATGGGCTTTTTCTATACCAGCAGGGATCACTCAGGGATGATAGGAGAGATCACCAGGTTTCCTGAATCTTTTACTTTTCTTACTATGTCTCTTCATAGTAAGAAGAATAGACAAAATAGTTGTCTGTTGCTGTCATCTGGGTTCCCTTTCTCAACCACCTGCACAATTATTTAGTATGAATGATGGGATTTAAAGGACATAAAAAGGCTTTCCACCCCTTTTTACATGCATTTTAACTGTGGAAACCTTAGAGCATGGAGGATGTCTCTTTAAGCAGAGGAATTCAAATCCATCAGTGCTCAGGGCCTACTTCTGTTTCTGCACCCAGGGATCACTCGTGGGGGGCTCAGGAAATGCTATGGAATGCTGGGACTGAAACTGGGTTAGCAACATGCAAGGCAAGTACCTGACCTGCTGTATTTCACTCTGGCCTCTGAAGACATCATTGTTGTTTGCAATTCTGCCCCCAGCATGGGCCCAGACATCCTACTGACAAGGGAATGAGATCCATCAGCATAGAATAGTGCTTCATAAATGTGTCATTACTAAATTATATGAATGTTCCAGCCACCCAATGCAATCCTCTCTATGAAGTAACCAGTGTATCCATAATTTAAAGCCACGGTCCCAGCACCTACAAAATCTGAAAACCAGTAACAGGGAAGAAAAATCACTGATAGACTTTTGCTACAATCACAGCACATATGACATCTTTGTAACCCACTGCGCACAGAAACCTCTTACCCAAATTCAGGATCATTCAAATAATTTGATTCCAGAGGAAGAAACTGAGTTCAAACTCATGCCCCATGCCGTAAGGCCAGAGTTGCTTTCATCACACACCCTCTGCTCACTTGCCTGTTGAGCCAGAAGGTGTGTGTTCACTGAGCTTTCTAGAGAGCAGGATGTTGGGGAATCAAAGAGAACACTGCCCGTGCAGGCACAATAAGTCCCCGCATTCACATTCATGTGGCTTCTAGATGAGCTCATAAGTATGCACGGGCATCTCCAGAGTGGAATTCAAGTGAAACTCATCTTTTAGCTGAGCTCTCGGGAGCAGAGCAGAAGAATCCAGCTCGGGTAGAAAGGCACTTGCTAAAATGTCATTAATCAAAAATAGGTGGGGACAGGGGATATTTCATGCAAGTCAATGCGGGCCCTGGTTATGACTTTTCAGAAAATAACAGAATTGAAGCCAGAGAAATAGTATAGCAGTTAATGCCCTTGCCTTGCGTGTGGTTGACCTAGGTTCACTCCCTGGCACCTATATAGATGCCCCACCCTGAACCCATCAGGAGTGATTTCTGAGCACAGAGTCAGGAGAACCTAGAGCACTTCAAGGTGTGTTTCCAACTATAACAACAACAACAACAACAACAACAAAACCCTAAGAATAAATTGCTGGGACCAAAGAGATAGCACCGCGGTGGGGCATTTGCCTTGCATTCGGCTGACTCAGGAAGGACCCAGTTCAATTCCTAGCATCCCATATGGTCCTCCAGCCTGTCAGGGGCAATTTCTGAGTGCAGAGCCAGGAGTGACCCCTGAGCACATCTGGGTGTGGCCCAAAAACCAATCAATCAATAAATAAAAGTAAAAAAAAAAAAAGAATAAATTGCCTGAATTGAAGTAGCCCAAAGTTGTGTGGCATACTTCCTTGTGAGATACTGCTACTGAATTCTTTGAAAATGGAGAAACTGAGTCACAGCCCATGGAAGGATGGACCTCAGAGCATGAGAGTACAAGAGTGTGTAAAGCAGTGTGTAAAACTATAGCCCTCATGAGATCCACATACAGCCCCCTGAGGACATTTATCTGGCCCACTGGATATTTTTGTTTCAGCTGCCTGAACGCATAGCAGCAGACTCATCCCGGCCCGCAGTGCTCATGTGTGGGATGTGCCCCGCACTCTCCGACTCCCTCCTTCTCTCTGTCTCTCAACTCTTCCTTTCAGTCTCCGGAAGGGGTCCTCAAACTACTGCCTGCCAAAAGCAGGCCCATAGCTCCGATTGAAATACTGCTAAGTTGGTTGGTTTCACTTTACTTGTTCTGCATTTTATATATTGTGTTTGCTCCTTATTTTTTTATTACTTCAAAGTAAGATATGTACAGTGTTCATAGGAATTTTGTTAATAGTTTTTTTAAACTATAGTCTGGTCCTCCTACTGGCCTGAGGGACAGTAAACTGGCCCCCTGTCTACACCTGGTCTAAAGGTCATGATAAGAATCTGAAAGGCTATAGCACAGATAGCACATTGGAGCTATAGCACATTTGTCTTATATGGACCAACTCAGGTTTTGATCCCTGGCATCCCATAGGGTCGCCTGAGCACTTCCAGGAATAATTTCTGAGTAAGGAGCTAGGAGTAAGCTCTGAGCATTACCAGGTGTGACCCAAGAAACCAAATAATAATAATAATAATAGTAATAATAATAATAATAATAATAATAATAAATCTGAAAGGACCAACAATAAGAGTCCTTATACGGTCTTTCCTATGGCAGTGCTCTGAAATTCAGAATAAATTTTAGGAGTGCAGAGAACTCCAAGCCAAGACCATTTGAAGAAATTGCATATAACCTTCTCCCAAAAGATGATCTCTGCTTTTTTCCCCCTCTGGAAAATCCTGTGTTCTCTCTTAGTATAGACGTATATATATATTTACCCTATACATTATATATCATATAACATATAGTGTATACAGTAGATGTTTCTAGTGTATACTATAACATTTTATAGTGTATAATTTTATGTTATATAGTATATACTTTAAGGATAGAGTTTATTATTTTATATTATATAGTATATATCTTTACAGTATATACTTTTATAGCATAGAGTATATACCCTGTGGTATTAATATATAATTTATGCATTAAGTATAGCATTGCTATGTGCTATTAGTGTATAAAAAATGTGCATGTAAATCATTTTCCCTAGTATTCTTCTATAGGAACCAATTCCCCTTGGTTTGATTGCTTAGCGAGAAGGAACTTCAGACCATACTTTAAAGAAAGTAAGACTAAGCCTGTATAAAGTCTCTGGAAAAATTTTTCCTAGATTTTTCATCTAGGAAAATAAGATATGAGAGTTGGAGCAATATTACAGCTGAGAGAGCATTTGCCTTGCATTCAACTGACCTGGGTTGCATCCCTAACATCCCATATGCACCCCTGAGCCTGCCAGGAGTGACTACTGAGCACAGAGCAGGCCCAAACCCTACCAAATATAAAAATAAATCTTGATGGGGCTGGAGTAGTGGCGCAAGCAGTAGGGTTTTTGCCTTGCATGTGCTAACCTAGAATGAACCGCAGTTGGATCTCCAGGCATCCCATATGGTCCCCCAAGCTGGGAGTGATTTCTGAGCACATAGCCAGGAGTAACCCCTGAGCATCACAGGGTGTGGCCCCAAAACCAAAAAAAGAAAAAAATCATGAGAAAAATTGACTCGGAAAGAGTTGTGGCTAAACAGAATGGGACATGGGTACCCTGACCTTGACTCTACAGCAAGGGCCTTTTGAGAGGGCACCATGGATGCTGAGCTGGGCAGAAGAAAAACAGGAGAGGCCCTAGGGAACTAGAATAAACAGTGTCCTTGAAGTGGGGTTCATCACTCCCTCCCCCCCTTCGCACAGTCCCCAGAAGCCTGCAGCAAAGAATAAACTGATCCACAGCTGTAGCTGCAAGAAAACTCTAAGAGGAATAAAAAAAAAAAAAAATGAAACGACTCCCTGCCAAACTTACAACTTACGTAAGGGACTGGGTAATTTTCTGGCAGAAATTCATTAGCATTTAAATAACCAGCTCCACTTATCAAGTCGATAGTGCCTGGAAGACATTTCGCCTCCTACCCATGCGTGTGTGTGCGGGTGTTTTTCTGTCTTTCTGAGACTCTCTCTCTCCCATCTCCCGGTATTTCAGTGGAGAGACACAATTATCATTCATACCTTGCTGTCCAGAAGCTTGGCACTCTGGCAGAAATCATTTGCATTCTCCTCAAGACCCCCAAATTCTTCCAATCAAGTTTTCTTGCAGAATTGTGCAAGGAAGGGACAAACGCTGTCTTAAAATCAATAGTCAGAGACTCTGGTCCAAGGAGAATCATTTTGATGATCCAGGAGATGTTGAAATATCACGACTCGGCTCCTCTTCCTGGAATACTGGGCTGGGTTCGAAGTCGTAGAGCCAGAAACTGGCAATGAAGAAAACCCTCCTTTTAGGAAGAAAATCTTTTGTGATGTCTTCTCCTAAAATCCAACAGTGATATCTGATGGCAGAGTGAGGGTCTTGGGAGGGAGGTCTCTGGACATCCAGGTGAGCCTGGGTTCTAGTTTTGCCCACTTGAGAGCAGTGTTGTTTCTCTCTGCAGTCCCAGTGCCTCCTCCACCAAGTTTAGCTGGGCTGCATCCAGGGGGTTCTGAGTCCCAGCGATTCTAGTCCTTTCTCTGGCTGCCTCCAGCATGAATGCCACCGCCTATCCTGGAGAGACACCCAGACTCAGAGAGCTGAGAACAAAGTCCCTGAGACAATGTCTCTCCATCGGGCTCTTTGCTTGAGTGGAGAAGTAACTATTTAGAATTTCTTAGAAGTGTCCAGTCCGTGGTCACAGGGGCCTACCTGCATTTCCTCTTTGTGAAGCAGAGAGTTGAAAGGTGGAAAGAGGCCATGTAGGTCCTAACTGGCCCCAGAAAGAGTCATTTTGAGGAACTGGACAGCCCACACCCTATTTTCAGAGTTCCAGAAAAGTAGATATTGGGATCTATTCCAGTGATCGATGTTCTATGCTCTTTTTGCTTAGATGTTGACATATCTTAGAATAGGGAAGTAGAATATACTTGAATTTTTACTAAAACTCAGAGCAGAGGAGCTTTATTTTATTTTTTTTTATTGGGTTTGGGCCATACCCAGAAGCACTCGGGAGTTATTCCTGTCTCTGCACTCGGAAATCACTCCTGGTGGTGCTTTGGGAACCATTTGGGATGCCGGTGATAAAACCCAGGTTGGTTACAAGGCAAATGGCTTACCCACTGTGTTATTACTCCAGCCCCAAGGTTTTTCTTTTAATTATGTTTTTATTATTTTGGTTTGGGTGCCATACCCAGAGTACTGAGAACTCGCTCCTGGCTCTATTCTTTGAGGTCACGTCTGTTTGATTAACTGGTTTCCATCCTATTCAGGATATGTTACTCATTGAATGGATGGAAGCACCTTTGATTTGAAGCAACCCTTGAATTTGTTTCTTACCCTACCTGTTCTCAACCCCAGGGTGTGCTCTTGTGCTTCCCAATAAAGACCCAGGGTATTGGGGGCGGGAGTGAAGTAGGGGGGGGGGGATGCTGCTTGCAGTTTTGGTTTTTCACTACTGAACTTTCTGCTTAATGGTCTTAGTGCTAGGAATGGAAATTCTTGAACCTGTTTTTATCTCTTTAACTATGTGTGGATTATTTCCTGTAGCATCATTTGCTTTCAGACCCATGTTTTCCCAATTGGGATTTGGGCATGAGGCTTCTGCTACAACTTCTGGCCATCAATGGGTTGCTATCTAGGGTTCCAAGGATTGAACCCAGGAGAGTCGCATTCTAAGAAAACAACTTACCTACTGTTCTACCTCTCTGGGCCACAACAGAAGGCATTTTCTAAAGGAAATCCTGTGAGAGTCCACACACGAAGCTCTCACAAAGCTTCTTTATTTCACAGAAGCATCACCTTCTCAGAAAGCTTTAATAACATGTCAGCTCACAAAACCACTGAGGGCCACTTGCAAAGTCCAAAGCCATAACTCTCAAGTCTTGAGCTTGTGTTGACTCCCCTACAGGATTTGCTAAATGCCTTAGGACCACATCATGTCAATGGTCCAGACTCTGAGAGGAAAGACATGGGGTACTCTGCTCAGTCAGGAAGGTTAGGGCCAGCAGAGGAGGTCTTGAGCTGTGTGAGGACAAAGAATAGACGCGCATTCTTTATGTCCACAGACCCAACCACGCGGAGGAATGCCAAAGCCGGGCCCACGGCCAGAAACCGGTACGCCAGCCAGTGGACGCTCAACAGACCTCACCCCACCATCTCCACACACACGCTCACCACAGACTGGAGACTGCCGACACCCAGGGCTGCTGGGTCCATGGACAAGGAGAGCGACAGTTACAGCGTCAGCCCCTCCCAAGACACAGGTGGGCTCCCATGCAGACCCCATCCATCCTACCCACACCCTTGGTCTTAATTTTACTACTTTGGAAGTGACTTCCAAAGCTTTGGACACCTCTCTCTTGGGGGCCAGGAAAGTTGTGTGCCTATAACTCTTACCTGGGATTCAATGAATATATCATTCCAAATTGAAGCCCAAGGCATGAATTTTAAGACTCTCTGAGTCCCAGATCCAGGATCTCTCTTCCTTGACATTGGCCACTTACTAGAAAAAGAGGGACGGTATTCAATGTTTGCCCGTACGCTCATACGAATTTCTGTGTGTCTGCCCCATAATGATCATCTTCCAGATTCAGACACTGCCCCAAAGGGACGTGAGCAGGGTCTAGTCCCCTCTCATAGCATCACAGGCTGATCCATTTGGCCACTAAACAGGGGCTAATGATCAGATAGGCCCTCCTGTCTCTGCCATCTGCCACCAAGCTCTCTTTGGAGATAATACATGGCCTAAGAATAGCGGTAGGTTGCCCCCTCTCCACATCTGAAATTTTGAAAAGAAATTATATCTAAGTGTAATCACTGTAGGGAATTTTCATACTCATTTTCTTTTGTTCTGGCTGATCGACTTCAAAAATAGCGTTTCAAAGGTGGGGTGTCACCAAACGCGTTTATTTTTATGGCTGTTATTTCACTTCCAAGAGTCCCAGAGTTCTACAGAGGTGACATCCAAACTTTCTGAGTAGGCTGGGAAGGCAGATGATTCTCCGGCCATGATGTAGTCCACCTTCTGTCTCTGTTTTCCAGGAAGAGCAGGGGACAGGAAGACTGAATCTACCTAAAATAGGAACATTTGTTTCCGCCTGCTGGACAACTTTTGTGCAAACCCACAGCTTTATCTCTAAGTCACAACATTACTTCCAAGGCCACAGGAGTGGAACTGTAGAGCTTAATCATTCATCCTCACTGGAATCCCCAGGAGTCATTGATTTCAGAGGCAGAAGGGGGGCAGAGCAAGGAAGGAACAGATTCCACACTTTTCTTGCAGCATCCCAGTGGATTTTGTCCTGAGCAGAAAGAATTTCCTAAGGGAATGTATTCCTGAATCTTGGAAGCAAATCCATGGAAGTTTTGCAGGCTAGGGACTAAAGGTGTTGACCATTCAGCTGGTTCACAGTTCCCAGAGTCACAAAATTGACCTCACAGTTATAAGAAAATAGAGACTCTTATGGTCCCTGGTCAGCCTTAAGAGTGTTATTGTCCCTTTAAGGGTGAAGACATCAGTTAACCAGAAGCCTGCCCCTTGTAACTGCCTCAAGATGGCAGTTGGCCAGGGAATATAAAGCCCCAGGATGAAGTGCTAGCCGGTACGAGGAGACTCTGCCATTGCCACCCCTGCCAGATTGCTCCTGCTGGAGGGTCACTACTGAATTGCTAGAGAAATTGTTCACCAGACTCACAGATCCTGCTGTCTTTTGCCTCCTCTCCTACTGGTCTGGGACTAACAATAACAACCGTGACAAGTTTCCCCCTACATAGAGGTTGGGACTCACTCAGGGTAGCCTTGGTATCCAGGCGATATAGCTGAGCGGGGAGGCTGCACTTATCATGCCAACTTCCAGTCATCATTTGTTCACACTTCCCGTTTTCTCTTTTCCAGACCGTGCACGGAGCAGCATGGTCTCCACAGAAAGTGCCTCCTCTACTTATGAAGAACTGGCCCGGGCCTATGAGCATGCCAAGATGGAAGAACAGCTAAGGCATGCCAAGTTCACCATCACCGAGTGTTTCATCTCTGACACATCGTCCGAACAGTTGACGGCAGGGACTAATGAGTACACAGACAGTCTGACCTCCAGCACCCCTTCAGAATCGGGGATCTGCAGGTTCACTGCATCTCCCCCAAAACCTCAGGATGGAGGGCGAGTGGGGAACATGGCGGTTCCAAAGGCACATCGGCCAGGTGAGATGATAATCCAGGGTTTTTTTGGATGGGAAAGTTCATCCTAATTCTCCACATCAGTGTCAGCTCTTGAGATCTAGATAGGATGTTGTTTCTCAGTCCCTCACAAGGGCCCCCATACCAGGTTTAGGGAGGTCACATAACAGCCATCATTCACGTTGTCCGACATGGGCCCAGCCCCTTTATGTTCCACTATGTCTTCTATAGCACAGGCATGCTTAAAGAGGGAGTTTACTTCCAAAATGGTCCACTCACCTGTTAACACTGGTTGTGAGTCAGTGCTGGTAAGCTGTAAGCTCTCCCTAGGTGGGCTTCTTGCAAAGATGGTTGAACTTCCGCCTGTCACAGTGGCTTAGTTCATGTTAAGAACTAGAACTCTCGGAGTGAGGATAGTGCAAGTAGCCACATGGGAGTTGCAACACAAACTTGGTAATGTTCAGGAATTGCTCCTGGATGTTTGTTTGGGGGTTGTTCTTGTCAGAGCTCAGAGGACCATTTAAGGTGCTGAGGAATTTAATTGGGTTTGACCACACACAAGGCAAGCACCTTCTCCCCTATAAGACCACAGAGAGTAGATCTCAACATATCTGCCATGTTATATTGAACCAGTAGAGAGAGAGACTTCAGACTCCAGAAAAGGAGACTCCTCTACTTGATGAAAGATGCCTCATAATTTTGTTTTCAGATTCTTGTGGGGAAGGTTTCTTGAAGGAGGGAATCCATTTCAGGGAAAACAGATCCAAAGTCAGCAGCCCAGAGCTGCTGAGCTGTCTTCTGGTTTTTGCCTTGAAGAACTGGGTTTGTGAGTAACAGCCACAAACTCAAAGGCCTGCAGGGACTACTAGATGCTTCAGAAAGGAATGCAGGTAGCAGGGTTCATGGGAGTATGGACACATGGGAAGTGAAGGTGACTCAGAGTGTATGGGGGTGGTTAGACCTGAACAAGTTTTCTGCTCCAGATCACTAGGGGAAACAGAAATGCATATGAAGGAGATTCTTGAGAGAAGCCAGAGATCATTGTTGGCGGGTTTACTGGGCTTTTTGTTACTAGTTGAGCCTTCTCTGCTGCTTTGTTTAGTGAGATTAGTTGACTTCTATGCTACTTTCCCAACTACTTTGGTGTGCTCCTACTGGGGTGCCAGTAAGTAAGAGCTTGGAGGTACAGAACTTGGTGGTTTCTGTGTTCCATAAACTCCTAAATCTGTGGAGCTGGGCCAATAAGCTGACATGGAAGCAGGAATGGGGCTTGGGTGTGGCTGCTGTGACTTCCAAAAGTACAGAGGTGGATAAAGACACCCCATTCTCACTCCAAGAAAACCCCCAAGTATTCATCCCCTAAACTGGTGTATTTGGTGTCTTTACAACTTGGTGTCTGCAGAAGTTAGTTGGGCTGTTGGCATGATGGTGGCTAGGGGTGGGTTTGTGCCTTGCTGACCAGGCATCAGCAGGGGAGGAATTCTGCCCTCCCTCTCCCCTAAGGGATCCTCAACATTTTCAGCCACAGGACCCATGAACCTGTGTATCTTTTCTAAGCCACGCTGCCAAAATTTATGGGTTCACAGGTCTTTTCCAGTGTGAATCTGTGAAGCTGGGCCGACAAGCTTCATGGTTTTATGTGAAAGTTTTATCTTTATGTGTGGGCACAAACCAAGGCCAAAGGAAAATAAAACATGACTTTTAGTTAAACCCAAACTATGGTCATGATCCCTTTTTTCCAAGCCTGACCAATCAAAAATGAAATTCACTCCACTATGTTGATTCCATCTCTAAATTTGTCTTTACATTTTTCTTAGCTTCTTTAATTTTTGAGGTGTTTTTTTTTTATTTGGAGGGAAGCATACCCAGCAGTGCTCTGGGATTATTCCTGCCTCTGCACTTAGGAATCACTCCTGCTGGTGCACAGGGGACCATATGGGATGGTGGGGATTGAAACTAGGCTGACCATGTGCAAGCCAAGTGCCCGCCCCAGTACACTATCACTCTAGCCCACACTTATCTTCACTTTTTAAGTGATTGTGACTGACCCTTTGGATTTGAAGGTAGGTGATCCAGCAGAAATGAGCCTAATACATGCATTAAAATGCCTCTATGAGGCATATAGCCACTGATCTTCCAAGTGCAGTTGAGACGCATGCCAATCTCCCCCCTAACAAATGATGGTCTCATTTATTTTCATTCTACTAACTCCATGAACCTGCACTTCATGAATGTGTGTATATTTCAAGTATTTCTGGTCTTCAGCATTTATTTGCAAGACAAAGGCAGACTAATGATGGAGAAATGCTATGAATCTCTGTGGCTGGGCAGCAGAGGGTGAGGACAGGAGAACATATGTCATGGGGTGTACTGTAGTGGCCAATGGGCCAGCAGTGGTTGGTCCAATCATGGTGGTGGTAGGATGACATGTGGCAACCCACGCTGACTCATGGTGCAGTGATGAGAAAGAAAGATCTCTCTGTGTCTCAAGAAGGAGACATGGGGGAACAGAGCAATAGTACAGCAGGGATGGTGTTTGCCTTACAAACGCAGTCAAGCCTGGTTTAATCCCCAGCATCCCATAGAATTTCCTGAGTAATTTCTTTCTTTTTCTTTTTGTTTTTTCAAAAATCAACAAAAAGTTTATCTTTCATATGCAGTTTATTGTGGGTTTTTTCATTTATATTAATTTATTTTATTTTTTAGTAATCTATTTAAAATAATTTCAAAATTACAACCATGCTTGCAGTTGTGCCTCAGTCATGAAAAGAATATCGCTCTTCACCTGTGCAACATTCCCATTACCAATGCCCCCATCTTCCTCCTCCCCCACCCCCTGCCTGTATTCGGACAGATATTGTACTTCTCTCACTCATTACCATTGTTATGATAGTTTTCAGTGTAGTTATTTCTCTAACTGCACTTACTACCCTTTGTGATAAGTTTCATATTGTACGTGATTTCTAAGCACAGAGCCAGGAATAACCCCTGAGCACTGCCAGGTATTGCCCCCCAAAAAACAAAAGTAAACATACTTAGAAGGACCTAATGCTGCCTCCCCCCCCCTATGTTATTTGCTTGGTTTGTGTTTATTTGCCACTGGCATCCTGCATAGTATCCACTTAATTTGTGTAACCCCATTGGCTCTTGTGTTCAGGGCTCCCATCCTCTGCCTCATCCACCTGCAAATTAGACACCCTAGATTAGACAGATAAATCAGTGCAGCCCTTCAACACACTTGTTAAAATGGTTCACCATGACTTGCCTTTGGGTAACTGGTTTTCCTGACCTCTGGATTTATTTTTAGTTTATTATTTTTCCATTTGAACTATTTTCATAGACCTTGGGGCCCACCTCAGTGTCCTTAGACGTCCACAATGAAGTGCCTTGTCACTTAATACACCAGTTAGATTCCAATGACTTTCTAACTTTGGATGTGGGACTCATTCTAAAACCAATGTGAGTTCTTCCATCTGCTAACATGGCTTAGTGGATCCCAGAGGTCTTTTAATTGAATGCTGGATATACTTTTTTTAAATTGACCATGTATGTCTCTTCTCCCTCACTCTCCCTTTCCTCCTCTTTCTTTCTCTCTCCTCTTCCCATGCCCCCTCTTTCAAATAGTAGGGAAAAAATAGTAGGGCAAAAATGTCATGCATTTGTTCCCCCTTAATAATGCAATTCTATGCTGGGCACAGAATCCAAGGTCAGGATTTAGCATCCTGTGAACTGGAGCCCATGTGGTACCAGCATTTGTTTGGGTGGAGAACATCTGTTCCCTGGGAGTTCTGGCTGACTGAAGTTTCTGCAGTGTTGTCTGAAGCTTAGAATATCTTAGATGCCATCCCTCTCATTTCTGTGGCTTGCTGTTTATCTGCTTGTTGGGTTTTGGGTCAGACCCAAAACAGTGTTCATAGCTTACCATTGATTCTGTGCTTTGTAATCACTTCATGTGGTGCTCAGGGGGACCATCATGTGGTGCTAGGGATGAAGCTTGGACTGGCTGCCTGCAAAGCAAGTGCCCTACCCACTGTCCTATTTCTTCAGCCCCTCATTTCTGAGGGGTTGTGGGAGGTGTTTATTTGGCCACATTCTGCAATACAATCCTGACTCTACACTCAGGAAACAATACTGGTTGGCTTGGGGTACCATATGGAATGCCAGGGATTAAACCCAGGTCACCAGATGCAAGATAAAGACCCAACCTACCCTCTCTGTACTATCACTCCAGGCCCATCTCATTTCTATATGTTTTCCCATTTATAACACCCAGTTTTTTTTTTAACTCTTCAAGTAAAATGACTTTGGCCAGATTCCAGCTCCAGAAAGATAAGAAATATGCTCTAGTCACCTTCATTTTCCCCCCTGGTCTAGCAAAAATCTGGCCCATAGTGAGTGTTCAAGAAATACATTTAAGTGACCTGATGGAATTAAATAGTGCCTCCCGCCTCCTAACACTGCATCCAGCACAGAGGAGGTGTTTAATCAACACTCTGAAATGAGTCTATCCCACTTGTGAGCCTGACAAGACTGAAGGACTTGGTGAAAATCTCATATTTTCCAGAAAATTATCTGTAAAATATCACTAGGCATGTATGTGCCTACTCTATCTCATTAACCAATTTAAAACAAAGGCTCATTTTTGTTCTTTTCCTTGAAAAATTAAAAGTCGGGGCCAGAGCAATAGTGCAGCAGTAGGGCGTTTGCCTTGGACGTGGCTGATCCAGGACGGACCTGGGTTTGATCCCCAGCAATTCATATGGTCTCCCGAGCCAGGAGCAATTTCTGAGTGCATAGCTAGGAGTAACCCCTGAGCATCACCAGGTGTGGCCTAGAAAAAAAAAATTAAAAGTCAACGGGAAAGTAAATAGATAAGACAGTGGGGAAGGCACTGACTTTGCACATGAACAACCATGGTTCAATCCCTGGAATCAAGTATAGAGCCCCACCAAGCACTGCTAGGAGTGATCTCTGAGCACAGCGCACTTAACCACCATTGAGTATGGCCCAGATCTCCACACAATGAAGTAAAATAACTGAAAAGAGTTTAAATAATTCTCCCTTTTTGAAGTGGTTCCAGGTCCTCCAAAAATGAAATAAAATAACTGGAAACAGTTCAAATAACACTCCTCTTTTGAGGTGGCCCCTGTGAAATGTGGCTGACTCACCAAATCTGGAGGCAAATCTCAGGTCAGCACCTTCACCAAATGTCTGTGTGAGTCCATCCGTTGCATTCTGAGGCCTTGTCTACCTAAAGCAAATGCCAGTAGTGGGTCAATGTCTGCTTTTCCTCAATAAGCCCCAACTATGTCCACCTCAGACAAACATGAGTCTGGCAGAAATAACTGCCTGAGAACTGCTGCCCTCTGTCCTAGGGTTCAGGAGCCCAGAACCCATCTCGGGAGTTCATGGTGATGCTGCTGCCTCATTCCTGAACTGTGGCCAGTGCCATTGGCCCTTCCCATTGCAGGAAGGTTCTTGAATCTGGTTAAAGCTTGGGAAATGCAGCCCAGCACTGCCTGGTCAGCTGGGCAGCAGAGTGAGGAATTCTGGACCTTCACAGGCTTGAGAGGTTAGGCCTCACTGCCCACGTGTATGCATGTGTGTGCTATATGGATCTACACATGGATACACATGAATCTACCCTGAATCTACCCTCTCCATGTGTACTGCAGACAGGTGAATACACAAAACATGTGTGGCCACATGCACAATACAGACGTGTGAGGTGCTATGCACACACACATGAATGTACATGACTCTGGTCTCTGCCCTCCTCCCCCAGGCACCATGTTTCTCTCCCCCCTATGTACCCCTGGAGTGTCCCCTAATAACAGGCCCATGCTAGAAAATGAGGATGCAATAGAAGTGTCACCCCAAGCCTTGGTGAGCAAAGAAAGGGCAGCCTAGGGCTAGAGAGATAGCACAGCGGTAAAGCGTTTGCTTTGTGTGCGGCTGACCCAGAATGGACCTGAGTTCAATTCCTGAAATCCCATATGGTTCCCTGAGCCTGCCAGGAGCGATTTCTGAATGCAGAGCCAGGAGTAACCCCTGAGCACTGCTGGATCTGGCCTAAAAATAGGAAGGAAGGAAGGAAGGAAGGAAGGAAGGAAGGAAGGAAGGAAGGAAGGAAGGAAGGAAGGAAGGAAGGAAGGAAGGAAGGAAGGAAGGAGGGAGGGAGGGAGGGAGGGAGGGAGGGAGGGAGGGAGGGAGGGAGGGAGGGAGGGAGGGAAGGAAGGAGGGAGGGAGGGAAGGATGGATGGATGGATGGATGGATGGATGGATGGATGGATGGATGGATGGATGGATGGATGGATGGATGGATGGAGCAGTCTCTGGGCAGGCCTGTCATCTGTGGGACTCACCTGGCCCTCAATACCCCTAAGTCCACCCAAGCCCCACAGTCCTGCAGGGAACTCTCTTCCAGGCTCTAGGTTGGCCGGTTTCTCACATCTATCTCTCTTTTTTTGAATATCTTGGTTTTAAGAACAAACCATGCACGGTGACCAGCAACCGGTCCCTTTCTGTACCTCCGAGCAGCATGCAGGTTTTCAGCGAGAAGGATCATTGACAATCTGAAAAATTCATGAAGCTCTCTCAGCCCGGACCAAGAAGAGAAGCAAGCACCCCTGGGCTCTCAGAGCACCGGGCATGGCTGATTGCAATCTCGCATTATTCATGTTGCTTTAGATGCCTTTACCAAGAGATGGTTCACAAGCCCCCATTGCCAAGGGACCGCATTAATATTCAAGTGAGAGAGTGCTGAAGCTCATCTGTCTGTGGCGGGGGGGGGGGGGAGGAAAGGGGTGCCACGCCACCTTTTGTTAAAACACCCTCAACCCTTGTTTCTTGCTTTCCCATCCCCAAGTGAAGCCAGCCCAGAACTAGTGAAGCATCGATTGCGAACCTTGTTAGAAATTGATGCAAGTTCCCCAGACAAGACAGGGTCCCCCAGGGACTCGGATTCGCTTTCATTCTGCACAAATTGGCTTCAAGAGCAACTTGAGCTTCTCCAGGTGCTGGGTCGGATCTGCATCATTGCAGTGAAAAGAAGGCACCCCATGTCCCCTCCTTACCCCCAAACCATCCTTATTCTCTACTCTAGAGGTGCTGAGCCAATTGTCTAAGGCCTGACACCTGAGCAAGAGAAGGAATCGTCCAGGCTTCCAAGTCCTCTTAGAAAGGTTCATTTTCAGGCTGGAGGGATAGGAGTGAGGGGGTGCTTGTCTGGCCCACGATTATCCTAGCTCTGTCTCTGGCACCTAATATGGACCCCCAGAGCCTCACCAGGAGTGATCCCTGAGTGTCACCTGTTTGACCCAAAATTTCTATAGCAACAGAGGGAGGACTCACCCTGAGGCCAGCAATAGGTGGAGACCAGGCTTGTCCTGTGAGCTCCCAGGGAGAAATAAAACTGTAGGTCCTGATGGAGACCCAGGAGGACTCAGTGGCTTTCACAGTGCAGTCCAGGAAAATAGTCCACATGGGAGAGAAATGGGGATCATCCAAACACATTTCTCATAGCAGCCCATGCGAGAGGTGTGTGTAGGGGTGGGATGGGGTGGCATTGGGGAGCACTGGAGGGAAACCTTCACCTCTGCAGTAGTAGTACCCTGTACGCACATGCGCATGCACACATGCGCGCACACACACACACACACACACACACACACACAACGATGACATCTGAAAAAGGCTTCAGTCATTGCACGAAATTCTCAGCACGCAAGATGGCCGAGTGTGGGCTAGATAGATGCCTGTCCTCATACTGCACATCCTTTGTGGGGTATTACAAATTCAGGTGTTCCCTGTGCAGTGTGGAGGTCATTGCCCTTTTCCCAACAGTGTGTGAAGCCAAACAGCTCCAGGTTCTGTCTCTTCTTGTGTGAAATAAGGGGTCCTGGTTCTCAGCACCAGGGCAGGTTAAAGAAAGGGGTTCACATTGGTTCATGCTGAGCCTGGAAGCAGTCACATCCGGGCACATACGTGAACATACCTAGATCCTATGCTGGAAGGGTGTCCTTAGGACTCCAGAGGAAACACTCAGAGGCAGGGAAGATCAGTGAGCTGTGCCCAGGAAATACAGCAATAAGACTCAACATTGCTCTTGTGGCTGCATCTTAGCAGTTCAGAGGAGATGAGTCCATGGAGTATCTTCCAGGGTGGGCTGAGCAAGGGAGGGGTGCAGCTTGTAAACGGGCACAGCTCTTGATTGGGGGCATTGCTAACCAGTTGGGCTGCAGCTCACCACCTGGCAGGTAGTTTATGATCTGCAGTGTAGTCGGTCACCTGAGCTTTAGCATGTAATCTGGGTATAGAAGGTCATCTAGGTTTACAGATGTTGATCTGGGGGTGTGGCTCTTGCCCTGCAGCTGAGGGGGAGTGGGAAATAGCACCCATTCTGCAGCCCAGGACATGGGCTGGTGTGGCCTTTGAGCTCGTTCTCCTCTCAGACATCCCGTGTCTGCCCACCCCTTTCCACTTCACCTTGCTTGCCCCTCCCATTTTATTTCTCCCCCACTTCACCCCACTTCACTTACACCTCCCACCTCATCCCTGCCCACCTCTTTGTCCCTTCCATCTGACTCAGATCGGTTTATCACTATCCTCAGGCCCGATCCTATCCAGTGAGGGCTCCTCAGAGCATCTGTGGGTGATATGTCTTAAAAGCCACAAGGGACCCATGAGATGCTGCCCCTATTTTTCACCTTATTAGCTTTCCTTGAGCAAGGAGGGTGCTAGAATACACCCAAATTAAAGGCCAAGGGAAGTGAGCATTGGACCCAGAACCCTTTCTCTTCAGCTTTCAGTACATGGTTCTTCTCCCTCCACACTTTCTCATCTGCAACCTTGACTCACACACACACCATCACACACCCCTACCTACAATATGCATAGATACATAAAGACACAGACATACATTTATGGATAAATGCACACTTAAATATGGGTACAACACACACAGACATATGTAGACAAAACCTTCATGGACACGCAGACACAAACACAGCCTTACATGCACATATTCAGACACACATATCCTGTGGGCATACATACACACATGTTTGGACACACACACCACAGATGCATTATAAAAACATAATACCTGCAGACATCCACACACACACATATTGCATCATATCTGTGCCTGACTGCTCCCTCCCACCTCACCCCTGCCTGCCTTCACTTCTCCCCTGCCCACCCCTCTCTGCTTACCCCTCGAACCTTCCACTTAATCCTACCCTTTGAAAACTGAGCTCTAGTTCCCCACTGACCCATCTCTCCTTGGAGTATTCAACGTGCACAGACACAGCACCAGCAAACAGATCATCTGTGGGTGATGTGTCTTAAAGGCCAGAAAGGTTCAAGCATGGTGAGATGGGAAGGGGTGGGCAGGGATGAGATGGGAGGGGTGCCAGGGGTGCGGTGGAAGGGGTAGCAAACAGACCTTGTCCCACCAGTTACCCATGGGTGAGCCTCTACTCTCAGCCCTGCTAACCTCATAGCACCTCATTACCAGCGTCTGCTCATGGCTCCCTGCTGCTAACATGCAGCCTCTCTCTGCAAAGGACTCCACTGGGGGCTCATCGGGAGCACTCCCATCATGAACACCAAGCCACCAGAAAGCAGGGATGACTCAAGAGGGGGCAAGTGTGCAGCACACAGCAATGAGTTATATTTGTGTGTGATGCTGAGTATGTCACCCAGCGCTGCGACATTCTCCAGCCTCCCCCAGGCCTCGCCAATCAGTTCCAGCAGCCCCCCTCACCCACCCAATCACCGCTTCGGCAGCCGGCACCTTTGCGCCATCTTTGTGCCATCTGTCACGGATGTTTTGTCTCTCAATTGCAGGCACATTTGTTCCGAGTAATCTAGGACCTGAGCATCCTGCAATCCAACTGGGGCCCCATTGTCATTGCTTATGGGGGACTAATAACCCATGCTCATTCTGTACAGGGTTGCTGGGAGAGACCAACCCTCCAGCTATTTCAGGTGTTGGAGATTTCTGGGTCTCGAAAAATAGCGATGTCTAAGTTATCCTGAAGGCAAAGCACATTCTACTCTTGCTCACATGTTTGAACAAAGGGATCAAAGAAATCTGCCACATAAATCACATAAATAAGGGTTTGTAAAATCAATAATCCATGTTCCTGGGACTCTTTGGGCAGATGAAAGACCCTCACTTCTAGGAAATTAGATGGATCTGAACCCGCACATTTCAAAATCAGAGAATTTCAAGGTGCATTGATTCCACTGCACAATATTCCTCATGTGACACAACAATTTTTCAGGGCTTATTTATTTATCTCCAAATAGTTAGCCATCAAGAGAGAGGCTAGTGAGCTCCCCTTTTAGAAGTATTTGCAGCACCATCGTGGATGGAGAGATTGCATGATAGTTTCTCTTCCTTGGTAGATAGGAAATGTTAGTAAAGAATTTTTAGTTACCAGCTTATCCACACCCATGACCAATAGGCCTGGTCTTTGCCATTAACATATCTGGTGGTAGACCATCTGCCATTATTTTTTCTACACCAAACTCCACACAAATTTATCAATACTTCAGTCCCAGGAATGCTGATTTTTTTTTTATGTCTTTCTCCTAGAGTCCTGTGTCAATTATATTGTTGATACAACAATTGTTTTGTTGATACAAACCATTTTATGGGTTTGTTTTTTATCCCATTGAGTGTGCAAAGTCAATGACTTTGATCCAATGACTGAGGAATGAGAGCATCCTTGATGTCAGTGTGTCAAAGCCAAAGTGTGACGTGGCCAATCTTCATGAAATGCACGCTGCACTTTCAAGAAAAATTACGTCATCACTTACCATCACTCTCCAGGCTAAAGTCATCCAGAAAAGCAGAGAAAATGCTGACCAGATTCTTGCATTATAAATATAAAATGGCAGGCCAGTGGCCAGCAAAGACATGGAAATCGACCAAGTCCCAGAGAAGCTTTTGCTTTCTTTGATCCTGGAAGGGATTGAATAACATAAGGAAAGAAGTCACATTTGAAAATTGTTAGGCTCAATTCAGCTGTTAGAGGTGCACCAGAACCTCTGTGGACTCATTCTGTAGACTTGCTGTCTCTTGTGTTTTGTTTGAACCAGTCTCGAGTCTTTAGCACAGTTCCTGGGTCGGCCCCTGTCAAGCTGACATTCAAATGGGCAGACTCATTTTTCCAACCAGACTTCCCCAGGCTTGAGTTGGATGAGTTCCTAGGTCTGGTGCATGGGCATTTTTGCTGAAGACAATCTTCAGCAACTAGCTGGATGCATCCCACTGAACCATCCCTCCCTTGAAGACACAGCAAACATGTAACAAGGCAGACAGGAACTCCCAGCCTGGCCAGGGTACGAGGAGGTATTGAGACCTTTCCTCGCTTATAAGCAGGAACTGGTGAGAAAATGAGCTAGTAATGTGCACCTCTTGAGCCAGAAGACCGAATGAATGAGGAGGAGAAGAAGTGGGCAGACAGGGTAGGGGTCAAAGTGATAGTACAGCAGAGAGGGTATTTGCCTTGCTTGCAGCCTACCCAGGTTCAATCCCCAGCACTTCATAGGCTTCCCCAAGCCTGCCAGGAGTGATTTCTGAGCACAAAGCCAGGAGGAATTCTGAGTGCCACCAGGAGGAATTCTGAGTGCCACCAGGTTGGCTCAAATAAACAAACAAACCAAAAGACAGATTGAGCAGTCCACAGATACAGAGGCTGGCCTGGGCCTTGCAAAGGAAGGAATAATCTGGAGGCAAGAGCCTTGGGTCAGAACACACAGCTTTATAGGTGGGTCAATGTTCCCTTGTAGAGAATTCCCACTTGGAGCAGAAATATGCTCATCAGGGTAGCCCTGGCATCCTGGGTACAGTTGGAGACAACCCCAACCTCAGTCCTGAAAGCAGGTTCTCCAGGAAGAAGGCCTGGGTCTGGTGCCCATGGTACCATGAAGCCATAGTCTGACCCTGAGGATGTGCTAGAGACACTAAGACTTGCTCCACATAGCCCTGGACACTCTCAGAGCACTAACTGGAATGGGCGGGATGAGGCCTGGTCTGTTGTGCAGGCTATAGTTTTGTTTGCTTTGTTTTGGTTTTTGGTTTTGAGCCACACCCGGTAGTGTTCAGAGGTAACTACTCCTGACTCTGTACTCAGGGTTTATTCCTTGCAGTGCTCAGGGGTCCCTATGGGATGCTGGAGATGGAACCTAAGTAGGCCACGTACAAGGCAAGCACCCTCCCCACAGTGCTATCATTTCAGCCCTAGGCTATGGTTCTGGGAAGGAGAGGGCTGGCGAAGCCCCCACCCCACATTTGTAGATTTGTTGAGACAAGACCCCACTCTGGCCCCTCCACAGGCCCTGATTCCTCCTGGGTGCTTCCAACTAAGCACAAATCCTGCAATGGGTCCACTTTGTTTACACGTGTGAGCATCCTGACTTTGTCTTGAGAGTCTTCTCCCAAGGGTCTTATAAACCCCTCAACTTCCCAGATCAAAAGGTAGCATTTGGGGCCGGAGAGATAGCATGGAGGTAAGGTGTTTGCCTTTCATGCAGAAGGTCCGTGGTTCAAATCCCGGCGTCCCATATGGTCCCCCGTGCCTGCCAGGAGCGATTTCTGAGCATAGAGCCAGGAGTAACCCCTGAGCACTGCCGGGTGTGACCCAAAAACCAAAAAAAAAAAAAAAAAAGGTAGCATTTCAAAACTTACATCAGGGCCCATTTGGCCACTCCTGGCTCCCTTTCATGGTTGCATTGCTGACAAGTCCCATGAACATGAACTCCCCACCATCTCCCGTACCCTCTCTTCTCTCCACCACACTTGGGAAGCTTCTGTATCTGAGTCATCCCAATAGATGCAAACAATGTCTGGGACAGGTACTGGGGGTGGAGTAGGCAGGATTTTTCATATGCTAAAACCTGAGACTCGCCCCATGTTATCAAGGATGCCGGACACCCAGTTAATCAAGCATAGAAACCGACTCACTGTGTTTGTTTGCAGGTGACCTCATCCATTTACCGCCGTACCTTCGAATGGACTTTCTGTTAAGCAGAAGTGGCCCAGGACCCAGTCGGGATGTAAGCTTAGGACAAGCGTGCTTGGAACCTCAGAAAAGTCGGACCCTAAAGCGCCCCACGGTCCTGGAGCCCATCCCCATGGAGGCCTCCTCGTCTAGCTCCTCCACGAGAGAGGGACAGCAGTGGCCGCAAGGGGCCGTGGCCACCTTACCTCCGCGCGAAGGGGCCGCCGAGCTGGGCCAAGCAGCTAAGATGAGCAGCTCCCAAGAATCCTTGCTTGACTCTCGGGGCCACTTGAAAGGAAATAATCCCTACGCAAAATCCTACACGCTGGTATGACAAATGGCACCCCTCTGGACAGCAGTTGTAAATATGATTTAAAAAAAAAACACAAAACACAAAAACAAACACCACACACACACACAAAAAAAAAATTCAATCCAAGCTACCTTTTTTTTACGGAATTCCAATATTTATAATTAAAGAAAATTGCCAAAATATATTAAAAAAAAATAAGAGAAAGATACTGAACCCCCAGACAGTGCAAAGACTCTCCCACTTTTTTTCAGTCTGAGTGTGAAATCCATCTGCCTGGGCGTCTGGTTTTTGGGGAAAGAAGTCCAGTTTTATGATCTTCACAGGCGACTGCATTTTTACCGATTTTCTACAAAGTGCATGGGGGGACTAATTCCACCTTCTGACTGGAAGTTCTGAGAGCACATACAATTTAAGAGAGGATTTGGGGGGGGCTGAGGGGAGTAGGAGGGACCGCACCACCCCTCCCCCATTGGAATCGCCAAGGACTCCGCTGTGGGGAAGGGACTGAGCTCGTGTTCCACGCACTTTGCTTTCCCAGTGGACACGGCTCCTCAATGTGACCTTCTTCTGTTGTTAAGTAGGACCAGTGCCGTGGGGGGAAAGGCAGCGGCGGGTGGGTGGGGAATCAAGTTGATTTTCCTTTGGTTTATTTTTTAATTTCCTGAGACACTCTTTGCATTTTGTCTAAGCGAAATAAAAAAAGAAAAAAGAAAGAAAGAAAGAAAGATTAAAAAAAAAAAGGTGGCCTGCCTTTATTCCAATGTCTGCTTCTCTTGTCTGGGCCCAAGTGGCATGCATGCCTTCTGGCGTGAGGCTTCAATGTGCACACTGCAGGAAAACTTGGGTGACTGGTTCTGCTCAGAGCTTCCCAGGGAAGCTGGAATTCTCCCTGGGAAGACACAGATGTTCCCAGGTGTGGTTGAGATCAATCAGATGTTCTAAACCTCCCCCAAATACTCTGCTCCTGGCTTCGTCCAAACTCCAGGACTCCACAAACCAGTGTCTCCAGACCAAACTCAACCCATGGCTCCTCTTATCAATAAAATTTTATCAGGGGTTGGGTAAGGCACTTGCCTGGCATGCAGCCAACATACCCAAAAGGATCTCCCCAAGCACGATAAGGCGTGATCACTGAATGCTGAGCTAGGAATAAGCCCTGAGCACCACTGGGCCCCAAACTGCAATAAATAACTATTTGTGTCTATAAAGTTTTGTTGGGACATGGCCATGGGTTCATTTCCACAGTGCAATGGCAGAAGGGGAGTCAATACAACACTGGTTTGGCCTGCAAAGCTGAAAATATGTTCCAGCTGGCCCCTACCAGAAAAAGCTTCTCCTTTTCAATGATCCTTGACTTTAGCCCAACTTGCAGGAGAAAGGGAATGAATCTTTGAATCCTGCCCCTCTCAGATAGGCATCTATGTTTGCAGTAGACTCTATAGTTCACTCCTCCGTGCCTTAGACATCTGCCAGGGAAAGCGGCCTTCCTCTGAGCCTGGCTTTGAAACTATCCTTCCTCTTGGCTTATGTGTTTTCCAAGAGCTTGTCCTCAGACCAAATTAAGCCAAAGTAGGAGGTGCCAGTGTTCTTATATCTGTCCCCAACCCCACAGGGCTTTCCTCTGCTTTAATGAGTCAAAGGGATTAAGCCACACTCCCTTCCCTGGAAGAAGGAAGAGCAGGTCGACTGGGCAGAGGCCTAGTGTTGACCCCAAAATGAGCTTCAAGCACCTGCCCAAACTGAACTGACCATGTAAGTACCTTCTTCTCCCTTCACATCCCACACTGGGGCCTGTCATCCTCCAAGACAAGATCAGACCCTTAGAACTGGAATCACATCTCTCTCCCCTCTCCTCTTTTCCCCTTTCCTTCCTTCCTTCCATCTTTACTTCCATCTTTTCTTCCTTCCATCTTTCCTTCCTACCTTCCATCTTTCCTTCCATTCTTCCTTTCATTCTTCCGTCTATCCTTTCTTCCTTCTATCCTTTCTTCCATTATTTCTTCCTTCCTTCCTTCCTTGCTTCCTCTATCTGACCCATTTGCCACCCAGAAAGCAAAGACACCCAGCAAAGCAAAAGGCCCAGGATCCTGTGACCTACCCTAAGCTCTATCCCCAGATCAGCTCATGAGTATGGGATGTGCATTGTTGGTTTCTTTTTTCTCTTGCCATGATTTCCATTTTAATCCTTGTTGACAGATGATGGTTTGAAAATCTCACCAACTCTCACAAGACTTGATGCTTTTTAATGCATAAAAATGAAATGCTCTTTCTGGGAGAAAATTTAAGCTCTAGCTTTCATCAATTTCAAACTTATCTATTTTCCAAACTTCAAAGCTTCACTTAAAAAATAGTTCTGAGGGAATGGCGAGGTGGCGCTAGAGGTGAGGTGTCTGCCTTGCAAGCGCTAGCCAAGGAAAGGACCACAGTTCGATCCCCCAGAGTCCCATATGGGCCCCCCAAGCTAGGGGCAATTTCTGAGCACATAGCCAGGAGTAACCCCTGAGCATCAAATGGGTGTGGCCTGAAAAACCAAAAAAAAAAAGTTCTGTTTATTTTTTTAATCTTGAGCTGTATTAAAATTAATTAATTAATTAATTAATTAAAAAGCTGGTATTAATTAATTAAAAATGTGGTAGCACATGTTGCTCTGCTGTCCCTGAGCCTTCACCCAGAGAATTTTGCTCCTCCTTGAAGATACAGAAAATGCTCTTGCTAAAATCACTGCTCACACGAGCAGTCAACCAGTTCTCAGCTGAGTTCCTTCTGGCCTACGACCTTGAGTGACCACCTGCAAAGCTTCCTGGGATCTTTGAGGTAATGACTGAGGCCATCTGCATGCTCGGGGTCTATAATGACTTTTCCAGAGACATCAGACATGGGAGAGACAGCCAGACCTGAGGAGACCAGCTTGCTGTATGTGACCTGCTCTACAGTGGTTAATAGTGTTGATGGTTAGTTAATGGTTAATGATTATTGGTTAATGGTTTATCATTGGTAGAAGTATTGGTTGCCATACCTGGTGGTTCTCAGAGCTTCCTATGAGGTACCAAGGGGATTGGGCCAGTTAGTTGTGTGCAAGGCAAGTGTCTTATCCTTGCCTGGCTCACTAGCCCTAAAGTATCTATCTTTTTTAAGGGAGGAAAGAACCTGACTATATTCAGCTGTTTTCTCAGATGGCTTAAGGACTTGAATTCGGGGGGTCTCCCCAGCTTTCAGAAGGTCATTTGGGAAGACTAAATAGCATCCATGTAATCTTCAGGGGGCTGAGGTCCACTTTCCTCTCCTACTCCAGATGACCCTTAAACTGAGTCTGTGGAAAGGAGCAGGAGTGGAGGACAGGTTGATGCCACCTTAGGGCTGCACTGGGATTTACTTTAATGTAGATCAGAAGTGCCTGAAATAAAAATGATCCATGTTTGCTGTCTTCATGAGTGAAAACTCATGGCAGGGAAATGCAGGGATAGCTTGAAGAAGCTGGGAGTCCAATGAGCCAGGACTAGGACAGAATGTCAGAACCGTAGCCCAGTGCTCTGTGAGTGGATCTGAGAATAGGATACACCCAGGGTTGCCTGTGCTGGAGTGAGCCCTATGGGCCCTCCTGCCATTCATCTCTTCTGCCTGCCTCTGAACAGGTGCTGGTGACTTTGCCTGTCCCAGTGTGCAGGCTAGGCTCTCTGTCTCCCTGTTGGATGAGAGACAGGTGACTCTTTCTGACCAAGAAAAATAACAGGGGCCAGAGCCATGGCACAGCGGTATGGCATTTGCCTTGCACGTGACTGACCCAGGACGGACCGTGATTTGATCATCTGGGGTCCCATATGGTTCCCCAAGCCAGGAGAGATTTCTGAGCACATAGCCAGGAGTAACCCCTGAACATCACTGGGTGTGGCCCAAAAAATAAAAATAAAATAACATCAGTCTCTCTCAGCAACCAAGGTTATCAAGTTGACCCACTGCCCCTGTTGTAAGTAAGTTGGAGACCTGGAGGCTAGAGAGATAGAGAGCAAAATGAGCAGGGCATGTGGCTGTCCAAAATTTTGCATGTGGCTGACCCAGGTTTGAATATATGATCCCTGAACACAGAGTCAGGTGACTCAGTCCCTGAGCACTAGTTGTTGGCCAGAACCAAGAACTAAAAACTAGAACAAAAATATATGAATTAGGGCTTGCCTGGGCACTAGGCATAGGCAGTCCAGCCTTCACTGGATTGGTTCTCTGAGTGGTGCCAAGTCGGACCCTTCACCCACCTCATTTCCATCTTGCGGGGGCCTCCCTCTGTGTGGCCTCATGACAACCCACTCCTGGAATCCCTGCCCCATCTCTCCTCAACTCTCTATCTACCTTCCATCACCTATGGCCCATAGATTGCAACATATGGCTACAGGCTGACCCATAGTGGTTATTACTCACTCTCTGTCTTCTAGAACACCACTGCCAAAGGAGACAAGGTCTTGTTTTGCTCATTTTGTCCCAGTGGTTCAGATCCTACAGCAATATCTGACCCAGAGTGACTTCTTATGTGCACTAGTAGAAGAGGAAATCTGAGGGGTAAGTTGAGGGTTTCTGAAGTTTAGAGTTCTTCCACTGGGGCATAGCTCTCCACTGTGTTCTCAGCATCTATATGGCTGCTCTATGTGACCCTTGGACCTTGAGGACCCCAGGGAATTAATAGGTTCGTGGCATCCATACCAATGCTGGGCCTTGAATGTGTTTCGTCTGGGACTCAAGAGTCTTGAGTCTTTTGAGTCTTCTTCTGTGCAGGATTGACTCACTTGATAGGTTGAAGGATGGTCCAGCCCAAGCCCTCTTTATCTCAGCACTGACTCTGGAGCCAGCTAACAACCACTTTTTGTTCTAAGGAATAGCAGTCTTCAGTGAAGACTTCCAGGTGTAATCAACCCATAGTATACTTGCAGTTGGGTGGAAATCTATTACTTTTTTCCTTCCTCTTCTAAGCATCTAAAATAAAATTACAAAATAAAATTACTTAAAAAAAATAGTAATTTGGGGCTCAAACCCAGATAGGTTGGCAAAGCCAGTATGTGTTTGTGTCCCCAGAAACTTCAAACCCACTATAGGAAGAAAAGGTATTGCTACTTATTTCTGTTGTTATGCTTCTAAAGTGACAGTTGTGTGCTACACAAAGAAACCAGACTTCCTGGAGAAGGAGGAACAGCTGAATTCTAAGGGCCTATGTGTATATAGATTGGGGACAGGCCCCAGAAAGGTCTGTAGAGAAAACAAGTTGTGACTGTCATGTTCTGCTATGGTGACACCATCTTTTGTGATCACAAAGAAAGCAGGATGTCCAACCAGGCTGTAAGTGACTGTTGGTTCATAATTTACAACTTGGTTTCAACCACCCAAAAAGATCATTCCTGTTTTCTTTTTATCAGTTTGTTTACAACTTGGTTTCACCCAAAACAGAAATTCTTCTACTTACCATCTTGTTTTACATGTCTCATGGTGGGACTGGCTCAGGACAGGCCGTTTGTCCTTACTCCTCCACAGGGGGTGGTCTCTGTAGTCAATAAAAACTGCCTTTCTAGCAGACATTTTACTTCTTTCACTCTCTTTGTCTCTGTCTGTCTCTGTCTATCTCTGTCTCTATCTCTGTCTGTCTCTCTCTGTCTCTATCTCTGTCTGTCTCTGCCTCTCTCAGTCTCTGTCTCTCTGTCTCTCTCTCAATGAGATAGAAAGCTACCCAAGCATGCATGATTTACCCTCTCAGCCTAGTTTGGATTATTTCCTGTAGCAACTTTTGTACCAGACCCATTTCCCCAGGATAGGATGTACAACATGTAGGACTTTTAGAGGTGACCACAGAGACCTAGCTATAAAATGTTTTTGTTCAATTTTTGCCTCCACCTCTCAACCTCTAGGGTCCCCCAGAAGCAGACACCCTTGGTGAATATAGGAGACTTTCTCTAGCTACGCCAAAAAACATATTAGCAGTCCATGCCAAAAACAAATTTTAAAAAGATTCTTGTTTGTAGCTCCATCATAGCATTATTTCTGAGCTGGAACCATAAAAGGGCTCAAGTGCTGTTCTGACTGTAAGCTCAGGGGGTGGGACAGCAATGACCCACACTTGAGCGAGGGAGAACAACATTCTCATGCAGCCTCTACTCTGCCCATGAGGTGCCACCCAAACCCACCCCACAAGCCTCACCTCCAGCCCTCTGTCACCTCTGTTCTGCCCAATGGGCAGTGTTTCTGCCCTTACCTAAGATGGTGTGCTTATGACAGTGTCACACACACACGTGTGTACACACACACACACTGCAAAGCAGAACTCAAGACAAGTCAAGCTGCCCATGTTGAACCTGATTGCATATGAGTCAGAGCCTGGCCCAACATACAGCCCCTGTTAGCTGGATGACAGAGAAATCTGGGCAGCTCATAGAAGTATCACTGTATCTTCTCTTACCAAACTGTCCTCATCATCATCTGCTTGGAGAAAATTGTGAAACCTTGTCCCAGAAAAAATAAACATAATTTTCACTCATTATTCCCACTCAGCTAGTCTTAAGTAAACCCACCTCCTGACCCCAGCATTGGTTTTTGTCAATGATCGCTGCTTTATTGCTACAGAGATAGCTCCTGTCATGACTCACTTGTTTTATTATAGGAACTCCCTTATCTGGCCCAGAGACAGGGGCCACCTTATAAATTGCATAATTCCCTTTACTGGTCAGGTACAGAGATGGGGGTCCTCTCTCTGAAAAGAACCATCTGTTGAAACTTTAGTGAGGAGAACTAGTCACCTATTGCCCTTGTAACTGTAACTCCATCCCCCATTATTGTGAACCCACTTAATCTACTTGCGTATATCTTCTTAGGGGGTACCCCACACTTTAAAAGGACTGGAAGAACTGTGTTTGCAGCTGCACTTGGCCTTCTTTTGTGTGAAGGTGGTCACCTTGTGGCTAATAAAGAATTCCTGACTTACGCTTGACTGAGTGCTTCACATCCTGGTCAACCTGGGACATAACAGAGATGAGGGGACAACATTCAATCTCAGCATGGAACTGGAGGGATTCTTCAACATCAAGGTGGTGATGTTGTTAAGCTCTACACAAGTCTAGGAGGAGAAAGGGCCTTTTACATCAAGCCAAGCATGAAGAAGATGCTTCCAGAAGGGTTATGGCCAGAAGAAAGGAGCCATTCTAATGGCTCTGAAGATGACTGGGCCAACTACCAAGTGCCCATCCTTGGCCAAGACTGGTCTCCAGATGTCTGCTTGTCTGCCTTCTATGTCCCATCTACTGAATATCAGTGAGGCCTTAATGTTGCAAAGCAGAATGTTTAAGAGTAGGGAGACTCCACTCAGCTGCCCAATTGCAGCCTACCAATTTTGAGAATTCACACAAGCTCCCCCCAGCTCTGGTTTGAACTACTATAGCCTGACAAGAATGGTCCAGCTGCTTCTCTAAGCCTGTTCAGATAAGCAAAGAAATGGCCTTTGGCCATGGCAATCTCCTTGGCTAAGTGTTGGAGATCTTGGAAGCATGTGTGAGGGGGTAGAGATGCTTTTCATTGATTTTCTCTATCCCAGTATTTCATGCAACCATCAACCCAAATTGGTCAATGTCTTTTTTTAATTACTTTATTTAAACACTGTGGTTATAAAATTGTTCATGATTGAGTTTAAGTCATCATGAAATTTGTTTATACACGGATAGATATGGAGTATATTATGCTAAGTGAAATGAGTCAGAGGGAGAAGGATAGACAGAATAATCTCGCTCATTTGTGGGATATAAGAAAAATAAATGGTCAATGTTTTAAAAACAATGCAAAATGAGTGCATAGTGGCAAGCAAAAAGTGTGCTCTAAATATCCCTGAGCTGAGAGGTAAAAGATAATTTTGAACCTTTTTAGTCAACTCCCAAATGCACCTAATAGTGTGTTTTCTCTTTAGTCTACCCCATGGGACAAAGTGAGGAAGGGAGTGAAGAAATACCTGATTATCTGAAGACTTCAGCTTACTTAAAATCTCACAAACTGGTGAACAAGATGACCTTCCCTCAGGCCATACCGAACCAAAAGCTGTTTTTAGGTTGGCTCTATTCAGCTTACATTTAGCAGACTCCTCAGCTTGTGCTGGTAACCCTTGTGTGCCTGTCAGCAGAAAAGTGATCTTTGTCATGCCTGGCATGGTGGTCAATGGGCTGTGGTCAACCCTTGGCAATTCACACCTTTCACTTGAAAATGGATCCAAGCATCTCCAGCGAAGTCAATGATCACCACTGAGACACCAGGGTGATCAGCCCCACTGTCCTGTTCTGAGAGTCACACCAGTCCTAACACTCTCCAGACTCAAAGTCAGGCACTCTTCCCTCTCCCAGCCCAGGTAGCATGACAGTAGTTGCCACCAAAAATAATACTTCCATTTTTTCATGTGCTGTTTCCAATTCCTGGGAGTCTATATTCTTTCTTTCTTCTGGGATTGTAGACCAAAACATGCCAGTCCTAGCCACAGTTCATGTCTGATTATGCACTGGCTTAGTCCCGCCCCCTTTAGAAGACTACCCACTTCCGCCTCTCTGCCCACTCGCTGGGTCTACCATTTTTCAAACCCTGTTCAAGTCAAGGTGTTCATCCTCTCTCCTAACAAGGACAAGCACATCCTTCTGCTTCCCTCCCCTCACTAGAGACATTGTTCTCTGCCACCTCCCTTTTCACACTACATGATGATAAAGAAAAGACCATATAACACCATAACCTGCACCCCATTTTGTCTGCAGCACTTTCTTACATTCCCCTTTTCCCCTGAAGCTGTTCTCCTAGAGATCATAGGGAACAAATGGGAAGCCAATTCCTTGTCCATTCTCATCTTGACCAACTTCTGAAGCATTTCAGTGATTGCTCCTCTCCTCAATTATTTAGCTCCTTTGGGTAGATTCTATTCTATAAACACAAGGTTTATTAGATTTGACTGGAAGGGTATGCTACTCACTTTTCTTATTCTTCAAACCTCCTTGTATATGTCTGTGTTCCTAGAGCTGGACTCTCTGTCTTGTGTATTTACTGCTAACCCTATGCAACTTGAATTTCTCATCTGCCATTGTAGCTTTAATGAACACTGCCATTCTGCTGATTCCATTCCTAGACTGTGTGCACAGAGTTCTGAGTTTGCAACCCACAGACTTAGATATTCCACCTGCATGTCCCAGGTAGACCTCACACTCCACTGAGGCAACTCTAAATGTTTTAGTGACCCCACAGCTAATACTGGTTCCCCTCCTTTTGAGTCTTTGTCTCCAAGGACAGCTTGACAGCCCACCCAGCACTCTCCATTATCTGTACATCCTCTAATCATATCTCTGATTATCTGATTCTTTCCTTTCTGCTTCCTAATCTCTCCACATAAGCTCAGTTTCTAGGGCTTCTGTCCATGCTTGTTTATAGTCTCCCAAATATGGGTCTTGCTGGCTTACATTCTGCCAGCTTCCTGGATTCTGTCTCCAGATCTGTACTATCTTAGTTGTGCTAACATGCATTTCCAAGGGTCACTCATGCTTAATAGCTGCCTGTGATCTTCCCATTGCTTAAGTAAAAGTGCCAGATGTTTTAGTATGTTTGTTAGGACCATAAATGTTTATGTTGAAGATGTAGGGAAAAAAAGAAAGATATGAGGCCAGAGTGGTAGCACAGTGGTAGGGCATTTTCCTTGCATATGGCTGATCTAAGATGGACCGTGGTTCGATCCCCCAAAGTCCCATATGGTCCCCCAAGCCAGGAGCGATTTCTGAGCACATAGCCAGGAGTAACCCCTGAGCATCACCGGGTTGGCCCAAAAAAAACAACAGAAGAAGGAGGAGGAAGAAGAAGAAAGAAGAAGAGAAAGAGGAGGAGGAGGAGGAGAAAGAAGAACAACAAGAAGAGGAAGAGGAGAAGGAGAAGAAGAAGAAGAAGAAGAAGAAGAAGAAGAAGAAGAAGAAGAAGAAGAAGAAGAAGAAGAAGAAGAAGAAGAAGAAGAAGAAGAAGAAGAAGAAGAAGAAGAAGAAGAAAGACGTGAACTTGTTTGGAAGGACTGTACATTAACACAACAACCTTCAAAAACAATATGGTAGGAGCTGGAGCAAAAAAAAAAAAAAAAAGCAGCAGGTAGAGCACTTGCCTTGCATGTGGCTGACCTGGGTTTGATCCAAGGCATCTCATGTTTTCCCCACAAGCAGTGCCAGGGTATTTCCTGAGTCAGAATCAGAAGTACCCCTGAGTATTGCTGGGGATGGCCCATAAGAACAAAATTAAGCAACAACAGAAAGCCAATATGATGTTTCTTCAAGAAACTTAAATAGAATTACCATATCACCCAGCAACTAGCAATCACACTTCTTGGCATCTATCTAGAGACAGGAAATTATCAACAAAAAGTTCTATCCACCCTGATGCTCATTACAAGTTGATTTACAATGCTAGGATACATCTAAGAATCTATTAGCTTACTGTGTTAAGAAAGTGTGAAGAATGTGAAGAATGCAACAAAAAGCTGGCCAACTTGGGAGGAGAGGGTGGGCCAAGCCCCACCCTGCCTAAACCACACATGTGCATCCATCACCCAGAATCATCATTTCCCCAATGACTCTACCTAATCTGTGACCCCCTAAATTTTCCTTAAGGACACCAATATGACCACACTTCAGGTAGGCCAGTTTGGGTGTAGGAGGGGCTTATATCACCAAGGCTTTTTAGAGCAAGTGCAGGTACCCTGCCCCATATCTTCCTTCTTCTAAGAGGCCTGGTTGCTGAATACAGGCCCCTAAAAGTCAGAATATCAATAACAGTACATTACATTTCTGAATAACTTCATTTATTTGATCTGTCATCCCTTAAGGAATACCCTGAATTTAACAGAATAAACAAGAGTTTACTAAACATTAGTATGCCAGCATATTAATGACTTCATTGGAGATAAATAATTTTCACCAATGTACTTACCATTGTACTTTTTTCTTTCTTTCTTCTTCTATTTCATTTTTATTTTTTCTTTTATTTTTTCAATAATTTTTTCACTTATCTGGAAATAAATGTATTATAATCAACCATGTTAACTACATGATGCATTTTCTTTAAATAAATAAAATTTTTAAAAACAGATGTGGTGTATATACAAAGGGAATGTTATTCAGCTATTTAAAGAAAAAGAAATTTTATCTTTGTAGCAAGGGGAAAGGAACTGGAGGAGGGCTCTGAAAAACAAAGTAAGTCGGAAGGAGAAAGACAAATATTGGATTTTCAGCCATGTGTGCAATATAAGGAAATAAAATTGATTAATGAACAGAGCAGAGTGAAATAAACCGGTTGACAAGGAAACCGAGGTTACCTGAGGGGAAGAGGAGAAAGAGGGAAAAGGGAGAGAAGGAAATGCTTGTTAACTTTTAAAAATTACTTTTTGGAAAATAAAGAAAAAGATCATCCTTATGGTCTAGCTTCTTCTGCCTAGTCTGTCTAGAACAAACTACATATTCAAATTTAATCTTTGTCCACACCCTTGACCCCACACTTCTCTGTCTGACTGATTCTTTCCTATATCTATAGCTTTGATAAATGCCACATTATTTTCTCTGGTTTTCAAATGTTATTTGTCAATCTGCATAGTTTCCTTCTTAAGAAATATTATTCATTTGTAATAATCTTTTGTTTTTTATTTTTTATTAGTTTGTAATAATCTTGTGAGGATCATCTGCTGAGATGTTGATCAACTTTGTCTAAAGTTTTCAATGTATAATGCAAATAAATATTTCCACCAGTAAATGAAAAAAATATAAGATTGCATTCCCCTGCCATACCCCATACTCCTCTGAGTGCCCCTAGAGGATAGAAACTATAGGACCAAGGGGAGACAGATAGAAAGCAGTCTTCAAGCTCATGAGTACTGTGTCCAGCAGAGCACTCAGTAGAGTCCACACCTAAGTTTGACCCTCTCTACGGGTCCCAAAAGGACTTTGCTGGAGTAGGAGCACTGTAAAAGACCTTTTCATCGAAAGCAATAGGCTGAGAAAATAGGCCCATGAATCAAGGCTTTGAAGCCAAGAAGGGGAGTCAGTGGGTTCTTTACTGGGGCTAAACTCAGCCAGGAAGTGGCCCATTTTAGCAGTACCTTTGAAGACTGGTTCCATTCCAGTTTCATAACCTAATGAGGATGAACATTTGGACCCATGGCACAAGCTTTCAAAGCTCGGCACTGAGCTATTTCTAGGTCTCACAATCCATGTGATACTTTGAACACTGCTTCCAGAAACAGGAGTCCAGCTACTTTGTGAGAATCTGCTAGGAGGAGGCTGAAGCTTCTAACATCTGGGACAAGAGATGGGGAAACTTGCCCGAATGTGCTGTTTTCCTAAAGAGATTTATCCTATCCCCTGCAGGATGTGTTTCACATGGAATCCACAGGAGCGACTCTAGGGTCCAACATACTAATCCTGGGCCAAGCTGCCTCATTACAATCCTTCTTTCTGTGAAAGAAGCAGGTGAAGCAGCTTTGACATCCAACAAAGCTAGGTCTGTTCAAACAGATAGGACTGCTGGTGAGACTCAATGGCCTGATGAAGATTTGTTTTGCTCATCCTCAAAATGCAAGTATTAAGGTCCAGAGTCAAAGGGCAAGACCATGTGATTGAAATAAAACAAAGCAAGACTTTGTTCTGTGTTCTGTCAACTACAAGCCCCAAACTGGCTAGCTAGGGCCTCCCCCTGCCCAGGGTCACAGCCAATTTATATAGGGAGGGGACGAGAAGGTTCTAGCTTCTGATGATCTTTAAAATGATTGGTTTTTTTTGTTTGTTTGTTTTTGTTTTGTGTTTTGTTTTTTGTATCCTATTGCTCCCTCATGTCCTTTCCAGAGAGGCTACCTGCTACAGCCAGAAAACTTGGGGCAGTATCAAATGGAAACTTAAGCTTGAGAAAAAGAAGCCTAAGAGGTTTACAACATGGAGTCCTGTACAAAATAGCATCCCCCTTTTTCAGAACCTAGAGCCCCACTAAATTACTGATTCCCCTAGGCATACTAACCCCATGGGAAACTGGAACAAAATGTGCTGAAGAGTGGGTGAGAGTTGGACTCAGATCTAGGCTCTACCGGGCCTCAATATTTTCATCTTTCATATGAGAAATGGCAACAATTCTCCAAAGGAAAGTTTTGAGTATGAGAGCCACAAATGCACCCAAAAGGTTCCCAATATTACCTGGTGTGTGCTGGTGTGTGGTAGATTTCTCCATCAGTTTTAACAGTTGTCATCAACTTCTCCTTTGATTTACTAAAGAATGTTTGAGAAGGTTAGAGGTGTTGGTCAGACAGAGAGATCAAAAACTAGAGCACAAGCCTGGCATGCATAAGATTCCAAGTTTGATCACTGGCGCTGCATATCCCCCCCAAACAACACAGAGTATAGGTTTGGTGGCCCCCAACACTAACATATTCAAGCATGGAGAACTGAATTGGCCAGTCCATGAAAACAGGCTGAGTACTGTAGAATGTGAACCGTGGGCACTCTGATCACCTCTTGGGAGCCCACCCAGCAATAAGAAATGCTAAGTGACAAATTAGCAATGCAATGTGTCCCCAGACTATTCTAGTATTATTTCAATATTTATATTAGAAAGGTTTGTTGTTGTTGTTGTTGTTACACTTGGATTTGTGGAGATGAGGCTGTATCTCATAGAACATTTGGGGGAGTGTCTGTGGTTGTGGAACTCTATCCCAGTCCACCACATGTCTGTGAGTGTGGTTGGTTGTACTAATACTGAATCATGTAGTTCTTTAATTTTCTGACCTGTCATCTGCTTTAGTGAGCCAAGTTGGTTCGTAAACTAATCGTATTAACATATATTTTTTAAAGGAGAGGAGAGGGAGAAGAAGAGAAGAAGCTAATTAAATCCATTTCGTAAAAGATGTCTACCCGAAAATGTGGAAATGACAGCATGATGACTTGAGCTTCGAAATTGTTCCCCCAGTGCCCTCCTAGAAGCAGGTTTACAATTTCTAAATTGTCAGTAATGGTACACATGTTCTCATTGGTTTTTATTTATAAGATTTAATCAAAGTCATAAAAGCCAAGTTCCTGTTTCAATCGGGCTGTATCTTCTTTTAATGGCTGAACAATGCTGAACAACACATGTGAAAGAGGGAACTACTTCACATGGCCTCGGATCGTCTTTGGTGCCAAAGCAGACTTCCTGTACAGGAATCCAGAGAAGTTGCCCAGCAGATTGATGGTTCTCACCATCTCCAGAGTCATGATAAGTCAGACTTTGTCATCCTTCAACAACTAAGATTTTCACTAGATTAGACATAGAAGCCTGTGAAGACATTCTTGAAAACTATCTCAGCATCACAGGATGAAGCAGACAGACTCCCTCCCAGAAAGCAAATGACCCTTCCATTGCCTTAAACATGCAATGTCACTAGGTGAGTGGAAAGCAAACTGAGCATTTACAAATGCGGCAAACAGACCCTCAGGTGCCCTAGCCAACCTGGATCTTTAATGCCCACATTTTTGTATGATCCTTTTCCTTCGGTAAGTCCAGGATTTGTGACGACGGTGGCTGAAGTCACTTCAACATTCCATTGTAATAGAGGTCACCTTGTTGATCAGCTCATGTCCAACCTGCTGCCAGCATTCCAGAGGTCATGGGGGCAGAGGGGAGCCCCCAGCAGATGGGGCCATGCCTCTGAGCAGAGATCATTCCACTCTCTACTGGTTCGAAGAAATGAATTTCGGCTGACAACCCGAGTGCTGAGGAATGAACTTCTCCCATGTGAGCATTCCCACTAGACCTCATCTCCAGTCACTGTTTTTATACCGTCTGGGGGGGTCCATAGCAGAAAGCCTAGTTAGAGGTGACCCCAAATCAATGAAAACTGTGAGATCACTCATGTGTATTGCGCTCTGCCGTAGAGTCAGCAGTCATTTGTTATGCAGTAGTAAGCAGCTGACACATACAAAAAGATTCAGTGCTATTAAGATGAAATGGTCTATTCACCAAAAGTGAGCTCAGCCTCCATCTCAGTCACTGGCTAAAAAAATATTAGCCAAGCTCTAGAACCAACTCAAGTGTTCAAGAATAGATGACTGTGTAAACAAATTGAGGTATGTTCTACATAACGGAATACTACTCAGCTAGATCTGAAAGATGAAATCATACAATTTGCCAGTCTGTGTATGGAACAAGCTGTGTCCTGTTGAGTGCAGCCAGAAGGAAAGGGACAAATAGAGAATGATTTCTCATATTTGGAATATCAAGAAGCATAGTAAGTGAAATAATAAGTGGCCATAGGCAACAAACAGATCCTGAGAGCTGGTCTATAGCAGTAAGATAACCATGTGGGAGAAGATGGGGGGACCATGAGACAATGATGGAAGAAAGCAGACACTCTAGTGGTGGATGTGGAGTTGAAACAGGTTAGCCTGACCCCTAAGATTAACAATGCCTTGTTTAAATTTGGATGGAGGAAATAATAAAGCTCAATGCTAGGGAAATGATCCCTCCCACATAGAGGGGAGAACTTATCCAGCCCTTTGAACCTCCCTGTTCTTTGGCCATCCTTAGATGGGGCAGAGGACCAGAATTTGCATATGCTCAGGATAGAGAGGGGCCTAGGGCTGCTGCCTGGTCTCTGGACAAGCCTCAGTCTGCCCTGCCAAGGTCCTAAGCAACCCCTCCACTCTGGCATCTGGGCTAGCTTGGAAGTCTGTTTCCTTCCAGAGATGGGAAGTACCTGGGAGAGATTCAACCTCTTCAGTTCAACTTCTCTGCTCCCCCCAGGGCCAACGCTCTGACACCATCCTAAGTGGTTTGCAGACTCCTCAGGCTACACTGATGAGCCTTCTCAAGTCTCTGAAGCACCTTCCATGTTGAATTCTCATTTTCTATGGCACAGAATGGAATGTCTTTGCATTTGTGTTCTCTCTTCACCACCCTGACTAATTCTACCCTCTCCAGGCTCAGCCTCGCAATCACTCTCACCAAAATGGAAGCATTTTTGTTTCTCAATGAAGCCCAACTCTTGCGCATCAAAACCCCTTGGTGTGCAGACTGTTACCTTCGCAGCAGATTCCAACATCAGGAGATGGGACTAAACTCAGAATTTAGTCTTTGTTCTAGGCATTTTCATGCTCCCCAAAACACACGAGAGCTATGGAAGAGAAGAGTGAACGAGGGGAATAGATCAGTGACTGTTCTGCCCTGCACAACTGTGCATAGTGAACTCTGAAGGCGAGGTGGGAAGATAGCTCCCCACAAATATGCTGAAGTCCTAAATCTGGTGCCTGTGAATGTGGCTTAACTAAAAACGTTCTTTTTCCAGATACAATTGAATCAAACAAAAGTCACTTGATTTGAGTGGCTTCCTCCTTTAGTTTTCTTGAGACACTTGTGGAAAGAGCAGAAACATTGGGTCAGATCTACAGGGATAACAGGCACATGGCAATGAGGAACAGACATGGGGAAGACAAGGTAATAAATACCAAGAGTTAACAGCATCACCAGAAACTAGGGGCAGGGTGGAAATAGGCTCACACTTTGGAGCTATTTTGTCATGTGAGCATGGCCCTGCCAAGTCTCCATTTTATCAGATCTTTGGTACTGAGAGAGAGAGAGAGAGAGAGAGAGAGAGAGAGAGAGAGAGAGAGAGAGAGAGAGAGAGAGGTGTGGAGGAGGACAGGAGAGGAGAAAGGGGGAGAGGAGAGGAGAAGAGAGGAGAAGACGAAGCAGATGAAGAAGAAGAAGAAGAAGAAGAAGAAGAAGAAGAAGAAGAAGAAGAAGAAGAAGAAGAAGAAGGAGGAGGGAGGAGGAGGAGGAGGAGGAGGAGGAGGAGGAGGAGGAGGAGGAGGAGGAAGAAGGAGGAGGAGGAAGGAGGAGGAGGAGGAAGGAGGAGGAGGAGGAAGAAGAAGAAGAAGAAGAAGAAGGAGGAGGAGGAGGAGGAGGAGGAGGAGGAGGAGGAGGAGGAGGAGGAGGAGGAGGAGGAGAGGATTTCTGCTGTCCTAAGCCACCCAATTGGTGTCATTTGCTTTGGAGGCTCTAGGAAACCCAGTTAACCTGACAGGGACTGGTTACTACCATGAAATGATAACTCCCTCTACCTGTCTTTTCCATCAGAACCCAAGTTCCATGACCATTGTCCTCCTCGCTATGTGCAAGCAAGCACCCAACCTAACATGATTGAGCAAGAGATTTCATTGGTTTAAGCATAAATTCGGGGAAAAGCAGCTGAATCCAGATGCTTAGAGACTTGAATTCTGTCTCTTCTATCTGTTATGGCCTTTACCTTTTGAAGATCAATCCTTCCATGTTAAAAATAAATCCTATATTTCTACCTACCTGCCTTCCTACTTTCCTTCTTTCTTTCCCCCTTCTCTCCCTCTTTTCTTTTTCTCCTTCCTTCTTTTCCTCCCTTCCTTCTTTCCTTCTTTTTCTCCTTTCTTTCTTTTTCTCTCCCTATTTTCCTTTTCCTTTTTTATTTCTTTTTTCTTTTTGGATTTTTGGGCCATACCTGGAGACACTCAAGGTTGCTTTTGGCTATGTGCTCAGTAATTGCTCTTGGCTTGGGAAACCATATGGGACATCAGGGGATCGAACCGTGGTCCATCCTAGGCTAGCGCCAGCAAGGCAGATGTCTTATTGCACCGAGCCACTGCTCCAGCCCCTCTTTTCCTTTTTCTTACCTTTTCTTCATAAATTATCTTTTTTCTTTCTCTGTTCAGCCAATCAATCCACCAACTAATCAATTGTTATTCTGAGAGCTGATTTGGCATGGAGCAATGGTCAAGAGCACAAAGAGCTTGGAAGATTATTAACCCTTTTTCCTGCTAATCTCTGTTTTTGGCTGAGTGATTTAACCATCCTTGTGCTTTGGTTGCAGAATGGGGGTAGTGACAGTAATGACCTCCTACTGCTACTTTGAGAATTGAGTGGGTTAAAAGATAGCACCCAATTGAGTGAGCTCATGCAGAACACCTGTGATTAGTAGTAGGAAGCACAGTCCTTGTTCCTGTTTATAGACAGCTTGGAGGCTTCTGCAAAGCCCTTGGAAACAAAGAGCATGTCACAGCTCGGCAAGCCTGAGGCCTGTCAATACCAGATATCACAAATGAGAGACTGAGGCTGACAGGTTGTCTTATCCAAGCTCACCAGCCACTTGTGCAGCTAAAATTAAAGAATGTGGTTTCTAGGCAGGACAAGAACTCAGAGTTCAATCACACTGATGGCCTGGATGTGATCTCAGCTCGGCAGGATCCCTGAGTACCACTGGGAGTGAAGCCTGACACCAAGCGAGGAGTAGCCGCCACCACCACCACCACCACCACCACTGCTGCCCTTTGCACTGCAGGGTGTAGCCCCAAATCACCCCTTTCAAATAATGGGTTCACATTTCCAACTGTGGAGACTCCCACTGCCTTTACTTGGCTAGTTTTTTTGCTCAACTGACAGGCCCCAGTATTCCCACATCCTGAAGTGGGAAATTGTCCCCCTAATAAAAAAAAACCTGAAGTCAGGACTGTCCCCTGGGTAAAATTCAATTAGCTTGGGGGCTCTAAATGCACAGTCAAACAGGAAACACCCTGGTTGGGCAGGACAAGAGCTCACCCAATTTCATTGCTTCCTATACATTAAAAGTCCTTGCTGGTTGTTTATCAGCCTGTAGCCACAGGTATGTAATAGCTCAGCCTTTGTTCTTGACTTGAGTTTTAACTCATAAACAATGGCCCTTGTGATGGGAACATGGGCAGAATTATCATAGTAGTATTTTTTTATTCCATAAGACAAACTTTTTCCCCCCCAAAGATGGGGGGAAGCGTCTATACATCTTATGGAGCTAATGTAACCTGAAGCTGAAGCCTGAGTGCAAGAGTCTTTTTTTTTTATATTAACAAAAAACGTATATTTAAAATATATTTTTATTTTCTGATGTAAAACATGTTAGATAACCACATTTATCATTTTTTTAATCACAATGTACTGTAAATATACTTCAGTCTCGAAGGCCGGTAGCTCACTGACATCTCTTGTTTTCAGTAAATAAATAAGCCAAAAATCCCTTTCCTTGGGACTTTGAGACTAGATTGCTGCCTAGATTGCATGTCCCTGTGTCTGTCTCATTCTCTGCATCCAAAGTTGAAAGTCTAGATATATACATATACCACACCTTTGCCCCACTAAGACCTTTGACTTCTGGTGCTTCTTTTTACTTTATTCAATTTTTTTTCTTCTCTGTCCTCCTCCTTTTAATATGCTGAGATCAAGGGTATTATAGCTATTCCCCTTAAATGCTTTGCATTCCCTCATTCAGTTATTCTCTATATCAGATAAGTGAGATCACCCTGTGTTTGTCCTTCTTCTAATTTACTTCACGGAACATGAAACCCTACAATTTCACTCAAGTTGCAGCAAATTCCATGTCGTCATTTCTTATAGCTTCATAGAAGACTTATCTGCATAGCATTTCACTGTGTCTATCAAACACACCTTCCTAGTTGACTTCTCTATCCTTGGACTTCTAGGTTGATCCCTTGTAAAATGGTGGGTTGTGTGTTACAATCCCCAGAGAAGGAGAAGGATTCCCATTCTTCCTGTCCAGGTAGGATAAGAGATGCAGGTCCGGCAGCAATTCTGACACAGGAAATAGTCCACATACAGTTGAGAAGGAATAGCAGGCCAGAAACTCACACTGCAAGCTATTCATCCACAAGCGAGCCGCTCCATCACGTGGAACCACGAGCTAAGATGACAGCTCCTCCTCCAGGCCTCCTGAGTAGACTTTGTTGGGATAAACAAAGCCCACCCCCAAGGAGAGGGGATAAAATCAGATGAGGAGGCAATGGGGGAAACATCTTTTTAACAAGAAAACCAAAGGACCAATATAGAAACATCTAATTAAAAGGCAATATGAGAACCAATCCAAAGGCCTCTACCAACAATCCCTTACCTTAGCTATTGTCTCAAATGCAGCAACAAATAATGCTGTATCTGTGTCCTATCACATTAACGTTCTTGTGTTCTGGGAGTAGACGCAGAAGAATATATCTAAATCACAGATTCAGCAATAATGAAAGCACAAGATTCAATCTACAACAACCAAACATAAAAATGTGCCTGTCAAAAAGATAGACTGGGGGTGGGAGGGTATCTGGAGACACTGGTGAAGGAAATTTGACATAGGTAGAGGGGTTGGTGCTGGAACATTGGATGCCTGAAATTCAACTATGATTGTGGTAAAGCCATGGTACTTTAAGTTTAAAAACAAGTTTTAAGAGTTGATTATTGTAAGAAAACTATTTTTTAAAACATGTTCTGACTAGTTAAGGGCCATGACTGGACACACTAAAAATAGATGCCCTCCAGCCTGCTGGGACTTAAGTTTCTGTGACCCTACGTCCCGTGACCTGCCTCCATTTTTCTCGAATCAGATCCCATGGGAGGAAGGAGCTGGCACGCAATACTTACAGCTATCAGACCCTGTACACTCTTGAGTACTCTGAGCTACCGTCCCAAAACTCTTCCCTTGAAAGGCCAACCCAGTTGCGTGTCTAATCCTGTGGCCTTCTGTGGTCTGTGTTCTCTGCATCAGCTGCCCGTGGATTCTCCATTTTAAATCACTTTTAATTGTGCCCATAATTCCCAAGTCTCTCTTCAGGCAGCTGAAACAAAACCCCAACTGGTGCCATTTAAGCATAAGCCATTCATGAGTCTGGGAGTCCCAGATTAAGGGACTCCAACAGCTCTGGTCCTTGGTAAGGCTTCTCCTCCTGGCCCACAGATTCTCCTCCTAATTGAGTCTTTCTACAACCTTTCTTGGTGCTCACACACAAAGTGGCAAGGCCTAGTTCCTCTTCTTCCAAGGTTACAGATCCCATCTCCTTTCTCATGACTTCATCTCAGCCCAGTCACCCATATCCAAATACCATCCCATTTGAGATTCAGGCCTTCCACAATGAATTGGTGTTGGTGGGCTAAAGAATGTACAGGGTCTGGTAGCTTGGAGTGTTGAGTGTCTAGTCTGTAACACTTGTTCTGCATCACTCTTGATATCCTGGGTCATTACAAGGGTATATGATGTATATCTCCTCACACATAGCCCTACCAGCCACCAAGCCTTCCCCTACTGGAACCAGAGACATTATGACTTCAAATAAGTTTTAAGATTACCTGGAAATGAGCCAGTGCTGAATCCCTACCCTCGGGTGGGGCGCAGGACATGTGGTGTACAGAAGACCCACTCCCCAGCGCCGCTCATGGGGGGGCCCAAGTTCTTTAAAAAAAAGAGAGGAAAAAAAGATTACCTGGAAATAAAGATGTTCAAGTTCTTTACCTCAATATCTCAACCCTACCCTCTTTCTTTGAAGCTATAAACCCAAAGAAAAGGTGCAAAGAAGTGGTTTTTAATTTCTCCATCTCTCTTCCTAGGAGGAAGGGAAAGAACTAAATGTATACAATGTGTTGAGAAGGAGCTATGATCCATCCCAGGATGAGTTCTAAGAAGAGGAGGCAACAGTTGTCTGAAATGATGAAGGCCTGAGAGTGAAGGACCTCTGGGGATTGGAGATAGGGTGTCTTACAACATGGAGCTTTAGACACTAAGGCAAGTAGGAAAAAAGCATTTTGAGACTCAAGGGGTATCTGAGCCACTCAGTGTTGAATGAGCCATAGTTGATGCCTCTTAGCCCAGAAAAGGCTGTTTTCTCTCCAGAAAATTGTTGAACATGACCCCTACCCCATAGCACTTCCAGCACATTTAGAAATGCTGCTCTGTGTGATATATGTGAGACACTGAGTTATAATGATTTGCAATAACCTACTGCTCCATCCTTGAAGTCCTGGCTTGCTAGAGACCTTGTCATAGATGATCTCTAATCTTCCCTTGTCCTCCCTTGCCCCACAAACAAGTCAGGTACAGGTGAAGAGAGACCACTTTGGAAAGGTAAGACCCTTGTCTGTGAAGCTCACCCTTGTTAGAAGAGGCTCAAACCCCGATTTCTAAGATCTAGGGCAACCTCTGCACCACCTGTCAGGAGAGCAGTCCCTTATCTGCAGAACATGTGCAGTCAGGACAACCAAGTATTCCTAATGCATCTTTTTTCCCTGACTTTCGTGGGGACTAAAATGGTTCTTCCAGAACCATCTTGAATGCTCATAAACTACCACTTGTCTGCTACACCCACAAGACCTTGAGTTTTAGGACCAGCAGGTTTGTTTCATCTTAATATTCCAGCGGCCTAGCTCAGGGTATGGAGCTTCAAAAGGTGTCCATAAGAGTTTGTGGAATAAATGTCATAATAAAACAACCATTGCAGGCTGGTCCTTTTCACATGTCAAGACTGAGGCATGATCCCCAGTAATCCTTCCCGAATCCCATGAGCTTATAATCTTTATTTTTCAAATGCTACAACAAGGGAGCTGTAGTAACTCCTCTACCATGGTTGAAGTCAGGGGTAGAGTATAATTTCGTGGCTCAGATTCTTAACCCTTTACTCTGCAGTGACTGCAAAGTTTTAATGCCCTCCAGGCCATCAGCAGATGAGAAACTGTGCTCAAGGACCTATGGAAAAGCATGAGTTAATGTTCCTGAAATAAGTAGCACTGTGGGCTCTTTGAAGACAGCAGGGTGGTTTTTAATAAGGTTCCTTTTCAGTATCAGAATTACAGATCTTAACCAGCTGGGTTCAGGTCCAGTTGTGAACGCATGGGGCCTCTTGAACGTGGAGAGTCAACAGTCTTCCGAACAAGGAATAATGGTACATATTTAACAAAGAGGCAGGGTTCCATAAAAGGATATTTACCCCAATTTTATTTAGGAAGTAAATGTGATCAGGCAGAGGTTTCACAGAAGCAGAGCCGAGGCAATCACTTTGGATGTTTTGCTTCTTGGGTTGACCAGCTGTCCCTTGCAGAAGAGCCACAAGCTCCATGATGCAAGATAGTCTTTTTCTTTGACTGTATTGTTCTGAAAATTTTGGAGATTTATCATTTAGAATTAAAGAAAATTTGATGCTATAAACAGTTTGAAGATCCTCCTTAAAAGGGAAGTTCTCTCACAGTAGTAAACACTGGCTATTTTTAACTAAACTTTCACTGCTAATGTTCCATGACTTTCAAGAAACTACTCAAGATGACATTTTCAGCCAAAGAATGCTCTGAATTTAGACCTGCAAAAACAATTTGTGAGACTTAAACGCACTTTACCCAATGCCTCCAGATCAACAAGGGGTGGCTTTCAAGGTTTTGGGGGGTGGGTAAGGGGTAGTGCTTTTAATTTTGTTTCTTTTACCTTAAATTTTAGATTAATAGAGCTCTTTTGAAGCACAGTGCACCTCTATTTCTTCTCCAATCCACTCATAACTCTCCAATTTTTCCCATTCACGTGATACCATCACCCTCCATGCTGAATTCTCTCCAGAGGGAGGCTTTCACATTGTGAGTACTGCCACATGCCTGTTCCATCCTTTAAATTCAAGAGAAGTAGAGATAAATATATAGATGTGACCAGGAATTCAATCACAGAAACTATTTGAAACACTCAGAAAAAAATAGTAATCATAAATGTCAGGATCTCTTATTATCCTTATCATCAAAAGTTTGCTTTAGAATAGCAGACACCACTTTGAGTTTATTGTATGTGGGCACAAAAAACATTCAATGCAATAGCTGTCTTGGCCTACTCCCACATTATTAGGTTGGAGACCTTGAACATGTTTCAGCCATCTCCCCTTCTAGAAATATAAACTAATTGGTGGAGTTTATTGAGAATACCTGTGAGTTCAGATGAGTTAGAATAGGTTGGAATCCATATTGGAATGGCCCTAGTTTCTGTCTTGCTATACTAAAAAGTCAGAGTAGATTTTGGAAGCCAGACAATGAAATGAGGAGGAAACAAGAGTTATTTCTGGACAGGAGTGGCCAAGATAGGAAGCTGGTTATGTATAAGCTGCCTTGAAAGAATTTACACTTCTGATATTTTTTTTAAGGAACCACTGCATTGACACAAATGGTGATGAGAGTTGATTCAAGAATATTCTTCATTTTAAAGTCAACATCTTGAGAAAAATATTCATAGGGATGGAGGCTTGACTGTCATTTTTATATATTACCCAGAACAGAAGTCATCACCCACTCAACACAGTTCAGTGAGGAGCCAGAAATAGGGAAAGGAACATGACCAAACTGAGCAAGAGAGAGTAAAGAATTCAGGCAAGAATGCAGCAGACAAAGGCTTACCCAGGTTTGTCCAGAACTCAGGAAAATATAATTTTTCACTCCAAATTCCACACCAAATTCTTCCTATGACTGCACAAGAATTTGGACTCATTATACTCATGCTATAATTAGTTTCCTGCTTATTAAACTACCCATCCATTTTTCATGTTAGTATTTTGTCCATTGCAACTAGTTCCTTGAATACCTGTAAGTTACTATTGAGAGACCCCTTTTATGGAGACTTAAGGAAGTTATGAAACAGGAGATCCACAAACATCATCTACAGTTCTAGATCTCAGAATTGATGTTTCAGGAAAGGCCCATAATTGGTGCCTTAAGTGGAGTCTCTTCTCAATAGAACGCTCAGAAGAATTATAATTTGCTGTATAAAAATAAGCCTGATAGGTAGTTATTAATCATAGGTCTCTTTAAGCATATCAAAATTGACCAATAAAAACTGATTAAAGGAATACTTGAATAATCCAATCTTCTAAAATCACTTTATTCCAGTTTATCAATAAGTATTGAAGTATCCACTAAGCATCCAGCATTTTGTAGTCATCAAGAGATGAGTATAAATGTTGGAAAATAGGATTCTCTTCTTCAAATATTTTACCATATGAATACAAAGCTATGACAACCACATTTGACGTATAAAAAGGACCAAAATTGATCACATTTAGCGTCGAACAAGGCATTCCAGAAGAAGAGCCATTAAAGCAAGCTTGATCAAGAGGGTCAGTTATGTCAGTCTTAAAGGAGGATGGATGAGGTCAGAGGAAAGGAGAGTGTGGAGAAAGGATGTGTGAAGGGAACATGGTATGAGATATGCACTCTCTTGAAAGTGAGGACATCAGCTTTATAAGTTCATGGAATTTCTTAGAAAAGCAGATCTATGTAGTTGATATTCATCCATTGAAGATGAAAAGAAAGAGATTTTGTAGGCCCTCCAGAGGAGCCCTCATCGCGCTCATCTGACATCACAAATCCTAAAGTTAGCCTGAAGTAGCTAGGTCTTCCTAACCTAAGGGTACTGCTGGCTCCATATTTCCACCGATTTTTCTCTCCCAGATTTCTTCGGAGTGGAAAGAGGATGCCATCAGCTTCTCTACAAACATAGATTCTGGGTTTTGTCCCTTGACTCTCCCAAACCCACAGAGCCCATATTCCTCCATAAAGTCCAAGAGGAGAGGTTCCAGGACTCTCAGAAGTTCAAATCGTCAACATATGATGTATCAAGAGTCTAAGGGTTTTTCTTATGAATAGTGATCACCTCAAGTTGTATTGACTTGTGGCCACCCAGCCACGATGGGATTCTTCAGAATACCTGAGAGAATCTGAGGAAGAGACTTTATATCGTGGAGGCTTAGGAGGAATAAGTTTTTCCAAAGAACCACACTTCAGAGCAATTTTCTCTTATTCTCAACAACCTAAGTTTCAGTGCAAGGAAACACATAATTGGTGTTCTCTGATCACTACTTATTATATACAAAGATACATCCAACATCCATGCAAAAGTTCCATGTTCACACAGACAAACATCTTTTCAACTCAGCCACTCACATAAAGCAGGTTGATGATTTCCATTCCTTTGATTGTAGAATAATTCCTATAAGGGGGGGATATTAGACACTAAATAACAGAAAGTCATGCTAACCTAAAAAATGAGAACATTCACATAACATCGTCACTATCTTTTCCCATGATTCTCTGTTTCCTTTTTCATGCCTTCAATAGTGATGAGTGTCCTGCCCCCCACTAAAAGCACTAGGGGGGTATCTTCCAAGACCAACTGTGAGTGCCCAGAAAAGCATTTGTACTGGCCCACCCTAGGACTCTCTGCCTAGTTAGTTTGGCACAAAACAGATGAGGCTCTTCCCATTTGTCTTCCTTCTGCTGCCTCCACCTCCCATTTTCTACCCAGGCATGTGTTCTCCATGCTGTGTTCTGTTAATATTACTCATCAGAAGGTATGTGCTGCAGAGTTTCTGACCCCATCGGGAATCCCAAGCTGCAACCATATTCCTTCTTCCCCTCAGTGCTGGAGATCAGCCCTTGGTGAATGGGCCTGAAACAGAGGTGCCATGAGCAATAGCAAGCATGTAGGGTATGTGCCTTGCATGCAGCCAACACAGGTTCAATCCCCAGCATCCTATATGGCCCCCCAAGCCTGGTAGGAGTAATTTCTGAATGCAGAGCCAAGAGTAATCCCTGAGTGCTGCCACAGGTATGACCCCAAACCAAAAGAATGTCAGGGGATCAGGGGGCTCACACTCTCATGGACTTGAGAGCCTTAACTGTTCTCCACATACACTAGTTATTTATTCAGGGCCTCCACATGAGAAGAAGGGCAGATGTTAATAGACAAAATACCTACCTAAAGCTATCAAGCCTAAGTGGATCTTTCCATCTCAAAAAAAGGGTTGTGTGGGAAAGAGAAAGCTAATACAAAGTCTTTGTGGATTAGCTTTCTCCATCTTCTCTCCTTGGACTCTCCATTCTCGAGCTAAACTTACTCATTTCTTGGATGTCTTCATATCCGACACTTCAGCCCTCTGCCTGGGTCTTGCCAGCAACAGGCTACCTGAAGTCTCATATGGCATGATTCAATACATCTGTTGCCCACCAAGCCCCTGGCCCACAGGCATCTCTGGCATCTGGTTGGCCAATAGCATTTATTGCCCCAAGAGTCAGGGTGTGGAAAAACCAGGACAACCAGGGTTGGTACAGAGCCCCTTGGCCAGACTCCTGGGATCCTTTGCAGAATCATGACTCGGAGCACTCCCAAACCACCGCGACAGACGCCTCCAAATTTGGGCAACTGAGAGAGAGAGAGAGCACGGAGTGGGAACACAGAGCCAGGACTCAGAAATGCCGGCGTCTCTATTTCTGTCTTCTCATCCCATGGCGCATCTGCCCATGAATCACCCCGGTCTGTCTGGACTCCAGTCACCCCAGAAGAAACGCATCTTGGCCCCCAGCATATGCCCATGCCGAGCCTGTGAAAATCAGGGTTCATGTGAGAACTCAGTCAAGGAGTTTGAGAGCCTCAGCTGTGGGCAAGAAGAGACTATTCTGAATATTGGGATCTGGCGAGAAAAAAAAAAATATGCCTAGATTTCAAGGAGCAGATGCAGGAGAAAACAACCAGTCTGCAAACAGCTCCAACTCTGAGTGGGTTGCCTGGCTGTTATTAGTAGGCAGAGGCTCTGACCTCAGGCATCCTTCCCCTGGGCCAGATTCTGACCTGCCAGGGATCTGGGCTAAGTCCCAAACCTCACCCAGGCAGCCAAGCTCTTGAAGTCATCAAACAGGGTGAGAAAAAAAAAAAAAAAAAACGAAAGCAAAACAGCTTTGGGATGACCTCAAAACTAAAGCGCCCTTACTGGCCTGCGAGATAGAACAGGGGTTCAAGGCTCTTCATGGTTTGCGCACAGCCAATTGCAGTTTGATCTCAGGACCCCCTCAGCCCCACCAGCAGTGACCCCTGAGTGCAGAGCCAGGAGGAAGCTCTGAGCACTGCCCGGTGTGGTCCAACCACAATCACCAAAGTTAAAAATAAATAAATATTAAACTGCAGCTTACCTGCCACAAAAATGTCTGTCAGTGAAGGTTTGTGTCCTTAGGAGGAGTTCTGATCATGGGGGGCCCAGTGGGAGCCAGACCCAAAAAGGGTTGTTATCTCTGTCAAGGAAGAAAGAGGCAATAGAAGGGGACACCCCAAACCAGGACTGAGGGTGACTGGCAGAAAAACAGGGGGTGGTCCAGCTAACTCATGGGTACCCCAGATGCTGTGCAAAGCCCTGCTTGCAGGACCCAGAGTTTACCCACAGTTGGAGCTGGGGTTCTGGAGAGTAAGAAAAGGAGGCCTGATTTGGTGTGATGATGCTCAGAGAAGGGGAATTGTGGCCTGGGGGCTGCAGAGAGGGAGGAGAAGGGAGGAACTTGCTGAAGAGAGAAACTGAGGCAAGCGCTCTTGGCCTGGGCAGGAAGGAAAGCTGCCCAGCCCCCACTGAGCGGGGGCTCCCAAATGACCCACAGCTGTGGTTCAAGACTCCTGCAGATCCTGAGACTGCTGTACTATTGCTCTATTCCAAGAATGCTGGGGATGGAGAGGGCTGGAGAAATGGCACAGCTGTAGGGCATTTGCCTTGCATGCAGCTGACAGGAGGGACCCGGTTCGATTCCCAGTAAGCATCCGGTCCTGAGCCTGCCAGGGGTGATTTCTGAGTGCAGAGCCAGGACTAACCCCTGAGCACTGCAGGGTGTGGTCCAAAAACCAATATCTATATCTATATCTATATCTATATATAGATATATAGATGTAGATGTAGATGTAGATGTAGATAGATAGATGATAGATAGATAGATAGATAGATAGATAGATAGATAGATAGATAGATAGATAGATAGATAGATAGATAGATAGATAGATATAGATATATTTAAAAAATGCTGAGGAAGAGAGACCAGAGATGGGTGAGATTTCTGCCAATCCACAGTCCCCAAAGCTCAATTCCCTGGAGCAGATGCTGCTCAGCCCTTGAAGGAGCTGACCTGCAGCTGCATCTCACACCTGCTCCTCCAGATAGGGCAGATAAACTGCAGCTGAAGCCCGCCAGGCTCTGAGGCTGTACCGCACCTCCCTGCAGCGTTAAAGTGCATTTCATCGAAAGGCAGTCGTCGCAATGCTGCTGTTCTTCAGAATGATGGGTGGTGGGAGAAATCTGGGAAGCACAGTTGGTGCTTAAGTGGGAGTTATACAAAGCACCCAGGACCACTTTGCAGTGCTGATAAACTCCGTGTACTCTTTCCCCATAAAAAAAAATGCACATAAAACTCCTGCAATCCTTGTGGACTCTAAACGTAGCCTTGGATGTAGGCTTGGTCTTTAGAAGACTTTGGTCTCCAAGGAGGTGTCAGTATAAGTCTGGAGTTCCAGTAGGGCCAGTAGAATTGCATTAGCAAACAACAGCATAGTTCTGTAATGCTTGTGAGTGCTGAGACATTTCCTGGGTATAAAAAAGAACCAGAAGTTCAGCAGACAGAGGTGGAAACTGGGGAAAAAAGAACTCAGTGACTAGGCAAGAAGGAGATTCAGGAACATGATGTAAAAAAGAGGAAGAATTCCCCCCAAAGGAGAGGCTCGCACACATCCCCAAGCCAGTTAAATTTTCATCATAACCAGAGAATGTCTTGGGGTTGCAAAGCATCCCCAGGAAAACATAGATTCAGTGGTCTCCAGTTCCCCTGAACTAGACTCCATCATCAATTCTTCAATCTTCTTGAGAAGAGATTTTCCCCCCACTAATTTATTTTTTCTGCTGTTGCAATATATTTATCTTTAAGTGTCTTCTCTAAGACTTGGATTTCCCAAATCAAATCCATGGTCCACATTTAGAAATGAGATTATTTTATGACTTATGAATTTATTTATGAGAATTTTTAGAAGTGTACAGAAATAAAATCACTGCATGCTTTCAGCAAATTGGCTTTATTGAAAAGAACATGAAAAATGTCTCAGAAGTTAATAAATGAAACCATTGGGATTCTGGACAGTTTTGTACATGGAATCTCAGGTTTGGAGAGTACTACACGTTCTTTTCACGTTGAACTAAGAGAAGGAAGGAAGGACGGAAAGAGAAAAGAAGGAAGGAAGGAAGGAAGGAAGGAAGGAAGGAAGGAAGGAAGGAAGGAAGGAAGGAAGGAAGGAAGGAAGGAAGGAAGGAAGGAAGGAAGGAAGGAAGGAAGGAAGGAGGGAGGGAGGGAGGGAGGGAGGGAGGGAGGGAGGGAGGGAGGGAGGGAGGGAGGGAGGGAGGGAGGGAGGGAGGAGAATTCCAAGCAAAAATTAGCAGGCCAGACAGAATTGCCATGGCCCTGATTGAAGAGTGAAAGAGTGAAATAATGGGCCAGCCTTGCCTTTTCCCCAAATTTCTTCCCTTTGCCTTAACTAGTCAGGCATAGAATTGCCTCTGTGCATTCTAAAGTCTGCCAACCTGAGTGGGCCCTGTGACAATAGTTGTCACAGTCAAGGGTGCCACACCACAGCAAGGTGTGGGATCTACTTAAATGTGTTACAAGTATTGAATTCTTTACACTTCATTGAAACTTTTCCTCTCAAGTTCCAACTGTTAACTGGATGACCATCAATGGAAAACAGACCGAATGATGGTAATAAAACTGGTAAACACATTAAGAAGATGTGTGGGTGGTGGAGAGATGCAGGAGAGGCACTGACCAGCTGATACAGGTGAATAGAAATAAAAGGGTCCCCACAAATGGTTTTAATACATGCAACATTTTTTATTTCTAGTCCAAACCAGTACAAGGCAGTTGCTCATATCAACTTGCTGGAATGAATTCTTGGTTACCGTGTACTTATTTTCTAAAAGAAAAATACCAATTAGCACAAATACTCAAAAGGCCTTACAGGCCATTAAAACCTCATTTTTTTCTACCAACAGAGCCCTGGATTATTTTGAAGCAGGCCTCTTTTAGGTAACATCACAGTCAAGACTTCTAGATCTTCAACATGAGTTTTTCATGAAGAAACAAGATTGTATTTCTTGATTGGAATCCATCTGCTACCCCAGGAGGGAATTTAATCACTTCTTGATTTCCCAAGAGCACAAGACTTCTGAACTGTAAAATAAATTCCTCTTCACGGTGGTTCTCACTGGAGCCTGGACCACATTGTTTTCTGTTTACAGGGTTTTAGGAGCGAGGTACTGAGAGAAGGGCTGCAACCACTGGTGTGTCCCTTGGTGAATTCTGCCAAGATATTTATAACTCGGAAACATTACCTCTGCCAACAGGAGCTTTGAGCTACACTTGCCTGGGAGGGAAAAAAAAAAAAAAACCAAAAACCTGCCTGCCAGTAAGTTCGGAATGTAAGAAGGTTGAAAAAGAAAAATTCAGCTTGGCAAACCCTGGGAAAATGCACAGTTTTAGAGAATCGTCTTGCTGTGACCCTCTGATTCCTTTTTACCTTCCCTCTCACCCCCTGATCGATGATTGTTTTAGAGGAAATTACTGAAGACAGAGGCAAGTGTGAGCTCTCTAGGGCAGCCAAACCATGATGCCCGTCCTCTTCTGCAACCGTAGGAAGAGATGTCCCATCCTTTATGACAGTAGGAGCTCATCTAAAGTGCTGAGGACATTGTCCCTAAATCTTTAGAAGATGTACATGGTCAAGAAAGAGAAGTGGTACATAGAGTTGTGTTTGCATAAAAGCTCACCATTTTCACTGAGAACATGTCCAAGTCTCTAGTCCTGCCCAACCCTACTGATATTTTATCTGTCCCTCAGTGCCTGTAAATAAAACAACCAGAGAAGGATCCTATGATATTGGGATATCATCATCTTTCTGCAAATGTAGGCCTCTTTTTCTTTTTCTCTCTTTCTCTTTCTCCCTCCTGAAAAAGAAAAAGAGAGTTATAAGATTATTGTGTTCTGTTACTAATTGGTCCCTCGTGAGGGAGGATAGCACCCTGTGAGTTAAGTATCTTGTACATGTGCTCCATGTATTTTCAGCATTTCAGCTCCAGCATTTTCAGCAAGAGCTGAAAGATGGTGGAGGTAGGATTCTGCCTGGAAGTTAAGCTTCTTCCGCTCTGTGTTGATCAGATAGTCTTCACTTGCCCCATCTAACAGGCCTGCATCGTGCCACTTCCCCAGCGAATATACATATCCACCAGCACAAACCCCTCATGCTCCATCCTGCTCCCTCAGACAGGCAACTGCTCCTCACTCTCACTGAGCTAGATGCAGAAACCTTGGACAGACCCACTTCTGCTTCTGCCTTGCACCTCCTTCTCGCCTCCCTCTGCTTCCAAGGACATGAGAGTTCTGCAGAACAATTCCCTTAGATACCAAATATCCTGCACAACCACTCTAACGTCAGAGGCAGGGGTGGTAGGTTCAGGGGTAGAATTTGAAATAAAAAAAAAAATATATATATATATATATATATATATATATATATATATATATATATATATATATATATAAGAACTGACCAGAAGAAAATAAACACATGGCACTGGCCCAGGAATGAACTCCCAGAAGCCCATAAGATTGGTTTGACAGCTGCTAATGTAGATCCAGTTCTCTCTGCAGCTGAAGGGAAAAATCAGGTGCCAGGAATGAAGGTCTTTCTAGCTGCTCTTCCCTGTTTGCTAGAAAATTCTCAAGTGTTCCACCTTGTCAGCTAAAGGATTCATTCTGCTTTCCTGCAGTCCCTTTGATATGTAAAGGTATAGCAAGGTTACATTAGCATAGAGAGGCAACTGTCTGTTACTCTTTGCCCTTCTTCCAGTCTTTATTAGTTTTGAACGATAAACACTGAACACGGCATGTAAAATCAATCCCCACGTTGTGGAATCACCCCACATGCATATTTCCACCCCAGATGGACAGGTCTGAAGAAGCAAGGTAGCAGCGAAGAATTAATAAGCCAAGTCAGTCAGGAGAGAGTCATGGAGTCAGTCTGCGCCTCTTGGTCTCTATGAGCCTGCCGAGCCAAATTGACTTTTCTTAATTCTCCCAGTTAAATTCAACCAGCGAGGGAGGGTGGAGTGATATCCAGGTGTCTTTTACATATCAAAGGGACAGGCTTAAAGAAAAGAGGGAGATGAAGAAATGCCTTTGTTTGGGGTTAATCTTTTGAGTGTCATCATGCAATGGAGGACAATCTGAGCTCTCAGACCACAAAGCTGGGAGCCCCCTAACCCTGTGCTTTTTTTTTTTTCTTAAGTCTGTCTTATCTTTTAAGTCCTCACAGTCCCCTGCTTTAGATTCATTCATGAGGGGTCTGGGTGCCTGGTCCCCAGCATGTCATCTCTCTGCCCAATTATTTTTTCCAAAAATATAAATAAATAAAAACTAACATTCATCCCCTTCCTGAGTCCTCTCTACCCTTGCTCCTTCTGCTAACCTCAGTTTGTGGTCAGCTTTATTTTAATTGAGTTGTGTCTGCTGACTAATTGTATTTCTTGAGTCCTCACAAACAGGTGAATCTATCCCCTATTTATAAAAAATAAAAAAAAAGAAAGAAAGAAAAGAAAAGAATAATATCTCAAAGGAACAATATTCTTTTTATATGTTTTTCTCCTGGCTTATTTGGTTTTCCTACTTCCCTTAACTTGCATTTCCGCTGTAAGTGCCAACATTTCTTTTCTTTTTATTTAGTTTTTGTTTTGTTTTGTTTTCAGTCACACAAAACCCTTCAGGGCACGAACCCTAAACTAGTCACTGCTGTCTCAACTGGGGAGAGAACATGCTCTGGTGAGAACTCCTGATTCTGGCTGCATATTGTGCTGGAAAATCCATGGACAGAGAGAGGACAAGACAGGTCAGACTACATCAACCTTCCCCCACTCCCAGGAAGCTTTTCCTTCCCCATAAACTGCATACTCAACTCTATTGGATTCAAGTCCTTTTTTATTTAAAAAAAAAAAAAAAAAAACTTTGTGGATACTTCATTTTTTTCTATTACACCTTTTTAGAAAATTCACAGAGACCTGTCAACATAGAATGACTTGAAATCCCTGCAGGGAAATTCCAGGTCCAAGTGGACCCCAGCAGAGTAGCCAAGTGGAAAGGAGCCATCAGAAAGATGCTCCCGAATTAAATACTTCTGTGTCACTCCCACCCCCAACATGTGCAGGAGCACACATCATCAGGCCCTTGGCTTGTCAGCCTGGAATGTGCCTCCCTTCCTGACTCCCTTACTTGGTGATCCGCAAAGGTGCCTTCCTTCGCCCTAGATGCGTTGAGCACGGGGACACAGGACCCTTGTCCTGCAGTGTTCTTCATTAGCCACATCAAGGGCAGGCTCTGGTCCTCGAGCTGCGTAGGCAAGAAATCACCCTCGGATTCAGCCATTCTGGCCCCTTTGTTTGTCCACCACCCACCCACCAAAGGGAGCTGAGGAGCTTAAAGAGGCAGTTGTGTGCTTCTGGCAGAAAGCAAAAGACTTGGAAAATCAGCATTTCCAGCTGGTCGCTCGCGCTAAAGCTTTCTGGAAGGCTGGCACAACTTTCTCTTCTTTGATCCCTTTCAGGTGACACCAGCATCCTGTGGAGCAGCCTCCTGGTCAGAAGGTCTGGGGTCGAGGGGCCAGGAGCGAGTGGGGGCACTGAGAGCTGAGCTTTGCCTTCATTTAGGGGTCATGGGCAAGGTGGGAACTGTAGCCTAGAAAAGTTAACCCCTCATGCAACTCCCCCTTTTTTTTGCAGGGTCTCCATGGCTGGTCATGCAAACAGCCCATGGTGGCACTCAACAGGATCACACAGTCAATTTTTTTGTTTGTTTCTTTTTGTTTTAACTGTGAAGACTCATTTGTTCACTGGACTATTTTCCTTTAATATTTTTCCAACTAGAAGTTGGTTTCAAATAGGGCAGAAATACTGCAGAATTGCAAGGTTTAACTTCACATCCCTTCATGTGTGTGTCTCTTTGTGACCAACCCTTTTCCCCTTTTCCTCCAGGAATCACATGGTGTTCATCAAATCTGGGAGTAAATTTCTGGAATATTAGGGCTTTTTTGTTTTTTTTTTTTGTTGTTGTTGTTGTTGTTGTTGTTTTTTGGCTAGTTCATGCCTTACCTGCTGTGCTATCACTTGGCTCCTAATTTTCCGTTTTTAAGGAATCTGTATAAAATTTTCTATAGAATCCCCACCAGTTAGCATTCCTACTAACAGTGTATCAATTTATTTTTCTTCCACATATTCACCTTATTTCCAATATTTTTACTTGAGTCAATATCACTGGTCTGAGGTGGTATCTCATATTTTTATTCTGGTTTTTTATTGATATCACCTACTAGTAGGTGACATTGAGTAGTTATGAGACATATAGGTGTACCTAAGGACACCTACATGTCTTTAAAGAAGTATCTCTTCAACAATAGAGACAAAGGCCAGGTAGACCAGTTCATGGTAAGAAGCTTGTCACAAAGAGCAAAGGATGCAGTTAGGGCAGAGAACAGAGCACTAGGACAATGACAATTGGGGATGATTGATCACTGGACAAGAACTGGGTGCTGGAAGATTAAGCAATGGGCATGATGCTCCTTCAATAACAATATTTCAAACCACAGTGTCACAGAGGGGGAAATAATGAGAGAGAGAGAGAGAGAGAGAGAGAGAGAGAGAGAGAGAGAGAGAGAGAGAGAGAGAGAGAGAGGTCTGCCCTAGAGGCAGGCAAGGGAAAAGATGGGAAGGAAACTGGGGACACTGGGTGAGAAATGTGTATGGGGGTATGGGACATTGCATGACTGAAACTCAATGTAACCATGTTGTTCAAATAAATTAATTAAAAAAGAAGTGTCTGTTCAGGTCATGCCCACTCTTGCCTTCGTTGTTGCTTTGTTGTCGCCCACTTTCTTAATAGTGCTGCTCATACACAATCATGCAGAGCCTCACACCTTGCTGCGGTGCTCACTCAACCTTTACTTGCTGTGCTCACCTGAGAGTTTACACTCTATCTACAGTGTTCATGTTTGGCTGTGGTGTGTCTACCACAGCAGGCTGTGTTTTGGTTCTTGTTGTGTTTGGGTCCCATCCAGCAGTGCTCAGGACTTACTCCCGGCTCTGCACTCAGGGCTTACTCTTGGCAGGCTCAAGGGACCATATGGAGTTCTAGATCTCAAGCCTGGATTGGCCATGTACAAGGCAAGCTCCATAGCCCTATACTATCTCTCAGGCCCTGCACTGGCCCGTTTTGTTGCTAGTTCCAGGAGCTCCCACCAGTAGGAGTGTAACAGTGATGGGGGCTGGCACATGTGGGCAGGACCAGAGATTGAATAATATTAAGTCTGTTGCCTGCAAAGCAGGGTTTCTGCTGCTGAGTGATCCCAGGGCCCATATGGGGCTTCTTAATGGGTGACTCAGCTAGAAGTGACCCTCAGCAACCAGCACACAAGGATCCATGACCTGAACCAGATGTGAAACTGTTAATTATATCTTAAACCATCCATACTCCTGGCTATGGTGCATGAGACAAGACAGAACCCTAAGAAAGAAGTAGGCAACAGGGGCCAGAATGATAATACAGAGGCAAGGAATGTGGCCAACCTAAATTTGATCCTCAGCATCCTCTATGTTCCCCCAAACACCACCAGGAATAATTCCTTAATGCAGAGACAGAAGTAATCCCTGAGCATTGCTCAAAAACAAGCACAAAAAGTAGGCAATAAACTCATCCGTAGGTGAACATCCTAGAAATCTCATACTGTTCAGTATTCTACTGGGGTTCTTAAAAATTGCATCCAATAAGTAAACAAATAGGAATCTTTGCATAGAGTTGGGTGACTGTAAAGAATAATAAGTATATATGTACACATAAACACACACATATATATATACATACATATACATATATCCCCAGTTGAAATAGATACATGGAAACAAGCTGACAGGCAAGGATGCAGAAGGAGAAACTGCATTTGCACCATGAAAGGATGCCAAGTGGAAATGGGAGACTTGGCTGAGGGATGGAAAGAAAGTTCCGGTCCATTTCAACTCATTGAGATTCCCGCCTATAGGACAATTCTGTTTGCTTCAGTAAGAACGAAATGCGCTCTTTCCCACTGATGCCCATGACTTAGCGGCTCCCCCTGAGACTCAGCAAGCAGAATTAAGCAGCAAGACTCTCCAACATTTCCCCCCCAAAATAGATTTTTCCTGATATGCAACATTAAACACAACTTCCCAGCCAGATACTTTTTGGAAGCTGTTGTGAGTCTCCGAGACAAATCCGTGTCTAAGTTATCTTGACAAAGGCCCTGACCTATAGAAAATACCTTCTCCAAAGTCACTGGAGAGATACAGAATGAGAAATCACACACTTGGCCAATAAAAGCAAAAGCAACACATTGCTTTTTGAAAGAAAGAAGTCACGACTTTAACTTTAAAGAAAGAACGTGGCTTAAGAAATTAACTTTGAACTTGACTTTTGTGAGCTTGATGCACCACCAATTAAAAGGTCACCTACCCTGGTTATGTCAGTGCCAGTGAATGTCCCCACTTAAAAGGCTCTCGGCATTTCGAATATTGTGTTTGCATCAGATAAAAGTGCCTTAGAACGCAAAGGTCAGATTTTTCAAGTGATTTATCTCTGGAAAGGAGGCATGCTGAGTGTCTTTTCAATGAAGCCATGGATAATGGCGGTGAGAACACCTTTAATGGCCAGTCGATGGCCAGTGACTTGGAAGGGACTTTTTCTTCTTTAGCACAACCCGCCCAAGGCTGCCATCTTGGATCCTTGTTAAAAACATTTATTTTTCTGTTCTCTTCTCTTAGCATCTGGCCATGCAACATTAAAAAACAGCATCTGGTCGTGGGGGGGGGGCTGTCCATGTTAGTACCCTCCTGATATCCACAACCCTCAGAAATGGGGAGACTCACTCTGCTTCTACAAAGAAAGCCATGAGGCTCAGCACACAGGGCCTCCACTTGCTTGGTTGCAGACATGATAGGCTCATAAGGAGCCCTGGGGCAGCTCTGTACATACACTCCTGTATGTGTCCTGTAGATACCAATTCACTAGCTGGCCCTTGAATATCAATAATTCACAAGTAAAATTAAAAGTTCAAAGAGTAACCACTAGGAATTTAGAATGCTCTAGAAAATTAGAGCTTGAGTTGGCTATGACAAGTGTCAACTTGGGCTATGGGGGCCAGGCATGGGTCCAACATGACTCAGAGTGTTTCTGGACAAGACAATAAGTGAATCTGTAGACTGATTGAAGCAGGTGGCTCTCTTTAAGGAGGTGAGTCTCACCTGATCCATGGAAGACCAGAACAAATTGTCCAAGCAAGAAAATAAACCTCCCTGTCTTCCCAACTGTTTGAGCTGGGACATCAGAGTCTTCGTATCTTACACTGGAACTAGATTAGAACATTTCTGTGGGTTCTTGTGGGTCTCCAGTCAGACAACTGATGGCTCCTGAGATTATGGACTTTGAATAATGATAGTCAGTGAGATAGATAGATGAAGAGATGAATGAGTTGATGGTACAGTTCTAATCTAGCCAATAAATTTATACATATACACACTGTGTCACATATTCTCATTGTGTAAACTGTACCTCTTTTTTTTACCTTCTTTTTTATTGATTTTTTATGAGAAGAAAGATGCAAAGAAAGAGGACAAGGTAAAGTTAAAGTGGAAGGACAATCACCCATAAACAGAATTCTCAGTAGTCCTATTGCTGATATCTTAACTTTGAACTTTCAGCTAAAGAACATTAAGAAAAATAAAACAGAACCTATGTACAATTGCTTTGTCCATTAAGTCCCAGATTGTAGTACATAATATTTCTTAGCAGCACACAAAGCAATCTAAAGACATAACACTTATGTAACTCCTTAAACATTGAAGGCAAAGTACTTTTTTACATTTCCATGCACATGCATATTAGTTTAAGTTAACCTCAAAAATTTAAGTGATTTGTTTCTCTTAAGAATTCGAGTCAAAGGAGCACAGTGAAAACGGTGTTAGAGTGGCAATTATTGTTTGCATAGGCCCACCAAAATATGAGGGACATGGAACGGAAAAGCTTTGGCCTAAGTACAAGGAGACCCTACCCCTGATGTTTCCTGGCATAAGACCAACTCTAGGCTCTAAGCCAACTAGTTTGTCCAATCCAGGTCATTGTCTGTAGTGCCAATACACTTTTATTTTTCACACAGTCTCTGTTGTTGGTATCATGTTTCTGTATTAAAGATCCTGGAATCTGCATATCCTATATTGCAGTCAGGATGGTGCAGAGAGTCCTCTCATTTCACCTCACAATTAAAGGGCAATGCAGAGAACCCTGTCCTACAAGCAGGTCATTGTTGTTGTCAAGTCTTCTTAGTGTTAAGGGAAGTCTCTTTTGAGCAGGTCGATGTCAAAGCCGTGGTAGTGTCTTCCTGGTAGAGGATTGCTTCCAGGTGTTGTTATAAAAAACCTTGGATGTTTCTTAGATACCTTCTCTGGTTCAGGGGTGAATGGAGGATGCCCATTCTTCTGAGGCCTGTGCCAGGTCATTATATCAATGTTCAGGGTGTAAGGCCCCATTGCACTACGAGATTTGTGTGTTCTGATCTCTAGTAGATAAGAACTTATTTGTATGTATAGTATTTTCCCATTTTAATGTGCCTATGCAAACAAGGAACAATGCCACGTGGCGTTATCGGCGCATATATAGGGGCCATAAGAACAAGTCCAACAATCCCCATGACATGGTTCAATCCTAAGCATTAAACTGAGGGACTCTTTCATCAAAATTTTTTATTGAACAGCTCACAAAGAGAAGACAAGATAAAAAGTGGATAGAATTGTCACTGTAAAAGAATACTTAGAGTTATAGCTGTCAAATAAAATACACATAAAATATTCAAAAGACATATGTGTCCATTTTGTCTATTGAAATAGTTGGGGGTAGTTAAATCCACTGCACGACTTTGGTCTGTGATTAGAACTGTGTAGTACTGAAGTTAAAAAGGGTAAATGTGGGGTACTGATGATTGGGGGTGGGAGAGTTAAGGAGTAATAATGAGCTTTGTAGGGGTGTACAAAAGGGCAGAATCTGTTGGGGTAGGAGGTCGGTCTTGGTGCCTAACAAATTAGAGAACTGAGGGTAAAGAGGGTTAATTAAGGGGAAGATAACGAATCCGGATTGGGAGATGAGGGAGTAGAAGGGGCTCTGGTGTGGAGGAGGGGAAATACATCAGAGGGGCTCTATACATTGTATAGATGAATTGTTTATGGATTAGGCTTGGCAGTCAGAGAGGACCACTGTATAGGAAGTCACGTCTACATATACACTGATTTTAGAGACCTATTTGAATATTATCCTCCAAATCTAGTGAATTCCATTTTTTTTTCTAAAACAGTCGAGAATTAAGAATATTTTGGGTGTTGTTAAAATATATATATAATGCGCCCGCACGTAAACTGTATCTCGTAATGGTTGAGTTCCACTCTGAATGAATGAATATTCTCTCTCTCTCTCTCTCTCTCTCTCTCTCTCTCACATACACACACACACACACACACACACGAACACACACACGAACACACGCGTGCACACATCAGTTCTGATTCTCTGAAGAACCCGGTTTACTTTATCCCTTGAATAGAAAGAAAAAATGAAAATAAACACAGGAAGTCTGTAGAATGAGGTCAAGAAGGATGTGTTTTGATCCCCAATAGTCCTCCAGTATGAGCTGTGGCTCAGCCAGAGTGAAGGTCAAGCCTTGTTGTCAAGGCTCCATTTTCCCACCTAAAAGTCAGGGTGTCAAGAAGAGGGAAATCTCCCAAGACCTGTGGACCCAAGATGCACTCACACCTAGGAAGTAATGTGTTGGCAGCATCAGCTAAGCCTACCCCTATGTGTTTGCTAAGTGAATGCTCTAGTCCCTGTGGCACAGTTGCCATTAAAGATTCATTCATTTGCCTTAGCAACGTGAAGATCTTGGCGAGCTGGTGAGAGAATCACAGTTTCTTTGCAGAGAAGGCATATGAACTGTTACCCCTCTGCACTTCCTGGGCAGGTATCTCTACTAGACATTAGGCATTATTAGCAGAATGAGTAGCATCTTCTTGTGGGATAGTACAAGTGGGACAGGCAGAGAAGCGGGTGCCTAGAACATGCCTCCTGCTTCAGGATCTTTCCCTGTGCTTGTCTATGGATTGCAAACAACAACCTGCTGTTTTTCTAATCTGGGTGCATTAGTTAGGTGATTCTGATGTGATAGGCACAGTATTAAGTGATGTATATCAAGGATTCACTCCAGATACTGGCCATGCACCCAAAAACAGATGAATGAATAAAAACACTGTATAGTACATTTGCATAATGGAATACTTTGCAGCTATTAGGAAAATTAAGTCATGAAATTCACTTAAACATGAATGGCTATGGAGAGTATTGTGCTAAGTGAATGAGACAGAGGGATGAACACAGAATGACCACACTCATTTTTAATAGCAATTAAAATGGATAGTATGATAATAATATCCAGAGACAAAGGCCAGGAGGACCAGTCCATGGTAGGCAGTTTGCCACAAATAACGGGGAATGCGTTAGGACAGAGAAGGGAGCATTAGGACAATGAGAGTTGGGAATGATCACTCTGCACAGAAACCGGATGCTGAAAGGAGGAAAAGTGATAGGCATGGTATCCTTCGGTAATAATATTGCAAACCACGTTGTTTAAAAGAAGGGGAAAATAATGAAAGGACTGATAGAGAGAGAAGAGAAATGTCCACTCCAGAGATGGGTAAGAGCAAGGGAGGGAAACTGGGGACATTGGTGATAGAAAATGTGCATTGGTGAAGGATGCTGAAAATTGCATGACTGAAACTCAATCATAACAACCTTGTATTTGTGAAAAAAGACTCAAATGTATTATGAATAGCTTGTAACTACAGTATTTAAATTCTTTTTTTTTCTTCAAAAATAATAAAAAATTTACTCCCAACCCAGTCAGTACTGAGTGGTTCCTGGTGAAAACACTGTTTTCCTGGGTGTGAGGCTGGTTGCTATCTTGTCCTTACCCACTGAGCATTACTGTTTTAGAATCATGGAGTTCTGAGTCTTGGGACTGCTGATCCCCACCCAATGTAAGCCTGGTGTGAAGAGTTAGCTGTGCCATCTTCATGCCCACTGAGTGGACCCTGGCTTCAGCCAATCCATTAGATGATGTGTCCCAGCTTCTGAATCCCATAGGGGACCCCCAGTTACTGGTGTGGATAAGGCAGTGGGCTCTGTAGCTACACACTGAAGCAGAGATTTTAGAGTTCTGCTGTCGGGTACACTAACATCTGTTTTGTGTGTTACCAGTTGCCACAGTACTGAGGCCCAAACTGGCAAAGACTTGCCCTCTTCCCTACTGCTCAGTCTACTTTGCTCCCATCCTTTGTTCTGAGCCAGCTTCTCCTGCTATTAGTTCCAGAAGTTTCCCGGGAATATGCTTCAAAATTCACTGGGAAATTCCTGCTTTCCCCTAAAACTATTGGTGCTGCACAAGCCTTCCTAGTAGGCTCTCAAGATGAGATAAGGAGAAAGTCCTACCTGGATTGACAGAGCCCCATGGTTTAACCCCACCCGGAGACTTGGGAACCAGCCCCATTGACCCCCAGCCTTGGTTTCTTCATCAGGCAGATACTGTTGAGTCTCTAAGCCACTTTATACTCTGATGGAGAAAGTCTGAACAAACAGGTCACAGTGGCAGAGCTGTGCTCCAGGACCATGAGTCGAAAAGCTGCCAGCTTCCCTGGAGCAGGGAATCTGCTTCCTGAGATAAACTGCAAATTCACTCAAGGACACACAGGACTGGCTGAAAGAAAGAGGCTTTTAGATCTTTGTGCCACTTCTGGGCTTCAAATGTAGTATTTTTCCCAACAAAATTATGCTACTTGATCTTATGGACAAAAGAGATGGATTGGGCTTTCTCTTCTAACTGCAAGAGTGGTTTTTGTTTGTTTGTTTGTGTTTGGAAAGAAATGCAGGTCTGAGAGAGAGAGAGAGAAAGAGAGAGAGAGAGAGAGAGAGAGAGAGAGAGAGAGAGAGAGAGAGAGAGAGAGAGAGAGAGAGATGGAGCTTTTGGTGTCTCGGTGGTGTCTTTGGGAGTCTTGCCAGCCAGGGTGAATGGAGAAGTTCCAGTTCCTCTTCAGAGATGTTTGCTCTATTCCCTAGTCTGTCTGAATGTTGAGTTTCCTTCTGCTGCATTCAACTCAACTGGGTGGTAAATACAAGATGAATAAGATGCAGTGAAATTTCTGGGTAAAAGGGTCTGGCCTAGTACATATAACTCAAGGGATGGCTGGTATAGTTCATAGAACATGTGGATGGGTGGTCAGTGGTGCACAGCTGCACCTAACTCAAGGCAAAAACCAGTGCAAGTGTTGCTAATATAGTAATGAATTGGACCTGCCATATCTCTCTCTCTCTCTCTCTCTCTCTCTCTCACACACACACACACACACACACACACACACACACACACACACACACACACACACACACACTGACTCTTCCTGGACACTGAGCTGCTTCCTGAGGGCAGTTTGCACATCCCAGGTTTTGTAATCCACAATCTTTTCTTTCATGGTGACATCTCAGGACCAATGATCAGCTTTTGAATCTAAAAATAATCTTTGCCATTTGCTGAAGAAACTGTCACTTAGTGTAATGACCATCTGGGTCATAGAAACTGATCCTGAGAAACCCAGGGCAACATATTTTACACCATAAACAACAGATAGGAAAGAACATAGGGAAAGTGACAAAGTTTCTCCTACAGCAGGAGATAATTGTAACAGTCCCCAGAATGTGAAGAAGACCAAGAAAGAATGTCTGATGGTTTCAATGGGTGCCTAAGAAAAGACCTCATGTCCTTCTCCTCCTAAGCACTGGGGTCGAGGATGATCTAGGTATCCTCCCTTTATTACATTACCTTTTCTCAACTAGTTATTTTATATACCACAAATAAGTGATATCATCATGTGTTTGTCTTTCTTCCTCTGGCTTATGTCACTCAACCTGAGATCTTCCAGTTCCAACCAAATGGTGACACATTCCATAATTTCACTATTCTTTGCGACTACATAGTGTATATATGCCACATCTTCATAATCTTTTCATCTGTCATTGGTCACCTAGATTAATTCCATATCTTAGCTATTGTACCAAGTGCAGTAATGAATAATGATGGTATGCATATATCCACCCAAAAGTGGAATTGCTCGGTCATGGCAGCTCAAATTCTAAGTTTACTGAGGACTCTCTATTTCATTTTCCACAGGGGTTAAACCAGACAACGTTCCCATCAGCAGTGGCTGAGAGTTCCTTTTTCACCACTTCCCCACCAGCACAGATTGTTCGTCCTATTTTTGATATGTGCCATTCTCACTGGTGTGAGATGATTTTCCATTATTGTCTTGCAAATATGCAGACTTTGATTATAGCAGAGATGAAAGGATAGTCTCATACAACTGGTTGAGAGCTTTAAAAGCAAGTTCTGAGCTTCTCTGGAAGGAATATGATGAGGATGATGATGAGGAGGAGGAGGAGGAGGAGGGGGAGGAGGAGGAGGAAGATGGAAGACCAGAAGATCCCCGAAAGAGCAATATTCAGCTTTCATATCTCACACTCTCAGGAACTCACAGGACCACCTTTTTGATTTACAAAATGGCCTTAGCTTCAAATACTTAATTTTATGTAACAGTCTTGTAAGGAAGAGAAGAGAAAATCTGTATCAAAATATGGATTCTTAAGTCCTGGCCTGGTTATACTCATTTCTCTGATAAGGTGCTTGTTCTCTTGTACTTTCTATGCAATTTTAGTAAATTAAAACATTAAGTATGTGCTATAAATTTTGAGTTCATGTCCAGATTAGGTCTCTGTAGGTACACAGGATGTAACATTGTGGCATTGGTGAGGGGTCTTGTCTTGGACACTTGTCATGGGAAGTACCTCAAGACCATAAATATTGACACGATTGTAAATATGTTACTTTGACTCTAATTTAAAAAAAAATAATGTAAAGTAAAACAGTAAAGCCTGAGTCATATAGATCAATATGTGTTTACAAATAATCAAGTCTCAGTACAATAGAAATAAAGGTTCTGGAAGTCTTCATTGCAATTTTCAGTATCTGTAGGTATAAAACTATAACCATAGAAGTCACTTCCTTTCCTATGGAAAAACAAACATTCCTATTTTGCCCATTTAGAATCCATCATCTTGTATAAATGAGTGTTGCTATTTAAAAAAAAATGAATCATTAATTTTGGAGTTCAGTTGAAAATAAGTTCAAAATAGCCGATGGGGTATTTTGATTTTATTATCTCTTTTCCCATTAAAGAGCTCAATAATTTTCTGACATGGGCTTTGATTCTAATTCATGACCTAGGGCTGGTAGGGAACAAAAGGATCCTTCTATGAAATTGAGTATATGTCCTATCAACAATATATCATCCACATCAAAATGCAGTTTCTAAAGGTTATTTAACTCCCTAAGGACATCTTGTGTTGGAAGCACATATAAAGCTCATATGAAAATAAAAAACAAAACGTTTCTAAATAAAGGTGAACAATGGGTCGGAGAGATAGCACAGTGATGAGACATTTGCCTTGCATGGGGCAGACCCTAGTTCTATCACTGGCATTTCATAGTGTCTTCCCAGCCTGCCAGGAGTAATTTCTGAGCACAGAGCCAGGAGCAACCCCTGAGTGTCTCTGGGTATGCCCCCCCCCAAATGGAGGTGAACAGAGCACCTCATCATTTAAAGTATTGGGTGTATGCATAGGGGTCACTCATAAGAAAGATATAAAATGCCCTATGGCCCTCCAATCCCTGTATGTTCCTGCTTTTTCTATAAAGTAGGGAGAGTTGGGCTCTTCGCCAGGTCTTTAAACACACCTTCAAAATAGGGTGTTCTATAATAGATATGGAAAATTCTACAGGATTTATAATCAGCATGAGTTTGACTCACCCCCCATGGTTAACCATCTTCAGAAGCTGATTCTGGCAGGCTGACGCTATGAGGCCAGGTCTGAATGACTTTCTAACTTGCTGATGAAGGATTCAGGAAATGCAGCTTGCAATGACTAGTTGAAACTCTATTTTTTTTTTTTTTGGATTTTAGTCCACACCTGGTGGTGTTCAGGGGTTATTCCTGGCTCTGTACTCAGAAATCGCTCCTAGCAGACTCAGGGGACCATATGGGATATCAGGGATAGAACCTGGGTCTATCCCAAGTAGGCCACATGCAAGGCAAATACCCTACCACTGTGCTATCACTCTGACCCCAAAACTATTTTTAACTGGTGCAGAGCACCTAGGAGTAATCCCTCCCTGTGTTCATTTACCTAACAAAAATTTTGAACACTTGCAAATTCAAGCTCACCTCAAAGAGCAAAGATTTACCAAGAGTAAGAACTTTAAATCTTGGTGCCTCAGTTTCCTCCATGGGATTTTCTATATAAATGGCCAGGCCTCTCCATTGTTCAAAGTCCTCCCTGCATACAAGTAGGGATGAAAAACTAATCTTTTCCCATTCTGTCCATCTCAGACTTATTGAAGAGGCCCTCACAGTGAGTACTCAACCAGGAATCACTCCCAGACATGCTGAGAACTTGACCTGGATTATTTTAACAAAAGAAGAAACCAATAGTTTTTTTTGGGGGGGGTGGGGGAGGGTCACACCCAGTGACACTCAGGGATTACCCCTGGCTATGCGCTCAGAAATCGCCCCTGGCTTGGGGGACCATATGGGATGCCTGGGGAATCAAACCACAGTTTGTCCTAGGTCAGCCACATGCAAGGCAAACTCGTTACCCCTACGTCACCACTCCTGCCCCAGAAGAAACCATTTTTAAGGAATAAGTAAGATATAAGAAAACAGTTCCATTTGAGTTACAGCTTCAGAAAGGCCGATGCATGAAGGATCTAATAGGATACAGGGACAGTTGCCAAGTTTTGTGACAGTTGTTAGTAAAATTCCTCTGGGCTAACCCATGTCCTAAGTCTTCTCCAGTGAACTTCTGCCTTCCTAGAAGAAAAATAATTTTCTACTGTGAGACAAACAAGGGAAGTGGGGAGTTTCCTTAAACCTATCTTGTTCAATGAACTCTAAGTAAATCATATGCCCAAGTGACATATTTGGGGCAACACAATATGCCAGCTTTTCTACTGGGAGCAAGGAGTATCAATTTAATGATCAGCTTGATTTAGGGGGTACCATGATATGGGTACTCATACACTGAAGTGAAAATTGATCATCATTATGACAAGGAAGCTCTTGACTTGAATGGACATGGGAGAATGGCAGTCTATGGGGAAATTTAGGAGAACCCATCTCTTTGGGGTAATATCTTCAGTAGAAACATGGAGAACTTTAACAGACACATGTTTGTTATTTCTTGTAGGCACAATTTTTTTATTCTGTGTTTGAGATGACAGCAGGATATCGTTTGAACCTGGTTTTCTCAAACTAAACAGTGACTTCTGAATTTTTCAAAATATCAGCAAAGGTGACCTCTTCAATCAAAAACTTTCCTGACAAACCCAGAATTGGCAGCTCAGATAAGTGACTGAAAATGATGCCAGTTAGGGTCAGCATGTGACCAAGGTTAAATGTCAAGAGTTCCAGCCACCAAGAGTAACCACTAAGGATTGAAGTTTGCATGGCACATGAAGTCTGAGAAACAAAGTCCCTATCATGCTTCCTCTTCTCAGAACTTTCATACAGATTATACTATTGAATTGATTCATTCCTAGCCTGTGCAGCCTAAAATTTTATTTTGGAAATTTTTAATGTCTCTCCTGAGTCCAACTACTCTGGCTTTTTGGGATGGTATTGTGCCTTTACACAAAGGACTTGTTTTACATGTTCTCTTGAATTCTTTCCTGCAAGAAAGCTATGAATCTAGATCCCCAGGTGCTGTCAAAACAAAAACACTGTTGTTGAGTGCTATACTTGTGTAGACTCTTGGGTTTGAATTTATTTAACAAATACTATATGCACATCATCAACTGCCTAGGTAGGCATTTATCACCAGATAACCAGTAACACCCAATATGAAGCTCAGACAAACTATATTCTCTGCCTTTGGGAGATACTGTCTGATGCACAGAAAATTCTTTAATTGGGATAAGAGTTGGAGGCACTGGAGAACAGAAGTTTATTCACTAACAATGAAAACTGTACTGGAGCCTGTGAGACATGCAAATCTGAGCATTTCACCAGCAGTGCTTTTAGGAACATATGAATTGCTTGAACTGGTGGTATTGGAGGCAAAATACCATGCATATCCCTGAACACCTTCTAAGAAATATGAACTTCAGAGACTCCATCATTATGTGTCAGAGAGGGGGCACAAACCTAGATGTCCTGGCTTTCAATTGCATTGGTCAAGTGGTCATGCTACTGATGGTGTCGGAGGCTTCCAGAATCTACCCAGCACCTGAAATCTATGGTCAAAAGGGATTGGCCACTGGAAAAAGACCACACCAAGATCATGAAAGTCTGTTTCTTACCACCTAGACTTCATTTGAGTCACATATATCCCCAGAGAGATGACTCATAACCATGCTGTTTAAGACACAAATGATTCCACTACTGGGAAGAAACTGAGGATCCAAGCAATATATGGTTGGCACAGAGTCAACAGGACACAAGTGCCAGAGGAGACCCCCATCTCCATACAATGCTGTGTGTTGGGGACAAGAATCCAGAATCCAGCTCATACCAACCCAACCTGGTCTCCTAGTCTCCTGACTGCCACCTTTATGCTCAGGCAGAGAGAACCCAAAGCTGGTTGAACCACATGTATCTGCATCCACATTTCTCCAGGTTTCCACCAGAGGAGAATGTTGGCTAAACCCAGGATAACTCCACAAGAGAAACTATTGGGACCACCATTGACTATGCTGTCTATCCTGAACAGAGCCGTCATCATGGCCATATCAGGTGATTACATGATTCATGACCAGATTAAGTGATTGATGTGGCTGAAGGAGCACAGAAGAGAGAAAATGTTGGACAGGAGAGAGAAAGAGAAAATGAACAGTTTCAGGGAGTGCTAGCCTTTGAGCTAAATCCTAGGGCTTATAAAATGATTTTAGCAAACAGAAACACAAGATTTTATAGCATATAGAAAAAAAGAGGCCAAGAAGGTCATTTAATGAGCTTCTGCTCTTAATCTAATGGACATTGAGTGCCCAGCATGAGTCAGGCTCTGCAGGCACAAAGAGCAAGAAAGCATGATTTTCCTGAGCTCCCCTCCAGTCCACAGATCCACAGTTCAGATTCCCTCCATTCCTTCTCTGCCTACACAGCTTCAGTGACTGCTCCTTTTCCCAACTGGAAGCCTGTGCTAGTCCTTGGGCTGAGCATCCACCAGGACTAGGAATCCCCCTTCCCATGGGTTCCTACTGCTGCCAGTGAGTTTATGCAGCACTGCCAATGGGGGGGGGGGGTCTTCTCTATCAGCTAGGCTGAACTCAACTCAGAAGAGCAGAGGAAGGAAGGAAGGAAGGAAGGAAGGAAGGAAGGAAGGAAGGAAGGAAGGAAGGAAGGAAGGAAGGAAGGAAGGAAGGAAGGAAGGAAGGAAGGAAGGAAGGAAGGAAGGAAGGAAGGAAGGAAGGAAGGAAGGAAGGAAGGAAGGAAGGAAGGAAGGAAGGAAGGAAGGAAGGAAAGTTTACTGGTTTAACAGGAGAAAAGGAACATTTGCAGCCAGACAGTGGGAGAGAACAAAGCAAGATTGGGTTTGTGCTGAAGAGCTACCCTCACCAGAGGAGAATCATCGTTGGAGTCCCCCAATGTGACAGGATCCCAAAAGAGGACAAGAACAATTCTGACAGGAAAGGAACATGGAGGTTGGGGGTGCCCAAAATTCTAAAGGTCACCCATCACTTCCTAAGCTAGGTCTAAGCCAGAGCCTTCTTCCAATACTATCATGGCTTTCTCTTTCCACTCTCTCCTTGTCCCACTTTAGGCAGAAAGAATGGCAGAGGGTTCTGGTATTTTCTGCCAAGCTCTACTTTTTCAAGCCAACTTGCCTTCTCTATGTGTTCTGGCTGACCTGAAGCAGTCATTTCAAATTTTAGCTCAAGCTGTTAAAAATAAAAATATAGAACAAGCGTGCTTTGAAGCAACACCCTTTCTGTGCACATTTTTCTCTGATCCCTGGATAATGATAACATACAAACCTACAGAGTTGGAACTTCCAAACTATGCCTGTTTCATGAAATCCATGGCAGGAAATCATCAGATCAGCACATTTCTCACAAAAAAAAAAAAAAAAGCCAATAAGAAACACTAGGTCATTGCACAGTCAGCTATGCAACTCAGACCCAGGAAAGATGACTAGGAAGAAGCTGAGCAAAAATCTCTCAAAGTAGGGGCCAGAGCGACAGCACAGCTGTAGGACATTTGCCTTGCACGCGGCTGACCCAGGATGGGCCTGGGTTCAGTCCCCGTTGTCCCATAGGTCGCCCTCACCTGCCAGGAGCAATTTCTGAGTGCAGAGCCAGGAGAAACCCCTGAGCATCACCAGGTATGACCCCAAAACAAAACAAAAATTCCTCGTGGTACCTACAGCCCCACTACCCCTTTCCACCCCCTCTAAAGAGTGTATTTTCCCAAAATCATTTCCAGAAGGACCTGGGCACCCAATGTGCCAACTTAGATATTTTCTGTAGATGCCACAATGCATTCTCTTGGGGAGCAGCCAACAAAAGTTTTCTTAGATCACTGTAGAAAAACATGAAGCGTTGACCTCATCACACATTCCTGAAAATGTCATCATCCTCCCTAGATAAATGTAACTGAGAATCTCAGAATCACCCTTAAGAAACTTACTTTTTGAACAGTTATTGGAAGGGAATCTTAAGTAGGACTCAGAATCCCTGGGTCCCTCCTAGTGATACTTGGCCAACCAGGGTAAAGATGTGGTACTGGGGATCGTACTAAGTCTCTGGCCCCTGAGTGGGTTCGATAAAGGTGTACTTAGGAATCCGTCTCCACATTGTAAACAAGGACAGAGTTAGCAAGCAATAATTTCTTAAGCGATATTTCTATTTCCCTAAATTCTACCATTCTGCAACTCCCAAGGTCAGAGCTTATTTTTAACAATCTATTTGGCAGTGTTTATTGAGCATGCTAAAGCTAGAAGAAGCTAATTTTTCATAAGTTTAATTGCATTGCCATGACATTGGCTTGCGCTTCGAAATTTCAAAGGCATTCATAAGCTTCTAGAAATAGTTCCCTGTGACCAAAGTTAAAACACGGCCAGTTGTTATCAGCGGGAAGTCTGCCTGTCCCTTGAGACACCTTTTTGAGCATAACAAATGCATTTGACAAAATTCACTTTGGATGTGGGACTTAGTCATAAAGTGCCAGAACAAATTCCGTGGAAGTTTATGAGGAGACCAAATAAATCCTCCCCAAAGGTTGCACCCAAGAGCTAAGAACAACAATTTCAGCACTTGAAATTATTACCTCTAAAATATTTGACATTTTAAAATATTACTGTGATAATATCCAAAATATTATGTCTATAATGTCCAAAAACAGTCACCATCTCATTTCAAGCTGCAAAGTCTTGATAAAAATCAATAAGTAGGGGCCGGAGGGATAGTACAATGCGTAGGACATCTATTTTGCACAGAGCTAACCTGGGTTTGATTCTCAGCGTCCTGTATGATCCCCTGAGGACCACCAAGAGTGACTCCTGTATGGAGAACAACCTAAGGTAACAAGTGATCCCTGAACATCACCAGGTGTGCCCCCCAAAATAAAACTAAATGAAAATCAGTGAATAAATCCAAAAAAAACTATCACCTAGATTACTGCTCTGCAAGCAAAGCATTTCTTATGTATTTCTTGAGAATTAGAAAAGGTCCCACCATAAACCTGTGAATTAAACTTCCACAGCCTTTTAGCTTGCTAACAATTCCTTTCTTGGGGGAAAGGCCACAAAGCCACTCATCTCCCAAATAGATTGTTTCCATTTTTAGCAAAAAGCACTCACACTATTCTCTCCTAACATCTTCCCTAGCTAACTAGACAAACACCAAGGAGAACAAGTGTTAAATCTGATTTCTATGTTTTAGGCCAGAGAGATAACACAGCAGGTAGGGCACCTGACATGCATGCAGCCAACCTGAGTTCAATCTCCTACATCGAATATAGTCCCCCAAATGCAGAATCCTGAATGCAGAACCTGAATAAATGAGGCCTCTAAAATCAAAACTCAAAAATCTGATGACTATGTTTTATAGACACTAACCAGGCCTCCCTCTTTTTTGTAGTTGTTTTTAGCTTTGTTTTGGGACCACACCCTAAGGTGCTTAGGGCTTACTCCTGGCTTTATTCTCAGACATCACACCTGTTGGGGCTCAGGGGACCCTATGCAGTGTTGAAGATGAAACCCAGGTTGGCATGTGCAAGGCAAGTGACCTTTTCATTCTACCATCACTCCTGCCCTGCCCCCAGGTCTTCCTCTTTAAAGGGACTATTTGACCACGATTCCTCAAGAACATCACTCTGGTCAGTCAGGTGATGTGTAAGAGCTTCTCTTGGGGGAAGTAGCACCAATGGCACTGGTAGGAAGAAGTGGAAAATAAAGAAAGAGAAAGAATGACTCCCCTAAACAAGAAGCTCCCTCTTGGAGAATATTGGCAACACTAGCCCGGAAACTAGAGTGCAAGGTTAAGGGAAATTTTTATATTTGTTTGTTTGGAGGCCAGTCCTGGTTCTGTGCTCTGTGCTCAATCTTGATGGAGCTATTTCCCTATCTCTCTAGCCCTAAATTCACTAGAAATGAGAAGCTAGAGAATCCAAACACATGCCCATCTGAATATAACATGAAAACAACTCTTAGCATTTCTCTTTTCTGATCTCCGTTTAATCAAGCAATTGATACAGAACAGAATTTCAAAAGAAATTTTACTCCAAAATATAAAAAAAAAAAGATACAAGATAAAAAAAAAAATCTCGGGGGTAAAAATAAAAAAAAATAAAAAAAAAAATCTCGTACCCTAGGTGGATTTGGTCTAACATCAAAATCCAACACAAGTGAATGTTTCCTAAAGGGGCGTGGGGGACAGGGGCAGGGTGAAGTCAGGACCATGCAGATGTGAAAACTGAGAAATAGTTTCATGGGATTTCCCACATACAGAAAGCAGACAGCCCTTGACATCCTGCTTTTGAGGTGGAAAGGAAGGAAGTACCTTTTCCGTGCTTGGGGGTGGAGGGATGCCTTGGCTCAAGGCGCTGTGTTTCTTCATCTGATCCCATTTTGTTTTTTGCATTGTTTATTTCTAGGGTACAATTGCTCCCAGACATTTCCAACAAGCTGTCGTAGCCAGCATAACCAAGTGGCACATTTAATAATAGCTTTTCTAGTAACATCATTTGCTGCTTAATGAGCGACTGTAGAGGATCCTCAGAACTTTGAATATAGCAGATTAGCTGAACTCCATTGATTTCTAGCTTGTTCTTTTTTTAGGGGAAAACATTTTATAGACTCATTAGTGAATCTAGACTAATGGGGGAGGCTATGAATTTTCAAAGTGACTCTCTTTAGATGGGTGCAGGAGACAAGAAATTCTCCCCCAGGGTAGTGATGAGTGTAAATATATCATTCCCTAGGGCTTCTGCAAAAACCCAAGCACTCAATGTCTTAGAATATGAGGGTGGAAAGGAAATGGCGAGTCTCCTGCTGAGTGAAGTTAGTCAGAAGCAGAGGGACAGAGAAAAATCTCTCTCGTTGACAAGATATAAAGATCATGGTAGGGGAATAAACAATGCCCAAGGTCAACAGAAAGTGAGAGCTGGTCCTCACTAGGGAGCAGGTGAGAGTGGTGGAAAGGAGGGAGAGAAATTGAATCAGCAGGAGGAGTGTGGGGTGCTGGAATGTTTCATGTAAAAAACCCTCCTGAAAACAATAGGTCTGTAACTCATAGAGCTAATATAATATAATTTAATATAAAATATAATATAATTATATAACATAAATAATATAATATATAAATGACATAATATATTATATTTTCTATAATAATATAATTATGTAAAAAATGAAAGACATTCCTGCTTAAAAGAATAGGGAAATATATTTATCTTCCATACTGTGGTAACTCTATCATCGAGGTGTCCACAAACTTGACCTCCCCATGAAAGTTTCTGGGGAAATTTCTCTCTCCCTTTCTAGTCTCTGGTGGTTCTATTCATTTTGTGACCTTTGATGGGATTGCTTGTGTGTGCCATCATGGGCATCCCTGCTTCTGACTCTATAATCTGCATCCACCTTGTTCTACTAAAGACATTTGTCATTGATTGACTTTCTGGCTCACCCAGTCACCCAGAATGAACAGTTCATCGCATGAACCTTGAATAAATGCCATCCACAAAGATCCACCTAAGATTTTGTGTCTAGGTTCTGTAGGTTGAAACATGGATGGATTCCTTTGATAACAGGTTTTCCTAATCACTGAGGAAGCTCACAGATATTGAGACCAACCTCTGGTCAGAAGGTTGCAACAACTCCAAGAAGCAGAAGAAAAGTGATAAAGATGATGAGCACTTTTAGTAGAAATAGGCCTTGGTTCTCTAAATGGGATCTCAGCTCTGTAGCAACATTTGCAACTGGCAATTGTTAAAATGCAAATTCTTAGGCTCCCCCCTCCAGGCCTTCAGAGACAGAAACTGATGGTAAAGCCAAGAAATCACTCTTAACAAGGGCTACAGGTAAATCTAAAAGCACTGCAGTGTGAGAGCTGCTGGAGTCTCAAGTTTGAGTCTTGGCCAAACGAGAATAAAAGAGCAAAGAAAACAAAACAAACAAAAAACATAAGTGGAACAGCACATTTGAATTACATGAAAAGGTTTGTGAAAGGCTTACAGGCCAAGCCCTATAATCGGTCTGGGTGGAACCCGAATGAAGGTGTTTTGAAAAAGCTCCCCAGGTTATCATAATGTGAACCAGGTCCAAAACCTCAGACTTAATCCCGAGGCACCATAATGAGTATGTGCGTGACTGTGGGCTTCAGAACAGGGTTACCTCAGTCCTTTATGCTCCAAGTCACATAATAAACAAAACTATGCTTTTATTTTGAATGTAGAATGAAAGGCCATAAGAGTTCTTTGGTCTTGTTGCAGATGAACTTTAAATTGTAATTTCAGGGTAATTTGTGAAGCAGAAGTATGTTAATAGTTTGAAGTCACAAGGAATCCAAATTAGAGTCAGGTAAGAAAGGATTTCATATGGATGAAGGGCTGAATTACAGATTTCAATGGGCCTAATTTCCATCCTTGATAACATGAGTGCCAAGAGCCTGAAGCAGATTGATCACCTGACATTCCCTGCTTCCATAGCCCTGACAAAAATAGAAATAATTTGGGTACCATCTTTTAACCTCCCATACAATATGTAAGTTAAGTATATTTATCCAAGTGTGTCACTATTTTAAATCAGGTTATGGAGATTTGCTATGATATAAGTAATAGTATCCTAAATAGAGGAAATGTAGGTTAACCTTGGAGTTTGAGCCATTTTCCACATTTCATAGTGTGCTGGTGAAGGAAAGACCCAGTGTATAGGTGAACCCTTCCCCCAACTTCCTTTTCCCTTAACCTCTTCTTTTGGTATGTAAAAGCCCACCTGAATTATAGGGCCTTCCCCAACCCTGGTGGTGGGGTTCTGGATAATAAAGAAAAGAGTCTGGCTATGTGCTTTAGAGAATGAGCATATGGCATAGGGAGCATATGGCAGAGAGAGGCCATGAAGAAAAAAGCAGGCTGACTCCACTTAATCTTTTTCTCACTACTTGGTGTATTATTTCTCTGCTACTACCTTACTTTATCAGACCCATTGGCCTAAGGAGTTAGAAACATGGTACCTGGGATGGCCTCACCCAACTCGTGAATTTTATTTTAATTTTACAACAGTGAAAGGGAACGAGAAACCACACATGAAGAAAGTGCCGTGACAAAGCTCAAAGAAGTACAGAATGGTTCTGAAATGGTGCAAGGGAAGATTAACATCAGAGACAAGACAAGGATGGTAAGGACCACTCCAAAGGCAGGCATGCAGATAACTCTTTGCAAGTACTGTTATGATGGGAAGGAGAAGCATCTTTGGGATTATAGCCACGTCATAATTTTACCATTGAAAGGCAGAATAAGCAACCATATCTAACCATTTCTTTGTAAGGGATAGTACAGGGGTGGAGGTGCTTGCCTTGATTGCAGTTGACCCCAATTCAATTCCCAATACACATCCAATTCAACAACTACTGCTGGAGTTCTCTCTGGGCACAGAGCTTGGAGTAGTCTCTAAGTAGTGCCTGGCATGGCCTGTAAACAAAAAATCAAGACAACATTCCAAAGCCACCACCATGTAAGCAATGGTTCAGCTTCACCACAAACCTAGGAAGGCAAGCCAAGCCACTGAAACTCATGAATATACAAGTTTTCAGACTGAAAACTCTTGGGCACACTCAGGAGGGAGGCAGGCCACCCTGGGGCTTCACTCTGCTGAAGCCCAAATAGCCCGCCACACCACACCCAACATGCAAATGTTTCAGCTTCGTTGTTTCATGACTAATATCAGTAGAGACCCCAAAACTGATGAAAAACTCCAGGTGCACCCGTTTGAAGGATAATTCTGGAATCTTTTTGGGGTGGTGTCAGAAAGTCTCCCTCCGATCTCTAAACAGCTGGAAACCTATATAGCTACATCCATATCCCACAGCTGCAACCATGGAAGCAAGGATACAGCTTCACAGCTTCATGAGTAATCTAGGAAGAGCTGTAAAAAAAAAAAAAAAGTAAAAATAAATAAATAAAGTAAAGTCAAGCAGCTAAAACTCATTGGTCCAGGAGTAGAGGTCCGGTACTTCCTGAAGCAGGTGGCCACATATGCAGTAGTGTGACGCCTCTAAATTCCACCATGCTGACAGTCTGGTAGGAGCACATACAATTAGATGGGAAGATAGCACAGAAGTTAGGTAAGCTCAATAAACAAAAACAATAACACAGAAGGCTCTGCTAGCAACAGACAGCTTTGTAGCCCTTTAGACAATGACTTAATGTGAGATAAGATAAATTTCACAAAATTATTTTATTAAACTATTTTTTATCAATTCCATTAGCCATTTCGTTGTAACAAGCAATACAAAATTGTGCCTATTAAGGAGACAGGCTTGGGGAGGGTGTGTGGAAACTGGGGACAATGATGAAGAAAACATCATACGGATAGTGGGACTGATATTGGACTGATATTGAAAGTCCAAAACGACTGTATTGTGAACAACTTTGTAAACCATGGTGTTTACAAAGTAAAAAATTAAAGTTAAGAATATAAAAACCTAGCTCATGCCTAAATAGGGAAAGAATAAGGAGGACTATGTCAGAATAATAATAAAAGAAATTTCACTTTATATGAGTTATTTGAGTATTTTCAGGATACCAGCACTTTGGGTAGAAAGTTTGAAATTAAATCAGTGGTAACACAAAAATAAAGCAAATTAAAAATTAGGTAATCGCTAACTCTGAAGGGAGATAAAGTAATGAATGGCAGGACATGAAATAAATCAGTGGGGGATTATATTCATATCGATACCATTATAAAAACACAAAAGCTGACTGGTGCATAATTATATTGAGAGAATAGGAAAACGGGACCATGAGAGAGAAGCAAATATTTACATCCCATTTAGAAAGCTAAAACATGCAATATCTAAAATACAAATATATATATAATATCTAAAATACGAATGTTACATAAATGTTCTATAAGCATTTTTTTAAATGTGGGGATATATGCCCAAATATAAACATCTGAAAAACTTAAAAGATATTTATTTTGGGAAACAGTATCTAGAGGAGGTAAGGAGTCATCAGAGCATAGATAGTTTTGAAACAAACTTTTAGAACTATATTCGCCAAGAAAATATAGGCAAAAAAGAGGGGAAATGAACCCTAATTAAATGGATAGGTAGAAGCAGAGGATAAAAGTAGGATAAATGAGGGGCCGCGTAGGTGGCGCTGGAGGTAAGGTGTCTGCCTTGCAAGCGCTAGCCAAGGAAGGACCGCGGTTCGATCCCCCGGCGTCCCATATGGTCCCCCCAAGCCAGGGGCGATTTCTGAGCACATAGCCAGGAGTAACCCCTGAGCGTCAAACGGGTGTGGCCCAAAAACCAAAAAAAAAAAAAAAGTAGGATAAATGAGATTGGTTAGAAGGAACATGTATAAAGATCTCAGAGTCAGAGACCATCGTGTTGATGTAAAGCTAGGTCAGAAAGTAGCTGTAGTTAGAGCAACAGGGAAGGAACTAATGAAGAGAGCCAGGGAATTTAGCACTTCGACTAGAAAGAACATTTTGTTTCCAATTCCATCTCTAATCATTTTTTCTCTGTAGACTAGGTCTCTAAACATCTCACTCTACTTCTCAAACAAGATGTCTACTTCATTGAATTATAATAATTTATTAACAGAGTACAATCCAAATAGCTAATAATAGAAAGATAATAGCTGGTACTGCACAGGACACAAAATATTTACATATAATATCATGTTATGCATGTTAGAACGTTGTCTGTCTGCAGATTATGTGCTTATCTATAAATACCCTGATCTATTAAAGCAACTGAATGTTTTCAAGACTCATGATGAACATGGTTAAGAAAAAACTGCCTAGATTGTCATCATAACACCATGATCTAAGAAATTACTCCAAGTTTGAAATCATAGATAAGTCAAAAACTCCTAAGCTTGACTATAACCAGTAGCTTCAAATAGACCTTCAAAATGAAATTAATTATAGCTCGCATCTCACTGGATTGACATCTAGGTTTAAACATGATTAAAAATGATTAAACATGAAATCACTTGGCCCAGCATGGATACTCACTGTGTCTTGTCAGCAGTAATAGCACGAGTTTGGTAGAGAAATTTATGGCGGTGACAGTGGTGGAAAGCATGATGTCCATCATTTTGGTGGTGATGGTAATGAGGTAATCGTGATGTGGTGATTAGTGGCAGTGGTGGAAATGGTGGTAGTTATGGTGGTGATAGTGATAGCAATGGTATATGATGACGATGTAGGTAGTGATGATGGTCACGATGATGGTGGCGAGGGTGTTAATGATGTAATGATGGTCTGTTGGCACAGTTGGCATAACTGGTGTAAGTGTTTATGCCCACGCACTATGAAGTCTCCACCATTTTTTTTTTCTGGAACAGGCCTTCCATCCCGATTTTATTAGCTGGGACTTAGTCACATAGTCATACCTAATTCTGAGAAAGGCCAGCTGTTCCAAAACCAAGGAAAGTACGATCAATCTAGTGAACTACTGGCCATCTCAGCTTCAATGTCACCTTAATGTGCTTTTTCCCACACCAGTCCAAGATTCCTATGGATTTTCAAAGTTGTAATTGTTGCTCTTCTCACACACTATAAGTATCTTCTTGCCTATGTTTTCTAACTCATACTTGTTCATGAAGAAGACTCGGGGTTAAAAATGATCCCATCCTCATCCCATTTTTTGGACCCATCTGTCTGTGCCAAAAACAATTTGCAACTTTCATCTTATTATGAGTATGTCTATCAGCCCCATTGCAAAACAAGCTCCTTTCAGACAGATGGTCATGTCTTAGCATTGCACCTAACAAAAGCAGATGTCTAATTGCATTGTTTTCCCTGTATTCTTGGAGAATTGGTACAACAAGTTGCACATAGCAGATGTCAAGTTCACTCATGTCTCACTTGGGACCTGACCTGCCCAACTCTATCTGTAGGCTGACCACACAGCTCCAGATCCTAAGATGAAATCTTATGTACCCTATGAACTTAACATGAATTTCCCCAAATTTCTTGAGGATGTGAATATTCCCTAGCTATGCACTTGTCTTGGGCAGAACTTGTCTAAAATCAAGCTAGAGAAATTGTTGTCTTTCCCCTTCTTCATTGGTTCCTTTTCTTTCTTTCTTGATATTTTTATTATTTTTATTCTTTTCCCATCTTCTTCTGGTTCTTCTTTTAACCTCACCCTACTCCTGGATGCTCCCTTTAAAAAAAATTTTATCTGCTCCATGTACAAGACAAATCTGGATCACTAGCTCATTAATCAAGTACACAATTGCTTGTCTTAAAACCCTCTTTGGACTTCTGTAAGCCAGCAGAAAAATTTCCAGAGCAGAAGGGAAAGCAGGGTGGAAGAAGAGAACCATGCTCATCACCTCCCCACACCCCAAGAATCCAAGGTCTTCTTGCTGACAAAGATGCTGTATGGCTCTGTTTGGACAAGGTAGTTTGGATGCACTTCAAATAAGCTGCCAATTGATGTTTTGCAGCTCAACGTAGATTCTGCTTGGACTGCTAAAAAATGCAGCCCTGTGAGCAGCCAAAATAAAAATAAATGTGCAGTGTCCGCTCACTCAAAAGTCAATAATTGTGCTTGAGGAATGCGCATCGGGCCCAGCCAGCCAGAACCTCCATGGTGGCTGATCAAGCTGTCAACATCTTCTTCAATCAACTTGTAAGCTCAGCTTGGGTGTTTCTGTCCTTTGGGATAGCCCAGATCCTGGGTAAGAAGGTAATGGGGCTTCATCAGTGCTCAGTGCCCTTGACCATGTCAAGGAAGAGAAGGAAGCTGGAAACTTCACGAGATGGAGAAATGTTAGTAGAGGCCTTAGGATTGGTCCTCATATTGCCTTCTAATTAGATATTTCTCAGTTGGTTCCATTGGTTTTCCTGTTAAAAAGATATTTCCCCATTGCCCTATCTGGCTTTTTCCCCTCCCCTTCGGGGTGGGCTTTGTTTATCCCAATAAAGGCTACTTAGGAGACCTGGAGGAGAAGAGGCCATCTTGGCTCATGGTTCTATGTGGTGAAGCAACGGGCTTGTGGGTGAACAGCTTGCAGTGTAAGTTTCCAGCCTGCTATTCCTTCCCAACTGTGTATGGATTATTTTCTGTGTCGAAGTTGCTGTTGGATCTGCCTCTCTTGTCCTACCCGGACAGGGGCCATGTGAATCCCTCTTCCTCTCTGAGGATTGTGGAATGCAAAACCCACCATTTCACAGAGGAAAATACAGCTCCAACAAGAGGAGATGCTTGGTCAATACTTGATTGAGTCAAGTCAAATAAGCCAAGTACCAGCTTGGGGATCCCTGGGGAAGGTGTGTCATTGTGGGAAAAGAGCAAGATTTGGGATGTTGTGAAACTCATCCTTATCAAAGTTACAGACACAGGTGTAAAAAATAGCCTGCTCAGATAAAAAGAGAGATCAAAATATGTCTGTCTACTTATCAGAATATAGGATAATAAAGAATTTCTTGTAAGGATGGAAATGGTTGCAAAGTTCTTAGCCTGGAGTAAGTGCTTTGTTACTGCTGGCAGGTGTGGGGGCTGGACAGGAGCTCAGTGCCAATATATTATCCTTTGGGGCACACAGAAAGCCCCCATGCTCCCAGCTCTCAGGGGTGGGCAATGCGCCCTGAGGCTGGCAGAGAATAGGAGTGGACCTTTGTGCCACTTCTATGATTGGCAAAACAACAAACCAAGGGTAGTAAGTTGAAAAGTGGTCCCAAAACATGCATTTGACTCCTAGAGCCTGGGGCATGTGGTGGGGATCTTATTTGGAAAAGAGGGTCTTGGCAGTTGTAACTAAGATTCTCTAAAAGAGGTAATGGTCCCAAATCAAGGAAATATTTTTTGTTTGCTTTTTGGGTGCAATAGCTGAAGTGTTCATGATTATCTCCTTGCTCTGCACTCAGAAATCACTCCTGGTGGTTGGTGCTCAGCAGACCACATGGGATGTCAGGGATCAAAGCTGAGTAGATTGCATGCAAGGCAAGCACCTTACTTTCTTATCATCTCTCCTGCTCTCTATTGCCCTAAGTCAAATATAGGTAGAAAGAGAGAGGGTTGAAGAGAGGAAAGGAGCCCACGGGGCAGTGAAAGAGGAGGTTGGATTCCATGTTTACAAAACCAAGGAAGCCATGAATTGCCCAGAGTGGGTAGAAGAGGAGCCTGGAATGGCTCTGCCCTTTGTATCTCTAGAAAGATTCAACCTTGAACTGTATGGCCTCTGGCCAAGACCACACCCTTTGCTCTTTCAAGACACCTAAAGTTTGGTGGAAGTCTGAGTCCTCAAGATCTTTCTTTCTCTCAAAGTTGGTAACCCCTGAGAACAGTGTTAGGCAAGAAATAGTCCTTGTTTCCCTGGTCATCCTCTATAACAGGATAGCTACCTGGAACTCACTAGGCCACAAAAGTGACAAGTGACTCCCTGGATCTTGGACCACAAAGCAATGCCATTGAGGCAAGATGTCGGCCACTTGCCTCACTGAGTGATGCAGCTTTTGCTTCCTAGATTCATGATCTATGGCCAGAGCCTGGATGAGATCAAAAGGAAGAAATTGGGCTTCAGGAAAGCAGAAGAGAGAGGAGTGCATCTTGTCATCTACAATATCCAAGTGTGGACTTTCCCACGGCTTCCAGGAATCACTGTCTTGCTAGTTCCGCCTTCTCCCTGAAAGTTGAGTGGCACCTTTGGCTGAGAGACTAGTCAGACCACTTCTGACAAGCCCATTTTTAAAGGCCACCAGCCCCTAGGAGTGAGGTTGGCCTGATTTCCTAACTAAACCTCAAAGGAATCGACTGTGTGGTTCAGGCCAAAGAAAAACACCCCAGAATCAATGGAGCCCAGACATCCGGCTTAAAGGAAGATGAAAAGGACTTGCCTGTCTGGAAGATAACTCAGGGTGGTACAGAGCCTATTATGGCAACCAGGAACTCACAGCCTGGGGTTTGGAGACAGATGGAGGAGAGGAGGGCTGGAGGCTGGGAAATCTTGCTGGGCTGGAGGCCCATTGCTTTGCCACACTGAACGAATGACGGCTGGACTCGGTTTCCCTCGTCCCAGGAGAGAGCACAGATGTTGTCACTGGGCTCTGCTGTGTGTTGCCTGAGACCTGAGTCTCCCATGCCAACATCTGGGCCCATCCCACAAGCCTTGGTACAAAGGGGCCTTCTGGGGACCAGTGGCCGCCTTAACAGAGCACATTGAAGAAGTGACTGAGATCCGGGCAAACACAAGACTTATTCTCAGGCTAAAAAAGGGCTGGAGATCCAGGTGCAGCCTCTCAGCAAAGGTCAGTGACCATCTGAAGGAACAAAGGGAGCCAAGAGGACCCTGGAGCATCCAGAGTGCGCATGTGCAAAGGGCACCCCATTCCTGTGGAATCCAAAAAAGAGGCACCGAGGTCAGACATTTGGGTATCCCAAAGTAGCAATCAAAGAAGACAGTCCAGCCCCAAAGGTACCTGACATTCAAGGGAGTCAGGCTGAAGAGGCAGAGTTGTATGTGAGGGCAAATGCCAGGAAGTCAGGCTTTCATGGCAGAAGGGAGAGGTGGGGCATATGATGTCACTTGTCTCCCAAGGATCTGTAGGATCCTGCTCAAAAGACCTTTGACCTCTGGCCCTTTTCTCCAGTCCTAGAGCTTCTGGGGTCCCTGCCTGTCCATGAAGACTCTGTGTCAAGGACAAGCTGTTTCACATTACATGCCTGACGGGTCTCCTCATACTGCCCTTCTTCTGGGCCTTTTGCACTGACATCCTTATGCCCATGGGAGAACAGAGTGCGGGTGCCACAGATTATATCTCTTGCGCGCGCTCGCTCTCTCTCTCTCTCTCTCTCTCTCTCTCTCTCTCTCTCTCTCTCTCTCTCTCTCTCTCTCTCTCGCTTTCTCTCTCTCTCTCACATCCTCTCACTCTCACCCAGTCTCATTCTCTCATTTTCAGTCTCTCTCAGTTCTACTTTCTCATTCTCACTCTCACTCTCTCTCACTCACTCTCTCACTCTCTCTTGTGACCAGAACCCACCAGCACCTTAATACCACCTGGTTTTCAGCCTTTCACCTTCTGGCGCCCTTTCGGGAAAGTTCTCCCTGCAAAGAAGGGAAGGAAATAACTCTGGCTGGGGCCAAACAAAGTCAGCCCTTACCCAGTTCCATCTCAAGATGCTGGTTTCTTAATAAAAGCAGGTGGTGGGAAAATATGATGTAAACAAAGCATATGTTCCATATGGTCTTGAATTCTCAGAACCTGGAGTTTTAGCTAAAAATGCACACATCTCCCTTGCCTTATGTCTGAGGTTTGGCTTCCCCAAACTCGAAGCAAACTCGGAGGCCAAGAATTTGAATGGAAGTGTTTTACCTGCAAGGTCATTCCAGGGGCACGGAGAAGGCAGAGGGCTTGACCATAGGGGAAGGGGGCACCTCTCCCCACATGAGAGCTCTGGTGCACAGAAATGCCTCCTCACCTAAGGAGTAGACAAGTCTTCAAAGCTGTGACCTGCAGTACCACCAAGCATGGGTTGGGACAGTGCTGAGCCACTATGATGTGCATCACACCTTCCTGTGTATATGCCAGGGGGGAATTTGGGGAGTCACTGATGATTGCAGGAGGAGCCCCAGGGCATAGGTGGAAAGTGGGTGCTGTGGATATGTTGATGAGCATAGAGACCATCTCCTCTGCTCATTAACCAACTCCTCTGCTCACCAGCCACAGGCCAGGCCACACTCAATGAGGGGACAGGTACCAACAGCCTGGACTGTGCACAGGCCTGGGTCACTGTTGCCAGAGCAGATGCAGAAACTCCATTTAACCAGCCACTACTTCTGAGTCCCCTTACTGCACTTAGAGTAGAGAAGAAAAGAGAGAAGAGGGGAGAAAAGGAAAGAAAGAAAGAAAGAAAGAAAGAAAGAAAGAAAGAAAGAAAGAAAGAAAGAAAGAAAGAAAGAAAGAAAGAAAGAAAGAAAGAAAGAAAGAAAGAAAGAAAGAAAGAAAGAAAGAAAGAAAGAAAGAAAGAAAGAAAGAAAGAAAGAAAGAAAGAAAGAAAGAAAGAAAGAAAGAAAGAAAGAAAGAAAGAAAGAAAGAAGAAAGAAGAGAAAGAAAGAAAGAAAGAAAGAAAGAAAGAAAGAAAGAAAGAAGAAGAAAGAAAGAAGAAAGAAAGAAAGAAAGAAGAAGAAAGAAAGAAAGAAAGAAAGAAAGAAAGAAAGAAAGAAAGAAAGAAAGAAAGAAAGAAAGAAAGAAAGAAAAAGAAAGATAAGAAAGAAAGAAAGAAAGAAAGAAAGAAAGAAAGAAAGAAAGAAAGAAAGAAAGAAAGAAAGAAAGAAAGAAAGAAAGAAAGAAAGAAAGAAAAAGAAGAAAGAAAGAAGAAAGAAAAAAAAGAAAGAAAGAAAGAAAGAAAGAAAGAAAAGAAAGAAAGAAAGAAAGAAAGAAAGAAAGAAAGAAAGAAAGAAAGAAAGAAAGAAAGGAAAAGAAAGAAAGAAAGAAAGAAGAAAGAAAGAAAGAAAGAAAGAAAGAAAGAAAGAAAGAAAGAAAGAAAAAGAAAGAGAGAAAGAAAGAGAAAGAAAGAAAGAAAGAAAGAAAGAAAGAAAGAAAGAAAGAAAGAAAGAAAGAAAGAAAGAAAGAAAAAGAAAGAAAGAAAGAAAAGAAGAGAGAGAGGAAGGAAGGAAGGAAGGAAGGAAGGAAGGAAGGAAGGAAGGAAGGAAGGAAGGAAGGAAGGAAGGAAGGAAGGAAGGAAGGAAGGAAGCTCTGTGCTCAGAAATCACTCCGGGGGGGGGGGATCTATGGGGTGCCAGTGATCAAATCTAGGTTAGCTGCTGCGTGCAAAGTAAGAGCCCTACCCAGTGTGCTCTCACTCCAGTGCCTGCTTTCTTCAACCTTCTTACACTGTAGAACAGCACCTGCTCTGTGCACCAGAATGCGGAAGTGTAGCTTGAGACCAGTGGTATTTCCCCTGTGTACATTGCAGTTGTGCAGACTGTGTGCTGACCTTGGAAGATCTCCGACTCAACGGTTTGGTTGAAGAGCAGGCTCAGGAGTCAGGCATGTGAGCCCTGTTTCTCTCCCGTTCTCAACTTTCTTCTGAGCTGGGAGCCGAAGGAGGCATAAAGAGACCCACTGTGGGGCCAGAGCCATAGCACAGTGGGGAGGGCATTTCTTTGCAAGTGCCAACCCAAGTTTGATGCCCCTGCATCCCATAGGTTCCCAGAGACTTCCAGAAGAATTCCTGAATGCAGAACCAGGAGCGGAAGGTAACCCTTCCCTCAACGTCCAGTTTCCCTAACCTCTTCTTTTGAGATGTTAATCCCACCTGAATGATCAGACACGGCCACACCTGGGACGGGGTGGGCTACTTTAAATAAAACATAAAAAAAGTCTGGCTGGGGAGGTGAAGGAGAAGCAGACAAAAGCAAAGAAAGAAAGGGGTGGCAGAAAGCTTAGCAGAGAAGCAGATGTGAGGAAAGAAAGGCCATGAAATAAAAGCAAGCTGGCTCAGATGAAACTTTAACTGACCGCTGTGAATTATTTCTCCTCTGCTACTACCCTTCTTCATCAGATCCAGTGGCCTAAGGGGTTAGAAATACCATCCCTAGGGGGAACTCACCCAACATGTGAACTTTATATTTTATAATTTTAACTTCTTTTTTTTTTTTTTTTTTTTTTTGGTTTTTGGGTCACACCCGGCAGTGCTCAGGGGTTCCTCCTGACTCTACGCTCAGAAATTGCTCCTGGCAGGCTCGGGGAACCATATGGGATGCCGAGAGTTGAACCACCGTTGGTTCTAGGTCAGCTGCTTGCAAGGCAAATGTTCTACCGCTGTGCTATCGCTCTGGCCACAACAGCCAATCTTTTTTTGTTTGTTTGTTTTTGTTTTTTTTGGGGGGGGTCACACCCAGCAGCACTCAGGGGTTCCTCCCGGCTCTACGCTCAGAAGTTGCTCCTGGCAGGCTCGGGGGACCATATGGGATGCCAGGATTTGCAAGGCAAACACCTTACCTCCATGCTATCTCTCCGGCCCTATATTTTATAATTGTAATCAACACAGGAGTAACTCCTGAGAACTGTGCCCCCAAACAACAACAACAACAAAGAGAGACACCCTGTGTGTTTCTGCCATCAGAGGGACTATTAGTAATTGAGCATGCAAGCCTGGCAGCGGAGGATCTCTCAGGACCTGGTGGAAGGTGTGTGTGTGGGTGGGGGTGGGGGGTTGACATGCATCTGTGAACAAGGTTGAGCTTCCTCTTCATGAACCCATACCTGAAGGACCTAGATCAGCCAGGAATTAGAGGATGAGCCCTTGAAAGACCTGACAATTTGGTGTTACAGTTTTCAGGTTTTCAAAGATGAGGAGAGCTTCAGGCTTTGCCTATAAACTGTCAGAGCAAGAGAAAAATGAAGGTGGATCACAGGCAGGGAAGCTGCAAGTCATCTCTGTTCATAGACCCAGCAGGTGGCCAGAGCGGCACCAGCCAAGTCACCCTCAGGGCCTGGCTTCCCTCCCCATCACCTGCTGACTAGGAAAACCACTTCCTGTCTCAGCACCATGCCACTAAGTGACTCCTTTTTCTTTGCTCAAAGCCTCCTGCCAGGAGAGAATTGGGGATACTGAGGGTCCCTGTAGGGGGTAGAGGCTTACCCTGCTCCCCCTTGCCCACAGCCCTGCAAGGAGCTGAGCTCCCTTCTTCCCTTTCTTCCCCAGTTCACCCCATTGTTCCTCATCTTTATCAACTTGGCTCCAAGTCCTGCACTGGGGAGACTGCTGGCTGCATTACCAGCACACAGAACCTGAGCTCCTGGGGACAAGGAAGAAATCCAGCTCCCCCCTGCCCCCCCCCCCCGTCGCCAGACTTGAATTAGGACCCCCTTTGTGGTGTGCTCACCACAGTGCTCAGTGTGTCTCTGCTACAGACATTCTGGAAACCACCATAGGGCTGACTTGGGACTGTGGACCACGCCCCACTCCCTGCTGAGCACGCATTCCTCCTCTCTGAGCCTCCACAACCTCCTCTGTGCCATTGAGAGAATGATTTTACATGCCACAATGCTCAGGTCATGTGATGTGAAACCCACGTTGGTTTTTTTGTTTGTTTTGTTTTGTTTTGTTTTTGGGTCACACCCGGCAGTGCTCAGGGGTTACTCCTGGCTCTATGCCCCGAAATCGCTCCTGGCAGGCTCAGGGGACTACATGGGATGCTGGAATTTGAACCACCGGCCATCTGCATGCAAGGCAAACGCTCCACCTCCATGCTATCTCTCCGGCCCTGTGAAACCCATGTTGGAGTCCTTAGGGTATCAGGCGACATTGAGGCCAGAGCTCTAGCCCAGTTCTATGAAGCCTCCATGTTCAGGATGGTCCATCTAGAGGAGAAGAGGTTGAGAGCAGAAGCCAAGGCCTCTAAGGTAGGGAGGACAAATAGAAAGAAGAGAGAAGAGAAGAGAAGAGAAGAGAAGAGAAGAGAAGAGAAGAGAAGAGAAGAGAAGAGAAGAGGAGAGGAGAGGAGAGGAGAGGAGAGGAGAGGAGAGGAGAGGAGAGGAGAGGAGAGGAGAGGAGAGGAGAGGAGAGGAGAGGAGAGGAGAGGAGAGGAGAGGAGAGGAGAGGAGAGGAGAGGAGAGGAGAGGAGAGGAGAGGAGAGGAGAGGAGAGGAGAGGAGAGGAGAGGAGAGGAGAAGAGAGGAGAAGAGAAGAGAAGAGAAGAGAAGAGAAGAGAAGAGAAGAGAAGAGAAGAGAAGAGAAGAGAAGAGAAGAGAAGAGAAGAGAAGAGAAGAGAAGAGAGAGGAGAGGAGAGGAGAGGAGAGGAGAGGAGAGGAGAGGAGAGGAGAGGAGAGGAGAGGAGAGGAGAGGAGAGGAGAAGAGAAGAGAAGAGAAGAGAAGAGAAGAGAAGAGAAGAGAAGAGAAGAGAAGAGAAGAGAAGAGAAGGAAGGAAGGAAGGAAGGAAGGAAGGAGGAAGGAAGGAAGGAAGGAAGGAAGGAAGGAAGGAAGGAAGGAAGGAAGGAAGGAAGGAAGGAAGGAAGGAAGGAAGGAAGGAAGGAAGGAAGGAAGGAAGGAAGGAAGGAAGGAAGGAAATTGTATATTGCTGAAAGAAGGGGCAGAAGCTACAATATATTCACTGAACCCTGCTTGTCGCCCTCCTGGACACACAGGGAGACTATCTGTCCTTCTTCCCTAAAGTAGGTGTTACCCGAAGCCTGGCTCTAGCCTGTTGGATTGATCTTAGCCACATTGGACATGGCCCATTGCAGACCTATGTCATTCATCATGGTGTGTGGCTGTGGATCTGAACGCCTGCATCAGGCTCTGCAGGAGTGTGCAGGAGAGCCTGCTGGGAGCAGAGCATATCCTTCAGCAATGAGCTTCATCTCAGCTTCTCCAGGCAGTTGCCTGTCAACTCAGAAGCAGAGGAGGATGGTTGGATAAGAATGACAGGAGGGAATCCTGGGCTTCCAGAGGACCACTTAGAAGACCCCAGCCCCCTAAAAAAGAAAACAAAAAATAATCTTTTAAGACTTGATCAAAGATTATCCTCCATATTTAAAATCAGCCAATCCCCAAGGAAACAGTCAATGAAAACAAAACAACCCAACACAACCTAAAGAACTCAAGGGTGACTGTGAGCAGGACAGAAGTGAAGGAAGTTAGAAGCAATGGAAAGAGACTAGAATGAAAAGAATATCATTTTTACATGATAGAGCTGTGCACCCAGAAAGAACTGGAGCAATAATACAGAGAATAGGGTGCTTGCTTTGCATGCTGTCGAACCTAGGTTCGGTCCTTGGCATTGCATATGACCTCCCGAGCACTGCCAGGAGTGATTCCTGAGTGCAGAGGCAGGAATAAGCCCTGAGCATTGATGGTTGTGGCCCAAGCCCCTCCACCAAAAAAGAAAATTTAAAAAGTGTGTGTCTCTGTGTGTATGTGTGTTCTGTAGCTCAGGGAGACGAGAAAAAGGTTAAACCTACAGCTTTCAACAGTGTGTCTAGATCACAGCAAAACTAGCTAAGGATGATAGCCAGAGGGATAGCATAGTGGCATTTGCCTCGCACATGGTCAACCCAGGTTCAATCCCTGGCATCCTTGGTTCCCCAGGTCTGCCAGGAATAATTTCTGAGTGCAGAGCCAGGAGTAATCCCTAAGCACCACTGGGTGTGGCCCTCCCCCCACAAAACAAATAGCTAATGATTACTTTGAGGTGTGGAGGGCAGCAAGATCCTACTCAGAAACACAACAGCCCAAAATAGAAGAGAAAGACCTCGCTGAAGAAAACTAAAAGTCTACAGAAAGCTACCGCATGCTCTGAAGACAACCTTATGCGTGCTTGACTTCCTCCCCCTTGGTGCTGTTTATTTCTAAGCTGAATGTGATTCCGCCTGTCCGTGGCATTCTATTCTCTGCTTGCATGTCTTGAGGTTCTATTCTTGGGTGTCTATGAGACCTGAATAATTTATCTGATTTTAGCTCATGTGAGTGGGTTTCTGCTCATTAAAACCAAATGACTAACTCAACCTGGGCTCTCCCTGTCACTCAGGGGTCCCTTGATCTTCAGTCTGGAATCTTCATGGGTGGCCTTTTACACTTCTCTTTGAATGGGCGTTTTCAGCTTCTTAGAAAACCTATGTGGGCAGGCAGCCTCCTCTAGCTACGAGAACCTTCAGCTACCATTTCTCCTTTACCAGGGTCAGGAGCTCTGACCTGGCTCTATTCCTCTGACTATTTACTTGCATCCTCAGGAGGAAGATTCTGATTGGAGATCCCACCTCTGGGGGTGGTGCCCACTGTGGCCAGCTGACTGGAGCCAGTGTGGTTGAATTGACCATGGGGACTCTGCCATGTGGCTGCCATTCCTCATGGCTCTCATTCAGTAATGCTGAGTTTCTGCCTATTGTGTCTCATTTTCCATTTCTCACTTGGTTTTATTCATGGTGTGTAAAACACTCCATCTCAACTTTGAATTTGGGGGCACCTGCTGGGTCTGCTCAAGTTGGTTAACCCTTCTGTGCCCACTCAGCCAACCTGGAAATTGAAGATGAACTTAGTTCCAAGGTTCAAGCTTTTGAACCCTGTTTCCTACGTGGTCCAAATGTGAGAAGAGTCACAACCCCCAGCTTTGGGCTCTTGGTCTAAAAATCTGGATATCACCTTCCTCCAAGCTTCCTCAACCACTTCACTGAGGCTGCCCGACCTCTTTGCCTACTAGCTTCCTGTATCTTTCTGACAGCTGTTCAGGTCGAAGTTGCCTGGCAAGGTTGGGGGAATCATCTCAGCCCAGAAAACTGGCTCCTCTGTTCTATCACCTCACACATTCTCCACTTCATCGTCTATCTGGGCTTCTTCTGCCTCAGCCTACTAGCCCCAAGACCAGCGATTGGCCTTGACAGTACCTTTGTACACACACTTTCTATGAGCGCAATAAATATGCATGAAGCAAGACTGAATTAGTGATGCTTCAACTCTACCCATGTAGCCCTACTCTGGCCTCTTCTTCCCTCTGGAATGAACACTATAAGCAGCTGTGGATCTAGAAGATCCTTCAGAGCCTAGAACCTGGGGTTCTAGAAGAATCTAGAAAACTCTCCAAAGCCTGGAACCTGAGGATCTAGAAGCATCTAGAAGACTCTCCAAATCCTGGAATCTGAGAATCTAGGAGGATCTAGCAGACTATACAAAGCCTGGAACCTGGGGATCGAGAGGGATCTAGAAGACTCTTCAAAGCTGGATCCAAATCTCTCTAGAATTATCTCCAACACCTAGAGCTCTTCTCCTTCCTCTAGTCTAGTTCTATGTGCTTATCCCCATATAGAAGGGGGTCTTCCCCTGCTATCTCTTGGAATTCACTTAAATTCAGCTGAAATACAAAAGCCCCTATCTCACACACACACACACACACACACACACACACACACACACACACACACACACAGTTGTGCCCCATGCTGGAATAGAAATCAGGGAAATACAAGAGAGGCCTGAGGGACCCTCCTGGATCACAGCCCTCTCTACTCTTCACTTCCTTCAGCCCTGTGAGCTTCGTTACCAAAAAAATGTACCCTTCTCCAGGAAACAGAGAGGAGGAGCGCCTTCCCCCGAAGTCTCCTACTCTGCAGGGAGTGTTTCCTGGGGTAGTGTAGCCAGATGGGCTTTCAGGAGGACCCCAGATAGAGAAGACCTCCCCATAGGCACATCATTAAGGGCCCCAATCCCCAAAACTATGCAGTATTTGGGCTGGGACTTGAGGCCCACAGAGTCCTCCAGGGGTGCAGGCACTGGGCTTGTTCTCAGAACTTCCTACAGGAGAAAGTGGTGCAATCTGCATCATTTCTGGGCATCAGCACTCCCAGCCCTCAGAAGCTCTGGGAAGACTGCCAGCCATGGACAGTGGGGTAGGAGCACACCTTCACCATTGTGGGGCCACATAATAGCTCAGTTCACAGGAGACTCAAGGACAGCGGCTCCCGAAGACAGGAATACACTCAGTCTCCTGGCTTCTGCCTCTTGGGGGGGGGGGGCTTTCTCAGGCTTTCTGCAAAGCCGGATGTGGTGTGGGAAGATGAGGGTCAGGCAGAGAGTTTCTATCACCTGGCAGAGGGAGAGAACCCAAATAGGCAGTCAATCCCACGGGAGGAGCAACAGGAGGAGGTGGGCCAGAGGATCTAGGTGGGCTAGAGGATCTTCCCTCTGAATCCCACAGCCCAGAACTGCAGGGAAGCCCAGGACATTTTGAAAAATGGGGTACAGAGGGTGTTTGAACCGCAACTGGGTGATGCTTCAAAGTAAAATGCATCCCCGGGGAGTCATAGGGTCAGTGATGCTCCAGAGTTTTTGGTACCCAGGATGCAAGACTTGGCCCCTGCCCTTGCTGAGAGATGCGCTGTGCAGCTGAGCATATTTTGGAAGTGTTGCAGCAGCTTCTAAGTGACAAGTCTTGTGCTCAGGGGCAAAGGACAGGGGACAGGCAGCCACCTCTGCCAGGCTGACTTCCAGCTACAGAGAGAGGGAAGGATGCAGAGACAGGAATCAGGCATCTCAATTCCTTTTTATTACAACATCAAGGAACACAGGCTGGTTGCGGGAGGAACGATTCTGGAGATCAACACAGAGATGAAGCCACTCGCAGGTGCGGTGTCTACACCTTCCTCTAGGGGGTCTATGTCACAGGTGTGTGTGTGTGTGTGTGTTTATGTGTGTGTGTGTGTGTACATGCATTGAAGGGGGTGGTGTGTGCGTGTCAGGGGTAGTGCACACGCTCTTTCGAGGGTGTCTTAGTTGGTTGACAGATGAAGGTGAAATCTGGACTCTTCCAGCGGGTGGTGAAGCGGGGCGTCCCCCCTATGACTGCGAGCCAGCCTTTTTCTTCTGGAATTTTCTGAACTGAGACTGAATGGCGACAGCCGCCCGCTCTGTCTCTGGTGCGTCCATGTCAATGTCGAATTCTTCCTGCACTTTCTTCTGCCCATCTGCAGTGAGAAAAACAGAGACATCAGACTCCTTAGGGGCAGAGAAGGACCCCAGAGTCAGGATGAATACTCCCAGGTATGTCACGGCTTGCCCTCTGCCTAGGCACCCCAAGCACAGCAAGGAGAAACCTGGTGGCATACAAGTGTCCTGGGCCTCCTTCGAGATAGAGCTGACCTCAGTCTGGCCTCCTGAACGTTTATCTGCCTGTGTGGACAAGACTAGCCAAGGACACATTCTCTCCCCATCAGTCCCTTTCTGTGCATCATTTTCCCTTCCAAAGAAAGTATTTGATGGGAGCTGAGTACATCTCAGCGGCACCATCATCCTCTCACAATAACCCATCTTGACACAGCTGAAATAATGCCACAGCCCATCTGAGCTGCCTTGTGAGCTTGGAGCAGCTTCAGATCCTGATCAACCAGACTTACCTCCTTGAATCACCCACTTTCTGCCTCATTGTCATAGCTCCCTGACCCTGTAGGCTTTTTCCAGTTGGGACCCTGGAAACCCTGTGGCTTATACGATCACACAGAGCCAACAGAGTGGGGATCCCTCCTGGAGCACCAGCTGTGGGCTGATGGCTAAAAGTCCCCAAATAAACCAACTCTTCTGGTCACAAAAGAGTTCATTCCAATACTTCTATCTTGGGGAACACCCACCATCAGATTCTCTTGTTTGTTTTGGGGTCACACCTGGAGGCACTCAGGGCTTACTCCTGGCTCTGTGCTCAAGGATCACTCCTGGCATTGCTCAGGGGATTTTATGGAAGGCTGGGAATTGAACCTGGGTCAGACACATGCAAGGCAAGTACCCTCCGAATCTTCAAGGCACCCTTGTTCCTAATGCAAACATAGAGTATATCTGGGATCTGCTCTGGAGCTAGGTCAAGGCAGGTGAGCCAAGTTCAGGGAACCACAGAAAGTCCCACCCCACAGCCCTCTATCCACACTAAAGGCTGTGCTGGACTCCAGCAATCAGACATCTACTGGACAGAAGCCTATTCCATCTGCAGGGCACAGTGCCCAGGAGGGAGAGGGAGCCCTGGTGTGGGGGTGACCAGCTCCCAGCCCCTGGCAGGAGCCACAGGGACACTTCTCCTAACTGTCCTGCAGGCCAGGTTACTTGTTCCTGCAGGGACTGAGACAGGATGGGCCTGGGCTCAGCTTCCATTCTGCCTGGCCCCAGAGGGAGGCCTGGAATAGCAGGAAATAGTGTGTCTTTTCCTCTGAGTATCCATGAGGTTCTCCTTGCAGCCCACCCTGGGTCCCCTTCACAGATCCCCACCTGCAGACGCAAAACAGACTCATCATGATCTGTGAATAGCAAAGAGCAAGGCCAGGGGATTGTCATCCTGGGCAAAACTCCAGGGGTTTGCACTTAGCAGGTACATGCATGAGGGTCTGAGCTGAGAGATCTCAAGTCTGGTGTCAAAGCAAAGGTGCCACCTTATTTTGTAGACACCCATAATTGGCGACAGGATTGAGCCCCATGGCAGGTGCCTAAATCACACACCTAGTAGCACTCAGGGGTTATTCCTGGCATCTGCTCTGTGGCTCTGCAAATAGTTTCTGGGGCTCCAGGGACCACTGGCTTTCTTTTATTTCCTCATTTCTCATTCTTTCTCACATGGCTGCTTTCTCCTCTTCATCGAAGAACCCCCAAGGGGTTGGAGAGGAGCTCACACTCCTGCTAACTCACCTCTCACAGTTCTAGGGCTAGGTCATGGCCCACAGTAGGGAATTTGCCTTGGTGTGTGAGGCCTGGGTTCAATATCAAGCATCCCCTGATTCCCTGAGCATGCCCCCCCCCAGCCAAAATAATCAGGGGGTAGCAAGATAGTACAGAGGTTAAAGCACTTGCTTTCCATATGGCCATCCCAGGTTTGATCCCCAGAAAGTTCCCGCAACACCAATAGAAGGAATTTCTGAGCAGAGAGCTCAGGAATAAGCCCTGAGCATTGCTGGATTTGGCCCCCAAATAAACCAACTGAAGAGAAATACAATTAAAAAGTGAAGACTTGGTCTCCCTTCTGAGGGCCTTGGTCATAAGACTCCAGCTTGTGAATTGGGGTGAAGGGAAAGTATGGCCTTAACATCACATCACCTCGCTGTGGTCATCGAGCAGCTACTCTTCTTCAACCCACCTGGCCCCTGCCACCCCCAACCCCGATTTCACTTCTTATTGTCCGGGTCTTGTTTGCAACCGGGTGGAGTTTGAGGTGTCCAGACTCACATGGCCCTCCCGACCACCACAGTTTCTGTGTCACCCTAGTTACTCAAACCTCACTCCTCAGCCCTCCCCACACTCATTCCTTTGTTGCTTCCTGCCCATGGGTTTGTGTAGAATTCGTGCTCATTAAACCACATCCAAGTGTGGACCAACACTGATGTTGACTCTTCCCCACTCACCAGTGAAGCCAGCCTGTACCCGAGCTACATTCACTTCCTGCTTTGTTCCACTGAACATTTTTAAGCCATTTTTCCCTAAAAGGCACCATTTCATCTCATCTCTTTTTTGTTTGTTTTATTTGAGGGCCATACCCAGCTGTGCTCAGGTGTTACTCCTGGCTCTGTGCTTAAGGATCACACCTGGTGATGCCAGGGAGACTCTATGGGATGTTAGGAATGGAACTGGCGCCAGATATGTGCAAGGCAAATGCTCTCCCCCACTGTATTACTTATAACACCAGCCTAGTATTTCCTCTCTTGAACAGCAACTGTGCATGGACCATCATTCCTTATCTAGTCTTCTGTAGGGGTGGGTTCTGTGGTGGGTTTCTGGTATATATGAAAATATTCCCATAAGATTATCCTTTGCCTCTTGTCCCACCTTGACCTTCCAGGTAGGGGCGCTGTTGAAAGCCAAATAAATAGCTTGAGTGCCAGGCATTCGGGGTCTTTTGCCAGAGTTGGCTGCCTGTCTCGGGGTGTGTTTAGGAGCTAGCAGCAGGCTGACAAAGGACTCTCTTCACCCAACCTTTTACCCCTTAACCCGTCTATGTGGATTATTTGCTGCGGATAAATATTAGCAAGATTTCCCCCCCAAAAGGGGACAAGGGGATGGGAATCAATTTCTCATTCTGGGAGCTCTTTGTGGATTTTCAAACAACCAATAAAGAAGTAAACGGGACCCAACAGGTCTCTATGAGCAAAGCTTCTATGAGCAGAGGACTTCAGTTCAGTGGTTGGTGTTGTGGGTGATGGGGACATGGAAGGGGGTCCCCAGCCATGGCCTCCCCACACCAGGCACATGTTCTACTGCACATGACATTCCCAGTCCATGTCTGTTCTGAGAGTCTCAGGAGAGATTGTCTCCAGGTCACAAAGCCAACAAATGATGGTGCAGAATCCCACTCCCACTGCAGAGCAATGACTTCCCACAGACACCTTGTGAGCTCAGGTCTTGTTCTTCATCTGCTCTTAATTCAATAGTGCTGCTCTGTTTCGAGTGCTCTGACCCAGTCTGTAATGAGAGTCTCTTTGTGCATAACTCAAGAGGCCTTTTCAGCCAAAGGAGTCTATCCCTGCCCCAGTGAAAGCAAAGATTCCGACACGATTGTAAGGAATAATGTAATCATGACATTTGCTGCAACATGGATGAAACTGGAAGATATTATGCTAAGTGAGGTAAGCCAGAAGATAAATCCAGAATGATATCACTTATATGTGGTATTGAGAATAACTGCATAAATAACAATGATTTATGTGGGAATTGTTGAGAACATATTAGGCTCCAGAGGATAGTGAGAAGGAAAGAAAGCGAGTGATGGAAGAGAAAGCCAAATGCAAAATGACAAGAAAACAAGGGCCAAGGGGACTCAGCTGTATGGGTGGTGTGAAGAAAGGACAGAACTAAATATCCAAGCAACAGGGCCAACAACAATGATATCACAAGACTCAAATTTTAACAACCCAACTTGAAAACGGGCCTGTTAGGATGGTTAGCTAGGGTGGTAGTGGTGGCAGGGGATGGACTCTGAAAACAGTGGTGGAGGGAGGTTGACACTGGCGGTGAGATTGCTACTGAAAAACTATAAATAACTTTGTAAATCGCAATGGTTTAAATAAAAAAATTAAAATAAAAAAAAAGCAAGTAAATATTTCAGGCAGCCAGTCTGCACTCTGGGTTTTTTTTTGTTTGTTTGTTTTTTGTTTTTTTGTTTTTCGGGCCACACCCATTTGATGCTCAGGGGTTACTCCTGGCTAAGCGCTCAGAAATTGCCCCTGGCTTGGGGGGACCATGTGGGATGCCAGGGGATCGAACCGCAGTCCTTCCTTGGCTAGTGCTTGCAAGGCAGACACCTTACCTCTAGCGCCACCTCGCCGGCCCCCAGTCTGCACTCTTATTTACATGCAAACCTATCAACTGCTGCTGGTTTCAGACAGCCTCCCCACACACCGCCTAAGCCACCCCCACACACACACACACACACAAGCCCAACAGGTCTGTGAGTGACCAAGAGCCTCCATAAATAGAAATAGGAAGAACAAGCCATCTCCTGACCTCAGAGCCATGTGCAGTGCCTACCTTGGGCATCACCGCATACCGAATAGGGCAGGGTCAGAAGTACCAACACCCAGGAGAAGGAAGACAGCTGGGAAGTGAGAACTAAGACCCAGGATCTACCCCACCCCTGCAGTCTGAGCCGGGCTCTGGGGTGACTGAACAACAGTTTTGGGGGGAAAAAATTATCCTCCACCCCCGAATTCACAGTCCAAGTGGCAGACGAGTCGATTAGCATAAACCTGCAGAAACAGAACAGATTTGGGCCTCCTCCCGCCATGACGAAATCTATTCATGGATCCTGCACAGCCCAGAGAGAGGAAGAGAAGTAGGGAACTCAGCAGCCTTCTTGCACCCAAGGAAGCCTCCCCATGCTAAACCTGAGGCCCTCTCGACAACAGTGCTCCTGAGTCAAGGACAATGTAGGCAGAACCAACGTAAGGAAGGTCACGCACCAGGTCAGACACTCAACGCTGGCAAACACACTCCCACCAGCCGAAATGCAACTCTGTGTATTTTAAGGTTTATGAGAGAAACCAATTACCTCCTAAGGCCTGATCCTATGGATCAGAAATTTGCACAGAAGCAGTAAATTGGGATCTAATTGTTCTGAGTAGGAGCATGCTCCGATCACATTGAGCCCAACGCAGAGTCCTATAGAAAAGGAGCTATATTTTAGAACCCCACAAGGGAATAACAGTCATTTTTAACAGCACAGGCTACCCAGAGGGGTCTTTTAATGCCACGGTTCTTAGAGATGCCCTATCTTTTTACTGCCCCCCATGCATAATGGTATGATGTTAACTCACAAACAAATTAATCTCTTCATTTAGGGAGCCCTTGATCAATTAAAGCTAACGGCACAAAGATTTGCCCATTTCTTGGGAATTCACCCTCTCTGCCCCAGGATCCCAGACTGGCTCCAGAGTGTGAAAATGGCCTTCTGAAGGGCCTCAACCCAAGCCTGCATGATGGGGTGGGAGCAGCAAGGATCAGAATGTTGATCCCAAAAGCCTCAGCTTGGATGAGAATTGATGTCGAGAACAAGGCGACCAGTGTTAGGAGAAGCTGCGTCCTCCCCAGGGGAAAAGGAGTCGTCACAACAAATACATAAGCCTCCCTGGCACAGACCTTGGCATGGAGCCCCAGCTTACGAGATGCCAATGGAAACGCAAAGGTGGCGCATTCTTTAACAGCAGGACATGGAGCCAGCAAAGGGCACGGTCGCCCTTCAGCCAGATTTTCCTAGATTCAAAAGGCCCTGCAGGGACAGGCAGAGGGAGAATACCAGGGGTCCCCCTTTCTCCCCACTGGCTGCATGTTATTGAGTGGGGGCCGCTGGTGCGGAGAATTGCAATTTTCCAGGTTTTGGCAAAGCGACAGAGATTAACGAGCAGGTCCGAGGTGGCCCCACCAGGAACACGAGGGAACAGGGCTTTGGTCTCTGCATTTCTGTCTCTTCTCTTCCCATAAAAATTTATTTGGGACTTTGAGTTTTATAAGGGGAGAGAAGAGAAGAGGAGGGAAGAGGAGGAGAGGGGAGGGGAAGGGAGAAGAGAGGAGGAGAGGAGAGAAGAGGCAAGGAGAGAGGAGGGAAGGTCAGGGGAGGGAAGGGGAGAGGAGGGAAGAGGAGAGGCGATGAGATGAGGGGAAGGAAGGGCAGGGGAGGTAAGGGGAGGGAAGAAGAGAGAATTTTTTTGTTCTAAGACAAACAATAACCAAAAAATTTTTTGTTTGTTTGGGGCCACACTGGTAGAGTTCAGGACTGACTCAAGGCTCTGTGCTTAGGGATCACTCCTGGCAAACTCAAGGGACCACGCAGAATGCTGAGGATCAAACCCAGGTTGGCCAACACCCTACTTCGGTACTAGGCAGCCAACAACAAAGGATTTTTAAGAAAGCTATTTCTGTACTCGCAAAATTTCCACTGTTTGCACTGGGCTTTGCAGTTCTGAGTGCAATTGGATTTGGCCAGCTGAATGGGCCAGTTTACCCCTGACTAATGCAAAACGATTGCCAGCTCCAGGCTTCTTGGCACTTGTTATCTCAAGCCAATGTTAACCCGAGCACCCTGGGACACAGACCACGGGGCAGCTGGGCAAGGCTCTGAGCAGGCCCACAGGGATTCGCTGTAGGGCTGAGCATAGCGAGAAGTGGCCCCTACCTGTCCCCCACACCCTCCAGCGCTACCTAGGGATTCTTAATGATGACTGAATTGAAGGGGGCACCTCTGGGCAGGACAGAAGAGGAAAGAGCAGCATGAAAAGCCATCGCTGGATCTCAGTCCAGCTCACCCAGAAGGCCAAGTGGAAGAGGCAGATAAAGAAAGCCTGGAGGGGCCAGGGCACAGTAGGATGGGTGTTTGCCTTGCAAGCAGCCGATCTGAGTTCAATACCTAGCATCCATTAGGGTCCCCTGAGACTGTCAGGAGTAATTTCTGAGCACAGAGCCATGAATTTTTGAGTACCACCAAGTGTAGCCCAACAACAAAAGCAAGAAAATATGGAAAACATGGTGTTTTCCTCTAGGTTCTGGGCTACCCAGGGAGTTTTGGGGAAGACCAGCTAACTATCCCTAGCCAAGGGATGGAACCAAGACATGGATTCAGTCCATGATAGATGAGTCTTCCCACTCCTCTCTGTGTTCCCCACCCATGCCTTCTTTGTGGCTGAGACCTGACTCCTGTCTTTCCTCAGGATGTGAATCATCCCAGAGCTGAGCCCCAGGATGACCTTGATCTCACTTCAGGACTCCGGCAAGGCCCAGTCACTAACAACCTGGTTTGAGGCGAGGGCACTGAGGCCGAGACACAGAAATGTGACCACAGCAGCCAATTCTGAACATCCGGCAAAGGCCATGCAAGTAAAGACAGTGGAGAATAGGCAGATGCAGCTCAGAGAGCCAGGACATGGGGCTTGGGCAAGACACCATCCCTCAGCAGCTCACCCCAGTTCAATGTCTGACACTGCTTGGTTCCTTGCGCACCCCAAGGAGCCTCTGAGCACTGTTGGATGGAGCCCTGAAGCACCATCCAGATGACCCCAGATAATCCCTCACCCCACAGGACCCAAGTAGCCCCACCATCAACTCCTGCCCAAGTAACTAAGAACTGCCAGGAAAGCCCCGGGCCCTTAAGCACTGCTGAGGAGTTCTTCCCAACACCACAAACAGGCGGATTTGTACTGTCAACACCTGCTGCATCGGGGAAGGAGGATCCAAGTCAAATCTGACTGCTGGGAGGTGGCCTGAGGTGGCTTCCAGAGCTAAAGTCCTTTTCTGTGTTCAAAATGGGTGTGATAAGTAAAGGACACCCCAAATTCAGGCTCTACCTCCCAAGAATACAGCACCAGTCAGCCATCTGCATAGTCAAACATACATATAGTCAAATATACAATCAATCGTGCATATAGTCCACCATACATGCAGTCCACCATACGTACAAATAGTCATATACAATTAAACATACATACACACAAACATGCATACATACAGTCAAACAATGCTTATATATCATACGTCAGTCATACACCTAGTCAAACATACATACAGTCAAGCATAGTGCTTATAGCCATACAGATAGTGAAACACGCATACATACATGGCCAAATATAATGCATACTAACATACATACACAGTCACAATATAGTCAAATATACATACACATCCTAACAGCCATTCAGTCAAACATGATGCTTGCATCCATTAGTCATATGTCAAACATATATACATAGTCATATATATATTGAAACATGTGGCATACAGTCAAACCAATGCTTACACATACATAGTCACGCATAGTCAGTCACTCATGTAGAAATAGCCACACAGTTGTGCCTATAGTCAAATAAGGCATACTTACATACATGCAGTCAGTCATAATTACTTCCCTACAAACATAATGCATGCTCGCATACATACCTCCAGATAGTCAAACATACATGCATCCTTCCAGCCAACAGTCCCAGAGGCCTGAGTCTCTTTGGGGCTCTTCTGCCTGCCATCACCCGCCCACCAAACCCCTTTCCTCGAGAGGAATAAACTCCCCGCACTTCAGCCTGGTCCTTCGAGCCTTTCCTCTCCTCAGAGACAGAGGTGATGAGACGCCTCTCCTGACACTCACACCACAGAAGTGCCGCACGCACTTGGAGCATCTCTGCTGGTAGCAGCGCTCACTCCCCATCTGGCCATGGCATAGACCTTGGCTTCCTGTTCCTCTGCCAACCTTACATGCTCTCCGCTGCTATCGGCATCTGCTCAGCTTTCTTCCGGAAATCTTTCTAGCATGTTCCATAACCCTACCTGCCCTCCTTTACTTTCGTATTTTTCAAATACTTGACTTTTCTTCCCCTTAAAAACAAACAAAAACCAGCATTTTAGAGGTGAGTGTTCTGAAACTTGGGATCTTATTTTGCTCTTTGCCTGGGAAATGGGTTCATCTGTTACTTTTATAAAAGAGACAGAGGAGCTGGAGAGATAGTACAATGTGCAGGGCATTTGCCTTGCACATGGCAGATCCAAGTTTGACCCCAACATGCTATATGGTCCCCAGAGCCTGCTAGAAGTATTTTCTGAGCACAGAGACAGAAGTAACCCCTGAGCACTACAAGGTGTGGCCCAAAAGCAGAAAGAGAATCACAGGAGAGACAGTGCAGTGAGTAGGGCACTTGCCTTGTATACAGCTGACCTGAATTAGCCCCTGGTATCCCATATGATCTTCTAAACTCCACCAGGAGTAATTCCTGAGCACTGCTGAGAGTGGCCCCCCAAACAAACAAAAATGAGAGACAGAGTGTTGGTACAGGGGGTAAAGAAGGCATTTTCCTTATACACAGCTGACCCTAATTCGATCCCTGGTACCACACACGGTCCCTCAAAGGTGCCAGGCGTGATCCCTGAGCACAAAACTCGGAGTAATCCCTGAGCACCACTGGGTGCAACCCAACCCCCACCTCTCCAAAGTAAGAGAGAATAAAATCTAAAAACCACAAAGAAATAAAGGTTTATGGTTTCTGGAATAGGTCTCTGAGCCACAGAGCACTCCCGACTTGGCTCTGAACAGCAGAGACTGAGGCTGTGTTTGAAGGTGCCTCCTCCATATGCCGAGCTAGAGCTAAAGAGAGAGGGAGAGAAAGAGAGGGAGGGAAAGAGAGGGAGAGGGAGAGAGAGCAGGGCCCAGGGCATGAGGCATCATCCCTGAGTCCCAGAATCCCCTCCAGCAGGGGCAAACCCCACGAGCTGACCCCCTTTTGAACAAGCTTCACCTTCCATTGACACTGTATACCACAAACAATCCCCCCAATCCTGATGTTCCTCCAGACCAGAAACAAAGCACTTTTATTTTGAGATTTTTTTTTTTTTCAAAACAGAAATATCATGTGGCAGGAGACAGGAGCCTCCAAGCACCGGATCTGGCAGTGTATTAGAGGAAAACCCTATAACAGCAACCCACGGCCAAACGCTGCCCTAGCTCGTGATCTCAGGAGAGTGGAGAAGCCTTGTAGAGGCTAAAAAAATTTTAATAATATTTTTAGAGGCCAGAACTATAGCACAGCGAGGAGGGAGTTTGCCTTGCACATAGCCAATCTGGGTTCAATCTCCAGCATCCACAGGTTCCCTAAGCACCTCCAGGAGTGATTCCTTAATGCAGAGCCAGGAGTAGTCTCTGAGCACTGCTGGGTGTGGCCCCAAACCGATAATAATAATAATAATTTAATGTAATCACCATGATACCATAACATAACAACAGTTACCAAGTTGTTGATGACTGGGTTTCAGTCATGCAACGTGGAATACCTTCACCAAGGGCACATTTCCTGCCACCAATGTCCCCAGTTTTTCTCAAGTCGACCTCATCTGAGTGAGGGTACCAGGGCCCAAAGAGATGTTAGGTACCAGGTGTCTTTAGGCTGAGGCTTGGAATGGCAGGCTGAGAAGTTCTAAGAGTTACCTTCCCCTCAGTTCTGGCAGCAAAATGAGATCCAGACACGGCTCCGAGGTTCCACCCTGGTGAGGGCATAGAGGCTGAAAAATTAACCCCCAAATCTTCCACTACATGAGGAAGTGCCAAAGAGATAGTGGGCTGGTATAGGCTGAGCCAGGAATGAACTCAGTAAAGCAGGCAGCTGGGGCAGGAAGGGTAGACGTGCAAACTGAACTAAAGAGGTTTCGTTTGCCTGGAAACTGCACTCTCATCTGTGAAGTGGGAGCAAAGTGAAGAGAAGGCTCACAGCAACGTGTCAGCTGATGTGTGAGTCTTGACCTCTGAGATCAAAGATTCTGTGACCTTGAACCTATAAGCAGTTTATTACTAAAGCAGCAGGTCTGCCAGTGAAAAAAGGTGCATGGACACTGGGCTAGGGGAGTCCTCATCAGTCACCTGGAGAAGGGCCCTGCCTTTGGGCTGGGGGCTCTAAAGTGCTCCCCAATAGCTCCTCCCTACACCCTCTGAGTCCGGCCAGTCAACCTCTCCTTTTGTTGATGGTAAATCTCAAAGCCAGGTCCCAACTGGGAAAATCCAGGCCACCGCTGTGAAGGGACAGACTGGCCGTGGCTGGAACACACAAATGTACAGAGTGAGGCTGAGTCAGAGCATCCTACTGGGGTCAGGACAATGGGAAAAAGAGAAGGAAACTTCCTTCCCAGGAGATGGAATTCCAATTGTCTTGTTAACTTCAGTGGAATGGGGTGCAGAAAGTGGGCCTTGCTATCAAAGACAAGGACAGGAAATAAAGCCCTTAATAGAAAAGCCAGTGGTATGGAGCCTTGGGGCAGAGCAAATAAGGTAATTACATTGCACACACAAGCTGGGGTCAATCCCCAGCTCCACAGAGGGTCTCCTGAGCTCTGAGGACTGATCCCTGAGCTCAGAGTCTAGACTAATCCCTGAGCACTGCCAGGTGTGCCCCCAAAACCAAAAATATTTAAAAAAAAAAAAACAAGTGACAGAAGGAGCTGAGAATTCAGGCAACATTCTGCTAAGGATGCTCAGGGACCCGGGGATGGCTCCTGTCTTTGCTGTTTTGTTTTGTTTTTGTTTAGCCACATCTGTCTATGCTCAGGGCTTACTCCTGGCTCTGTGCTCAGATATAACTCCTGGTAGGGCTCAGGGAATCCTATGTATATCAAGGAATGATTCTGGATCGGCCACATGCAAGGCAAGTACCGACCTACCTTGCTGTTGAGACCAGAGTAGCTTCCACATGCCCTTCCCTATCTCACAGCCGTTCCTCAGTCCCTGCCCTTGTCCCTACCAGGGCACAGCAGCAGAGGGAAGGAGTTTTCCCTTTGCTCAAGAGCCGCTATGGGAGAAGCAGGGTGCTAAAGGCAACCAGCAGCAATTTCTGGGAAAATAATATTCTTGCAGCTTCTAATAAATGCACCTGCCAGGACATTCTTGGCAAAGCAAAAAATTGTAAAGAATCGCATTCTGAATTCTATCAAACCCACGTCAGCTTATCCTCCCCTCTTGAACTTTCCAACTATCCTTTATAGTACAAGCAGGCCCTCAAATCCTCCTTTCTTCACAAACCACTTCAACTTGCAGAAAGAACGACTCCCAGTCTGTGGGGACTACAATGGGGGTGGAGAAACTTTCTGGGCTTGGTTGTTGAGATACCAGCAGATGAATTGGATCACTGGAAGTTGCTTGCCACTTGCGATTGCAGCTAAAGGATTGAAAGAGAGGCCCCCACTGGATTCCTCCCAGCACAGCCCAGGAGGGCCTGGTTGGAGTCCTTGTTCCTGGAGCACTGGCTAGGGAGCTCAATGCTACATCTCACAGTTATCCAAGGTCCCCTGAAGCTGATGGGGACCCCCTAATATCGTCCTTCTCTGCAGTCAACCTAGCTAGGCAAGTCCATAGACTCAGTGGGTCTGCAAGAAGGCAGCCATTGGAGAGGGAGGGAGTGATATTGGGGACAATCATGATGAGAAACATGCACTGGTAAAGGCAGGGGATATTGTTTGACTGAAACTCAATCATAAACAATTTGTAACCACAGGGCTTAAATAAAGTAATAATAAATAAATAAATAAATAATAAATAAACAGCTTTCCTGGTGGTATATTGGGAGTTGACTTTCCAAACATCAGCTCATTTTCGGGGTCCCCTTTGGAGCCCGATTTGGTAGGCCCAAATTTCCAGAGGCTGTAAACAGTTACCTTTCCATTTCTGGCTCCGTTTTTTAGCTGGACAGTCTGAGGGCATCCCTTCAGGCTGGCTGGGATGGACACTGCCTTGTCTCCCACACCTCAGCCTCTCTGGAAATTGCATCCCTCCCTACCTTTTTGTCTTTGACCTTCCTCCCTCTGTTTTCCTCCATGATTGCTGACAGCTTGGGGGTGTGGGGCCCTAAACTGCCTCAAGAACATGTGTTCACCTTAACCAGGGACAGCCTAATTGCTCCAAGAATGTCACATCTCTCGGCTCTCAAAAACAGAGCTGACAGTTTTTCTTCCCTGAAAAACAGGCAAAACCAAGCGGTGATATAACACAGATCAAATCAACTGGCAGATACTGGCGGTCAGCATGTACCATGTCCCAAAACCTATCCAGTATGTCATTCCCCCGGGGGTAGCCTGGCAGAAGGGGATGTAGTCAGATTCTAAAGGCACGACCCTGGCCATACCTCCATCCATCATGCCAAGCCACTTTGAGAAAGACAAAAGAAATTTTAGTAAAGGACACTCGCTCTGTCCTGAAAAGCTGCAGAGACTAATGTAATAGGACGGTGATATTTTGGATTAGGGGAGACTGGGAGGGCCCCGACCGTGCTGGGTTCAGGCCCAGTAGAAGGGGGGGGGGCAGGAAAAAGGGAGTTCTCAGCTCACACCTCCTCTGGGCTCAAGGCAATGCCTCTAAGTCTATAAACCCAGATCCTGTGCCTGAAAATTGTAGTAACCAAAACTGGGTGGGATTGGATTAAGAACTCTGTCAGCTGGAAAAGCATAAAGAGCACAGAGACAGATTCTTGGGTTTATGGGCACTTAATCTTTAAGAAAGAAGCAAAAACTATGAAGTGAAGCAAGAACAATGTCTTCAAATTGATAATAATGGGAAAACTCACCAGTTACATGTCCCCAAAATGATGAGCTCTTTCTAACATCATATACACAAAAGTCAAATCAAAAGGGACTAAATACCTTGATATTAGGCCTGAATGT